>NC_063355.1:16762124-16813459 GCF_021869965.1 Rhincodon typus | reverse complement strand
AAAACAGAGTTAACGTTTCGGGTCCGGTGACCCTTCCTCAGAACTGAAGGGTCACCGGACCTGAAACATTAACTCTGTTTTCTCCTCCACAGACGCTGCCAGACCTGCTGAGTTTTTCCAGCAACTTTGTTTTTGTTCCATGTTAAATATCAGTCCTGTTCTGTCTTGAGCAATATTTCTGGCAATACTACAATGTCATATCCCTCTGGAGCAATTTCTGCTTTGGGTTCCCCAATTTTGTTCACTGTACTCCATGCATTTGCAAACACACAATTTAACCATGTCCTGATCTCTTTCTTGCCCAGTGGAAGGTGACATTTCTTTGTTCACTGTCAACACTCAAACCTTCCTTCACTTCCTTTTTCTCTGTTCCCCATCTTTTCTCTTTTGCTCTCATTGGGTGTAGCTTTGGAAATATCAACATCCCAAAATCTGAATACCTCCCTTCCACACCATCCCTCAAGCCATGCATTTACCTTCCTCATCTGCCTTTGTTTAAATAATGACGC
This sequence comes from Rhincodon typus, assembly GCF_021869965.1. Lineage (NCBI taxonomy): Eukaryota > Metazoa > Chordata > Chondrichthyes > Orectolobiformes > Rhincodontidae > Rhincodon > Rhincodon typus. The sequence goes on along the minus strand of NC_063355.1, from coordinate 16,812,950 downwards.
TCATTGCACAGGTACTATTTCTAAGATTACTACCCTGGTTTCACATTTCAACCTGCTCCCCAACTCCTGAAACTGATCCTGTAAGACTTCAAAGCTGTCCCTTCTTATGTTGCTGGTTCCCTCATGAAGGATGACCAGTGGTTGTTCACCATCCCATTCTAGAAGTTTATCCAGCCTTTCTGTAATATCTCAAACCTTTGCACCCAGGAGGCACAGACCATACCGGACTCTCAATCTCAGCTGCAAACTAGACTGTCTTTCCGCACTAATCTGCCCACCAGCCTCTCTCTCTTTTCCCAAAGTAGCCTCAGGCACTTTGGCACTATGGTTTTCCTCAAGTCACCAACCCCAACTCAGTTGTGTTACTCATTACATAGGCGTCTAAAAGTTCACACCTGTTAGACAGCTCCAAGGAATCCTGGGTTTTGTGAACCTGATATCACTTTCCCATTTGGCAAATGGTCATCCACTCACCCACCATCTCTGCACTTGCCTATCATGATTTGAGGTACCACTCTCTGTTACGACTGTTCCAGAAACCTCTCTCCTTGTATGGTGTGCAGTGAGGATAATCACTGCTCCAAATTACCAAATGCTGTTCAAAGAATGCTACCCTCTGGCACTTCCTGCAGATGTGACTGCCGTGAATGTCTTAACCATAGAACCATAGAACTCCTACTGTGTAGAAACAGGTCCTTCGGCCCAACAAGTCCACACTGAACCTCAGAGCATCCCACCCAGACAAATCCCACATAACCCACCTAATCTACACATCCCTGAACACTACGGGCAATTTTAGCATGGCCAATCCACCTAACCCGCACATCTTTGGATTGTGGGAGGAAACCGGAGCACTCAGAGGGGACCCACGCAGGCACGGGGAGAATGCGCAAACTCCACACAGACAGTCGCCCGAACCTGGGATCGAACCCAGGTCCCTGGCGCTGTAAGGCAGCAGTGCAAACCACTGAGCAACCATGCTGCCCTTGTGGATCCAAAACCTCCCACATTTTACATGCCACACATCACAAGCTTTCCCAAAGCTCCTGTCATCTTTATCAGTGAAGGAGGACGAATAAAGTCAGTGCTTAAGGAACAGAGATGGTATCAGAGACTAAAGACAATCCGCCTTGCAATTACCTGGGGAGTTTGCTTGACTGTTTCTATTGTAATGAATCTTTATCAGATGTCAAGCTTTCTGACCCCTGGAAAGGAAGGTAGGCAACACTTTGTTCAATATGGGTTTGAAATAGTGTTACCAACCCAGATTGGATGATTCAGAGCTATATTCCAAGAACTTACTTTTTAAATCCATTTAAAATGTTGCTGAAAATGGAAACCATGATGTTCCTAATCCTGACATAACTATTCTATATGATTCTGAAAACGTTAATACTGAGGAACACCTAGAGTACACCCAAATGATGATCTCGTATGGACTTGTGAGCAGAACAGTTAGGATCTCAAAAGAGTGAGACCTAACATCTAGGTCCTCCTCAGAATCACCATAACAGTATCTTTCCGAACAATGTAACCGGTAATGAATACCTAACATATAAGAGATAATAGCAAGGTGTAGAGCTGGATGAATGCAGTAGGCCAAGCAGCATCAGAGGAGCATGAAAGCTGACATTTCGGACCTAGACCCTTCCTCAGACCCTTTCATTTCCTGCTTCTCTGATGCTGCTTGGCTGCTGTGTTCATCCAGCTCTACACCTTGTTATCTCAGATTCTCCAGCATCTGCAGTTCCTACTACCACCTAACATACAAGCAAGTATATCTTCTCAACTACAAAAGGCTCTTCTGCTTAGACCAGGAAGTGGTTTTCCTTCACCAATAAAAACCAAGTAGGTGTCATAGTTTCCAGTGCTTAAATGGGGACGACAGCAGCAACCTCCATCAGGATCAGTAGCTCATACAGCATAGTGAGCTGACATGACCACACAATAACCACATGAAGGCTGGAATCTTTATATGCACCCAGGAATGTGACGCAAGGTGGGTGTGGAGACATAATTCAGTGAAAGTCCAAAAATTCAGGTTTCTGAAAGCAGGATGTAAGTTTACAATGAAGCCCTCTAAACATTAATGGTGAATTGAGCTTTCCAATTGCAAGTATGAGGAAGCCCCTGTGGATTTATTTGCCTGTCATGCACGATCATTACAAGGCCAGCTCACAAGAATTAAGTTTCCCTTCCCAATTATGATCAATTTGGGCTTTCTGATTCCTGACTGCATACTAACACATATGCAGTAGGGAGGTACAGTATTTGGTGACCTTTGGAGTAAGTAACCACTGGCTTTGTCCTCTTTGGCAGTGTTCAGTCTTACCATGTCATAATTGACATTGGTTGCTAATAGTCTGATGTTCAAGCAGGAACAGAGAATGACTGAAGAAGGGAGAGAGGCTGAGTGTAAGGCCAAGGAGGATGATCAACTCTCAAAACCTGTCTGAGAAAGGGAGCCAGACTGACCAGGAAAGGATAGAAGAGCTGGAATATTTACCTGCAATCAACTCTGAGAACTCAGGTAATGCTCCTGGCTGCAGGGAATGATTACAGACGGTTCTGCTACAACGCATGTTCCCACAGTGCGAATTGGCGCTAACATGACTGAAGAATAGGGGAACGCAATTCTAAAACAATTCTATAATACGGTTCCATTGGTGACCTTATTGTTGATGTTTTGGAAGACGTTTTTAGAAAGTATTCTCAAGAAAGTCTGCTCAACCTGGATAATGGGCCAATCCATCCTCCTACCATTGGTGAGCTTTCTGAAAACATCAAAGTGCTATTTCTACCCCCAGACACAACCTCTCTCCTTCCGCCCATGGACCAGGGGAGAATATGCAGCTTTTAAAGCTTATTATTTAAGGTGCATATTTAACAGGCTGATTGCAGCCACTGAGGGGAATAAGGACAGTTTCTTCAATTTTGGAAGAGCTTTAACATCAAGAATGCAATTGCCCATTATTGCGGAGTCCTGGGGTGATGTCAGTAAGGACTGCTTGCATGCAGTTTGGTGGAAACTTCTCCCAGATTTTTTTTCAAGGCTTTGTCAGAGGAGCTCCAAAGAATCAAAGAACATTATGTTGATCTTGCAAAGCAATTTGGATTTGAAGAAGTGGAGAGTGAGGATGTTGAAGAGCTGCTTGAGTCCCAGTGTGAAGACCTCTCTACAGCTGATCTACAACAACTTGTTGCTGAGAGGCAAATGGAAGCCGGAGATAAAGATGAAGTCTGGGATGAAGCACCACGAGAGCTTTCCACTTCTGTTTTGCCTTCTATCCTGAGGGAAATTGAGAAGCAGTTGCAGCTCTTAGAGGATAATGATTACAATGCAGCTTGCAGCAGGCTGGCAGTTCATGGAATAAGATCTTATTTGGCACCCTATGAACAATTTCTTCATTAAAGAAGAAAAAGGGCCAAGCAGCAAAAACTGAAAGCCTTTTTTCAGCCAACCCCCAAGAAACAATCAGAAAAATCCACTCCTGGATTAATTATTTTTCACTCTAACCCTGCAACCGCAACTGCACCTGAAGGTGGTGACGATGATGATGACCCTCAGCCCCTGCATTAACAACAGAGCAACCTCAAAACCTCCTCCCCAATAAAGTCACCTTGACATTTTTTCAAGATAAGGTGTAAAATTTACTTTAATTCATATCTGATAGTGGAAATAAAACATTTTATTCAAACTGTGCTATCCTTTGTGTTAGGCTTTTGAGTGATATTTTTCGGTGGTCTGCCCCTAACCTCACTTTTCCCATACGTCCCGTTATTTCTATAGCGCAATTTTCTATAATGCGATGTTGCGCAGGAGCACAATTATTGTGTTATAGCAGAACCCCCTGTACCTGGACAGGAGGCCATTTGACCCTATAAAATAATAACAGGACCATTGACTTCCTGACTGTCCCACCACAAGATATGCAGTGCTCATCAATTCAATGTAAAGTATGCTGGCATAGAATTCAACGGCAAGACTTAAAGGGAGCAGGATCAAACACATTGCTCTCCTCTGACTAAACGGAAAACTGTTATTTTCATGAGATGAGAGAAACAAAACATTTGTTTCTAATGAATTAGAGCACACTAAATTGTCAAACGTGTTTATAAAAAGCAGAACTATTCAGCATATATGGTAGGTCATAAAAAAAAACAATGTGTGTTTCACATGAAGTGCCAACTCTCTGGTGGGTCTGTGGATTTTTGTTTTCTCCTTTACAAATTAAGTTTTCTGAATTTTACTCCTCATAATATTAAGCAATGCTAAAAATGGGAGTTTGGAATTTACATCCATTTTTTATGTCTGTTGTCAGTAACCAATAATAATTCTAGGTCATGTGCAGATTATAACATCCCACTCTTCTCTCATAATTAGGGCAAAGCTGTTCTTGGGTAGTAGGACAGGATGGGAAATACAGAATCAACAGTCCACTCTCTGTTTCCACTAAAGGTTTGTATGGGGTGGCTGGATTATAGCATGGATTGCCAATTTGGCATTGCCCATTTGGAACTACCACTCAAGACCAACTGCTCGCTCACAACTGTGTCATCTGTAGCTTTCAATGCAGCCTGCAATCCTTGTGGTTTCTTTAAGAGAGACTGTGAGGTTATTATTGTTTTTATTAATGGGAAACTGTGTGCGTTGGATATAAATCCAATGATGGCTGAGGATTAAAGTTGCTTAAGGTCATTTCCATTTGGAATATTTCATCTGGACTGAAATTGTATTCTAGATTTCAGAGGTACAAGAACAACATCTTTTTCTTACGTGCTTCTCAAAAGTCCCACTCTCCACATTGTTTAATTGCATGTCAAAGAATGTGTTGATTGTGTTAAAAGCCAGCTTTCTGATAAGCCATTCCTGACCTGATGACAGATGGAAAAATATTGGTGAGCAGCTGAATATGATTTGGCTGAGAATACTGCCTTGAGCAACTCCAGCTGTGATGAGACTCCAGTCGCTAGGCACTTTTCCCCTTAAACACACTGATTTCAATCTGTTAATCTTCCTTGATCCAGCTACTCTAGCCTCTCCTTTTGATTTTAGTACAAGTCCACACAAGGTTGCAATGATATCTGAAGTCAAATGATTCTGGTATAGTCTCAGCAATGCAGACTATTACTGCGTTGGCGGAGTTTGGCACTATCAATGACACCTTACAGCACCTTATTGCTTTTAGTGAAAGAATGTTGTTGGGCATTGCTAGATAGATGTCACTGTCATTGTTGTGCTACTCCTTCTACTGTGCACATCTTCAATACCACAACCAGTGGTGTTTTGGCCATTGCCTTTCATCCCATCCATTGCCCTTCAATTATGCCTTCATGTTGTAATGTAAATTTGTGCTATATTGTTATTACTTGGGAACACTGATTCCAAAGTAAAGGAAAATTGTTATTAATTTTCTGTGAAGTTTTTTTGTATAAAAATAAATTCACAAAGTCATTTTGAAGCATAAACTTAAGCATGTGACTTAAGTTAAACGGCTTGATCAGCTACCTGGGGGCTAATTACTGAATATTTATAAGGCTTAGTTTTTGTGATACAAAAGCAGATGGTCAGGGGCACTGGTAGGTTGAGTTCAGTAGAAGAGGAGTCAGCCCTGCAGAAGGGCTTTTTAAAAAAAATATGGAAATCTCCAGGCTTGAAAAGTTGGTAGAAATCTCCAGCGTGTCAAAATTAAAAAGAGGTATCTATACCATCAGAGCTAAAAGGAAGTCTTAAGCTCATTCTGAGATCCATGAGAAAGGAGTTTGCACAATCTCCCTTGTGTGTCTGTGTGGGTTTCATCCAGGTGCTCCAATTTCATCCCACAGTCCAAAGATGTACAGATTAGATGGTGTGATGACACTATGGCTTTGAGTTATATTTTGTCCTTTTTTTTTAAACGAAGAGAAGTTGAGACAGAGATGCCAGGCTGTCTGTTCCAAGCCAATAAAGTAAACAGCTTATGAGGCCTTGTGATTTTAAAACAAAAAGATGGAACAATAAAATCAGCATGAATGGGTGGAGTTTGGCTCCCACAGAACCAAGGTTTTAGTTTAGCTTTCAGTAGTAGTAGGGGTTTTGAAACTACCACAGCATAATGCTTGAGTTCGCTCTCTCTCTCTGCAAGAATTTTCACTTGATGTTCTTTCCTCCTGGACCGGAGAAACATTGCATATGAGACAATCTATTTTACTGAGTTTACCTTTGCCATGTGTGTGTTTATGGGATGTTACTATTTTGGAACTGTTGTTGTTTAGTAGTTAAATAATTTATTACTCCATTAAGTTTTCCAATACAGTTAAAGTGAGACCAATTCTTCTTTGTTGTGTTTGTATTTTAACATGGAGTAAAACTAAATTGTGTTTTGCTTAAAGCTGAGTAGTGTAACCAATCAAATTACACCTAGAACACGGCACATTACACTTTAATTAGCCTTTAAATAAGATAAATTTAGGTTCTAGGCTATCTCCTTGATATATTTGAAGGGGGTTTTGTCTGGTCCATAATAATGCTATATTGCCCTGTAGAGTCCACGATGTGCAGTCTAGATGGGTTAGCCATGGTAAATGCCGGGTTAAGGGTATATAATGGGAGAATGGGTCTGGGTATTATGCTCTTTGGAGGGTTTGTATAGACTCGATGGGCAGTTATGTGTGGGTAAATTATTGCATTAGAATGAACAATTGAAATTGGAGAAATAGAAATTCTGTGGATGGTAAAGTTTTAGTTTTAGGGAATAAACAGAAGGACACCAAAATAATAAAGTAGAAAGGCAAGAACCGAAAAGTGAACTAAAGAAAATAATATGCCTCTGCTGTAATTAGCCTGGATATACTAAAACCAATTGCTGGAACTGAAATGGGAGATTGATTGCATTGGTAGGAATAACTAAAACTACTCAGAAGAGTAGTAAAACTATCACAGTCATGCACGTGGAGCATGTTCACTCGGAAACTGCTGTAAAGGGAAAGATAACTCAGGCTAGTCAAGAAATCTTTTCAATTATTGATGAAGAGAATCATATAACTGTAGGTTCAGAATATATTATTTCAAAAGGTGGGGTATTTCTAATCAAAGAGGTAATCCAACAAAGATAATAGAATCTCTACACTGTGAAAGTAGGCCATTTGGTTCATTGACCCTATGTTGCCCCTCCAAAGAGCATATCACCTGGACCCCACCCCCATGACCCTGCATTTCCCATGGTTAACTCACACATCCCTGGATACTATTGGCAATTTAGCATGGCCAATCCACCGAACCTGCATGTCTTTGGATTGTGGGAGGAAACCCACGCAGACACAGAGAAAGCATGCAAACTCCACACAGACAGTCACCTGAGGCTGGAATTGAATCCAGGTACCTGGCACTGAGAGGCGGCAATGCTAACCACTGAGCTACCGTGCCATCCATTAATATTGATTAACACTGGAGCAAATCAGTCATTGATGCTCGCTGATGATACAATTTGGCTTTCTGAGGAGTTAATGAAAGAAAAAATATTAATTGGTGGTGGAAATGGAGGGAAGAACCCGGTTCCATTATATTGAATTGGATTAAAGAGTGACTTAGTAAACAGAATTTATAACCAGAGGAGCGCAGATGTAACAGATGGTTCCTGAATTGAGATAGCTGTATAAAACAGCTTACTCAAAATTAAACCAGAACCAACATTCGAATGTTATTATTTAAGAAAAAGCCAAAGTGCCAGTGAATAAATGGAGACCCCCTCAAGTACCAGCCAATGAGAATTGGGCAGTGTAGTCCCACTGTATTATAACAGAAACTGGCTCATGAAATTCCAGAGGTACTTTGTTATGAGGAAAACATAAGCTAAAATCCAAGACATTTTTTATGGACCATAATTACACAAAAAGAGTAGCTAAATTTTGTTAGACATGCCATGTATGTCAGGCAGTGGGGAAACCTGCTCTAAACCATTCCACTGCTCTATTCTCCTTTAGGTCAATACTTAAAATGATCTCTTTGACAAAGTTTTTGATTATGTGTCCTGCTAAATCTTGCTGTCAAATTTTGTCAGGTAACACGTGTGTGAAGTGCCATGATATGTTTTACAATAGTATAGGCAATATATTGTTTTTGGCAAATAACACAAAATAAAAGTTCTGAGGACAGGAATCACTACCGTCGTAAGTAAATGAAGCTAAAGGGTGGCAGACCAGAAATTGAACAGGATATTTAAATAAGGAAGCAAAGATCGGCTAAAAAATTGATCAGGAGGGAAAAATTAGAAAGAGATAAAGTTAGTTGGAAAAATGGGAATGGTAAGAGTTTCTATAGATATGTTAAAAGGAAAAGAATTAATAAAATGAGCATTGGCACTATCAAAAGTGAGTCTGGAAATAATAATGGAAAACAAAGATATGGCAGATTAAATGAACAAGTTTTTTTGCAAAGGTTTTCATTGTAGAAGATTCGAGCAACATCTCAGAAATACTTGGAAATCAAAAAGATGGAGCAACTCAAGAAAATTACAATCACTGGTGAAGTAGTAATTTAAAAATCATTGCAGCTGTCAGAAGACAACTCTTTGTGTCCTGATAGACTTCATTTGTGTCTTAAAAGAAGTGCCTAATGACTAGTTGATCAGGTTGAATCAATGTGGTTTTGTGAAGGGTTAATTGTGCCTAACAAGTTGGTGGAGTTCTTCGAGGAAGTAACGAGCAGCGGATAAAGGGGAACTATTGAAACTACTGTACTTAAAATTCCAGAATGCACTTGATAAGGTGCTGCATCACATATTGCTGAAAATAACATCTCATAGTCGAGGATAACATATTGCCATGGAGAGAAGTTTGGTTCACTAGCAGGAAACAGAGAATGAATAATTCTCTGGTTAGCATGATGTAACAAGTGGTATGTCTCAGGAAATGGAGGTGGAGTGTCTGCTGTTTCTCAGACTTGGATGAAGGAACTCAAGCAATGGTTGCCACATTTACTGATATCACTAAGATAGATAAGAAAGTAAGTTGTGAAGACATAAGGAAGCTACAAAGAGGTATAGATGAGCTAACAGAGTGGGAAAAGATATAGCAAATGGAGCATTATGTGAGAGAATGTGAAATTGTCCATTTTGGCAGGAAGAGTAAAGAAAAAGTATAATCTAAATGGAGATAGATAGCTTGCTGAGTTCTGAGAAGTAGAGGAATTTGGGTATCCTAGTGCATGAATTGCACACTTTGGATGTAGGTACAGCGATTAATTAGGCAAACTAATAGAATGTTATTGTTTATTGTAGGGGAATTGATGATAAAGGTAGGGAGATTATTCTTCAGGCATCGGTGAGACCACAACTGCAGTACTTTTACAGAATTGCTCTCCTTAATTGAGGAAGGATGTTAATGCTTTGGAAGCAGTTTAGATGAAATGTTCTAGACTATTACCTGGAAAAACAAGGTGTAGAGCTGGATGAACACAGCAGGCCAAGCAGCATCAGAGGAGCAGGAAAGCTGATGTTTCAGGCCTTGACCCTTCTTCAGAAATGGGGGAGGGGAAGGGGATTCTGAAATAAATAGGGAGAGAGGGGGATGCGGATAGAAGATGGTTAAAGGAGAAGATAGGTGGAGAGGAGACAGACAGGTCAAAGAGGTGGGGGTGGAGCCAGTAAAGGTGAGTGTAGATGGGTAGATGGGGAGATGGGAGGGGATAGGTCAGTCCAGGGAGGACGGACAGGTCAAGGGGACGGGATAAGGCTAGTAGGTAGGAGATTATTACCTGGAATGGGCGGGTTGTCTTATGAGGAAAGGTAGGATAAGCTGAGCTTGTATATACTGGAGTTTAGAAGTGACTTGATAGAAACACATATGATTCGGAGGGGTCCTGACAGAGTCCCTGTGGAAAGGGTATTTCCCTTTTTGGGAGAATCTACAATTTGGGGAGGTCACAGTTAAAAGTAAAGGGTTATTATTTTGAGACAGAGATGAAGAGAGTTTTTTTTCCCCAGAAAGAATCATGAGATATTAGAATCCTCTCGCTGAAATGACGGTATAAGCAGAGTCTTTGAATATTTATAAGGCAGATGTATGTAGTTTCTTGATAAGTAGTAGGAGTGAAAGGCTATTGGGAACAGGCAGGAATGTGGAATATTCAAAGCGGACATAAGATTATTGAATAGCAAGCAGGCTAGAGGGCTGAGTGGCCTACTTTGGCTCCTAATTTTATTCCTATGGTTTCCTGTTGGCACCTTGGCTCAGCCAGCATGACTGTCAATCAAAGCTAAGAGTTAAACATTTGGAACTCGTATCTATGCTGGCATGCAGCTACGTGAACACTGTTGAGTTTATTTTCAAAGAGATAAGTAGACTTCCCAGCACACCCCTCTCAAAACAATTATCTGCTCTCCATATGATTAATGGTTCAACATTTTCATAAACAACTTCCTTCATTTCCTGAAAAACAAGGATAGCGTTTTGCTTGTTGTGTCCATCACGATGGCTTCTCAGAAGACTGACTTTTAAAACAAACATCATTTTCAACTAGAAAAAAACCTACAATGTGGAGAGGTGGGACTTTGGGAGCCAAAGCAGATTATGTACTGTTCCTGTGTCTCTGGGGCCTTGGACAGAATCCAAACTGGACTGATGGGATAGTAAATCTCCCTTCAATAAATGGTTGTAATCAATCTGATCTACTGTATGTAGCTTTAATCTAGCTCTCATCAGACTTATGGCTATAGCATGAAGTTTAAAATAAACCTGCAGTCTCACTGAAAACATGTGGATGGTTAAAATTATTGACGTCAGTTTGAAAGCAGGATCTGGAAAGCATCCAGCCTTACATTGACATGTGGCAAGTAACATTCACATTGCATAAGTACCAGACAATGATCCTCTCCAAAAGGAAAAGACTCAGCTATATCTTTCTGATATTCAAAAGAACGATTATCATCAGATCTTCCACCAACATCTTTTGATTTACTAATGGTTTGAGGCTCAATTTGAATCAGTTGTATCAATATATTGGCTACAAGAACAGGTGTGTACTTTCAAATAAGTGACTCAATTTCTAACTACACAACACTTCTTCGCCATAAAATCAAAATCAAATCATTGACATAACTCAAGTTGGGAATGGAATACAATATCCACCATTTGCCTGAAATCAGAGCAAAGTTCAAAGAAGATTGATACCTTGCAGGAATATGCTGCCTGACCAGGTGGATGTCCTGTCTCAGAACCAATTGGCTGTATGAGGGCATCTAACAGCATCTTCCATAGACTTGCCTTTGGATGTTTAGTTTTGTTTTTACACATAGGAAGGTGCAGGAAGTGTGAGCTGATGATGGTGCAGTGCATCTGGGACCCATGTGAACAGGACAAGCAACTGTGTGGTCCCCTCAATCAATGAGAAAGAAGGATTGAGAGAATACTAGCACAATAATTAAGGATATTCAAATTAGCATGTGGAAATTCAATGTCAATGTAGATATATAAAGAGAGATAAAGGGAGGGAAAAATGGACTAAATTAGGAGAAAGAGGTAAAAAAAGAGACAGAAAGGAAAAGTAAACAAATTTGTAATAGCAAATTTGACACTTTAAGACTGTCCAAACAATGAAAATGTGAAGTAATGATATTCCAAGCAATTAAACATTAATGTTTATTACCAAAAATATTGATGTTAATTCACAGGTATCACATGATTTTTAACTAATACTCAGTTTCAGGAAGATCACTAGATTCAATGCATCTCAATGATGAGGGAGACAGGGAGATACTATTTATCATAGGAGAGACATGACATGGAAAGAAACCTTTGGTTAATTGAACCCTTGCTCTTTTCCTGGATTTGCTGTAACATTTCATAGAAATATGGAATAATGCAGTCTGGAGAAGGACTTTCAGAACATCATATATGCTTTGATTCTTTGAAAGAGTAGTCCAATTGTTCGCACTCCACCACTTCTTCCCCACACTCATGACTTTTCTTGAATCAAGTATTTATCTAATTCCTTCCTCAAGGCTACTACTAAATTCACCTCCACGACCTTATCCAGCAATTCTTTCCAAATTCAATTTGTTGCATGTAAATACTTTCTCTTAAACTACATCTGGTTGTTTTGTTATCAATCCTTAGGCCAATGAAAATAACTTCTCTCTATTTACTATAACTAATCCATTTATGATTTTAAAGACCCCTGTCAATTCTCCTTCCAGATTTTTTTTCTTCAAAGGTGCACAGTCCCAGCCCTGAACTCTATTTGTGCATAGATGATGCAAACACTATTACTTCCCTGCTCTTTTGACTTGACACTCTGAGCCAATATCAACAATGTCTACTCCTTATTGTAACAAGCAAGCTGGGTCCAATTTTAGTCACTTGGCTGCTACATTTTTCAGCAGCAATAGTGTAGAAGTGAAATCAAAATTCAAGTGAGGGAGCAATTACTTCCCACTGATTCCAGCCTACTGCAATCTTGGAGCAGGATGACAAACGGTATTCCATGGCACTCACTGGAAGCAGATGTGACTGTCATTACAATATAGAAATCAGAGTCCAATGCTACACATGCACTGGATCTGAATGTAAAGCTGCCAAACCAGCAATCATTAAAATAATTGGGGGCAGGTGTTCCTATAGTTGAATGATTTTAAGAAATCTAAAAAATATGTCACATCTTCTCAGCCTAGGTCCTTCCCTATAAATTACAACCACTGGCTTCACTCTGCAGACAATCCAATGGAATTCCCTCCCTTAGTCTGTAAGCAGTCTCTCACTGCTCATTTAGCACTGGCTGCAAAGTGATGTGGTCCTCCAAGGGTTTGGTTTGAACTAATAGTTAGTTCAGTTTACCCACTTCCCATCCAATGGAGGAACTTGCATGAAAATGCAAACCATGATGTTTCCAGTGTATGCTATTCAAAAGATGCATTACTAATCTCAGAAGAAATAGTGGCATAATGGTAAGCCACAGGACTAGTGATGCAAAGGCCCAGACTAATGTTCTGGGGACAGGAGTACAAAAACCACCATGGCAGCTGGTGGAATTTAAGTTCAATTAATAAAATTTGGAATTGAAAGCTAGCTTCTATAATATTGAGGATTGTAAAAACGCATCAGGTTCATTAATCTGCCATCGTTACCCAGTCTGCCTAAATGTGACGCCAGGCCTACAGCAATGTGGTTGACTCTTAAGTGCTACCTTCAAAATATTAGGCCATTCATTTCAATTAGGCTTGGGGTATTCAATACTGACCATGATAGTAACATCTGCAGCCCACGAAAGAATAAGTTTCAACAAGTTTACTTCAACTACAAGCCCCAGCCAACAGCAGCAAAATCATGTGATCACCTTGCACTTTTGGTGCCAATACTGCTTCATCATCAAAATTCTATAATGTCCTGCTTGTTTCAATGGGAGTGCAATCAACACAAAATCTGCATTACTCAAAGATGATTCAGTCCGCTTAACTGAACAATTTAGCACCTCTATTAAATCCACTGGCATCAAACTTAATCTCAGCAAATTCTGAGTAAAAATAATGATTAAAATCAAATGCAATTAAAATAAATGAACTACCTATCGTTAGCCAGTAACAGCATCCATTAACAGCTATTCACCTCCTAGCCAGATCGTTATCCACTTCTTTGTTTGTCCAACTGATCCTGTCTCTTTGGGCTCTATCCTCACATATCGTTTACTCTTTATGCCCCCCTCCCCTCACCCTATCTTCTGCATATAAACCAACACTTTTCCAGCCACCATCAGTCCTGAGGAAGGGTCACTTGACCCGAAATGTTAACTTTGATTTGTCTCCACAGGTGCTGCCAGATCTGCTGAGCTTTTCCAGCAACTTGTGTTTTTGTTCCCAATTTACAGCATCCGCAGTTCTTTTGGTTTTTAATTAAAATCAATGGCTGGTTACGATTAAATAAACATTTTTAAACAAAAACAGAAACACTACCCTACACACCAGGCCTTGTTATCACATAGCCTGCCATTACATACCCACTGTTGTTAGTCACTAAGAGTCCCCATTAACAACTATTCACCCTCCCAGCCTGATCGTTAGCAACTCCTTTGTCTGTCCAACTGTATTTCTCCCTCTTTGGGCCCTATCCTAACGTTTACTGTCTACCCCACCCACCTCCATATTTTCTGCCTTTAAACTGATGTTTTCCCAGCCACCATCAGTTCTGAGGAAGGGTCACCGGACCCGAAACGTTAACTCTGTTTTTTCCTTCACGGATGCTGCCAGACCTGCTGAGCTTTTCCAGCAACTTTGTTTTTGTTCCTGATTTACAGCATTTGCAGTTCTTTTGGTTTTTATTGAATATTTATAAATATCAGCAGAACTGTAAAATTAGGTAAAATTAGAAGCTTAACAGGCATTTTCCTGAGCAAGAGATGACTAAGATACATAGTGGTGTACATAAGGAAGTTATCTTGAGCTTTCACTGTTAATTCTTTAACATGTATCGACAGTAGGCAAGGCTGTCTGCCCACAGACCCTTGTCAGAATCTTAGATCAAGGAATTCAGTATAAGGCATCTGTTTCTGTTCTTTATAAAAGCGTAGAAATTATTAAAAACCGAAAGAACTGCGGATGCTGTAAATCAGGAAAAAAAAACAAAGTTGCTGGTAAAGCTCAGCAAGTCTGGCAGCATCTGTGAAGGAAAAAACAGAGTTAGCGTTTTGGGTCCGGTGACCCTTCCTCAGAACTGATAGTTGCTGGGAAAACGTCAGTTTATAGAAATTATTGCTGGGGATGTTGGTCTTTGGGAAATTTGGTATTGATCGTTCAACTCCAATGGGGAACCAGGTTGCATGAAAGATACTCCAATTTGCATTTTCACAGCTAGAATATAGTGATGATTTACTTACCATAGTATTAGCTAAATTCTACCCCAGACCTTGAAAACCACGGAAATCAGCACTTGAATCCAGTGTGTTATACAAAATGGCACTTAGGGAGCTCAGGACAAATCTTTTTCTCTTGAAATGCCCTTGAAATAAACAATTGAACAATTCTATTCAATTCATGGAGGAAGTTGAAACAAATACATTGCATGCTCAAATAGTGACAGCAAACTTTTCTTGCCTATATTCTTTTTAAAGTACTGCTATGACATGTCGAGTTTGCTGAGCCTATTCGTATGGTAATGATCATGCAGTGACGTCATAAAAGAACTAATAGCAAATTAGAACATGAAATCATATGCATCATCTGGCGACTGAAATATCGAACTATAGAAATCTTCCATTGACAACCTCATTCATATTGTACTTCCAACATAGAAAAACATTCTAAGGTGCTTCATTGAGAATTATCAACAAAATTTCACTTTGAGCCACACAGGAGATATTTGGGTAGGTGATTGAAGTGTAGTCAAAGAGGTCAGTTTTAAAAACTATCTTCAAGGTAAAGGGGAGGTGGGCAGATAGGTTGGGTTAGGGAGGAAATTTCACATCTCAGGGCTCTGGTAACTGCTCACAGTTCAGCCAATGGTGGTATAATTAAAATCAGGGATTCTCAAAATACCAGAATTACAGGTGAACAGGTATCTCGGAGGGTTGATAGTTAAAGGAGATTAGAAATAGGGAGGCATGAGGCCCTGGAGGACCTTAAAAACAAATGTGAGAATATTAAAATCAAGGTGTTGCTTAGCCAGGAGCCAAACTAAGCTGATCGCACAAGGGTGACGGGCCATGTTCCCCTTAAAATTTTGATGTCATATGTGGCCCATTTTGTTCAGCGACTGTCTCTTTAAATTCTTTTGTGTGGCTCCATATGTGCATTCCTTCTCACAAGCCTTGCATAGTAACTTTAAGGCTATTGCATGACCACACCTGGCCATGCAGTTTTGCAGGAAAATTGAAGGTGGTTGAAGTATTAGATCAAAATTCTAGGCATTTGGAAGTGATCTAGGGCATTCGGACATTAAGGGCTGAATTAACCAAAGGATACAGGGAGAAAGCAGAAACAGGGAATGGAGTTGGATAATCAGCCATGATCATATTGAATGGTGGAACAGTCTTGAAGGGCTGAATGGCTTATTCATGCTCCTATTTTGTCATCTCATTAAAAGAAGTGCATAGCTCTGAGTCAGAGCTTGAAACTCTATGTCTGAAAAACCTGCTATTATGTTTGACAATAGAACCGTTTTAATGTTAGGTTGTACCTTTTTTTATTTGTGTGGAATCTGTTGTATGTTATCAATAATCAATGATTTTCAAAAGAAGATTAATCAACACGAGTGCCTTAACGTCAACAAAATATGTTTATTTATATGGAATTCTATGCCCAGTATATAATCTTATGTTATCAGCATAGATTTAGGTTCAAGAAGAGCCTTGTTATGATCTTGACACAGTTTTAATACCTGGAACATTCATGGACTAAAATTGGTTTCAGAAAGGACATTGCTGACTTAAACTAGATGCTTTGATCACCTGACAAGCTGAATCAACCCAAATCAACAAAATGAGCTGCCTCAGAATTATTAAGTTAATCAAAAGGCCCTGAAACTCTATGAGGTGATAAGAAATTCTCAGCTTTTGTTTTACAAACATTGGCACAACTATACATTTTGAGAGATGAAATGTTGCCTACAACTGTCCAGCTTGAAATGACGCATGGATGCAGACACAAGAATCCACAAAGAAACAGTATAATTATGGTAGTCTTTGAACAAAGAGGGAGAAACAACATCAGCTGATAACAGTAAGGTTACTGTAAGTTCTCTCTCCGTATCACTATCTCTCTTTCTCAATTGCAGAAACTAGCGCCAGTGAATAAGCAACTTGGAAAAATCATTGTCATTGAGAGCTCTAAATCTGCAAACTTTGCAACTGAAAAGAAAAGGGACCACAACCAAGTAGTTGGACTCAAATCTTTTTATTCTCACAACCCAAGGACTTTTAATCTGTAACTGCATTTGCCTTTGTGTCTGTACTAAATAACTATACTCTATCACCACATCTCTCTAATTTCATTGCCTGTATTTACCTGTGTGTGGTTTTTGCTACTTTTTTTGTCAGGCAGTATCTAATAAAAATCTCGCTCTCTTTCACTCAACAAAACCTTGGAATTGGCTTGACTTCATTTTCCACCTAAATCATGATGGGGTCAGCAAGCTGTCACAGACCACAGAGAAAAATAAGGATGAGATAAGTACCCTGGAGACTGTTGGAGAGAAAAGGGAGGTGAGTTGGAGAAGACATACTGCCCTTGGCCATTGAAAGTAGGGCATAGAATAGGTGACAGATAGGAAGGTATCCTAAGTTTTTCCACTGAAGGAAACCAGGGCATAAAAAATAAAATTGTGTTTTGATCTCTCAAAAACTCAAGGAGTAAGACTGTAGCATTAAGGGAGATCAGTATCTGCTTAGACATGGCTGTGCACCTGGATAAGTGGCAGAAGTTTGTATCAAAAGGAATAGTGACCACATTCTCTGAGCCATTGGGTGCTCACAGATTTTGTTAGTGTGGAAAATAAAAGATTTTCTACCTGAAGTAAATTAAATTCTAGTGTGATGATTAAAAGGCACAAGAAAACAAATGTAGAGCTGCCACTGATTAGAGTTTATTTTGGGAATGAACTTGTTATGGGCTTGGTAACAATGGAGTCCAGTGCCAAAGACAGATATTTTACTGAGGAATGATTTGACTGGAAGCAAAATATAGTCTTCAACCTAAAAAGGAAAACCTAGAGAGGTTGATGAGGCTGCTGAAATCCAGCAGCAAGTGACAGGAAAGTCTGGAACCAGGAACTGGAAGCTCTACCGAAGAGCAAATTTGTGAGGGTAGGAGTGACAAAAGAAAGGTCATTTATACTAGCAAAAAGCTTCAAAAAAATGACTTAGAATTTGGAAGCCCTACACAAGACAGAAAAGCTTGTAAGGTTTAAGATAATCCAGCAAGGATCTTTCAGTTTAAGTAGAGCTAAAGCTAAACCAGACATGTCAGGAAATGGTCAAAGCAGATCCAGCAGGAGTTACAAGTTCCAGCGCTAGGCCAATATCCATAAAAGGCCAGGAAAGATGGTCAGGAAGATTATTTTCCTGATTCTAAAATTACCATTATGCTTACCTTTGAGTCCTCCCACCACTAGGTGTCAATCTAGTATATATGCTACCCAAAATGACAACATTTTTTCACATTGTTTTCCGCAAGTAAGCTTTGTAAAATCTTGAGTTTGTTTGTAAATTCAGGAATTACGTTTTTGCTGCATTGTTAATTTTTGAATTTTTTGGTAATGCCTTGATTAGTTAGTTTTGTTAGCTTTATAGGTGTTCTGATGAAGGGTCACTGGACCCAAAATGTTAACTCTACTTTCTCTGCACAGATGCTGCCAGATCTGCTCAGTTTCTCCAGCAATTTCTGTTTCTTTTTGTTTCAGCTGTATAACATATGATCTTATTGTAATTGCTGGGATCATGATCCATGGACTTTTATTGCATATTTTAATGGCACCAACATGATATTGGGAGTTATTTATTTACCTGTCAAGATCAAATATCAAAATAAAGGCATTTTACTGTCACTGGGGAAGTAATTAATAAAATTTCTTCAGAAAATCTTTGACCAGTGAAGTGCTTTACTATTATTTCCCCAATCTAGCACCCTTTGCTCTCCCTTGCAAGAGTGTTATTTTGGATCCATTGTAAGCAATATGATCATCATTAAAGATAGTTTTCATACAGAGATAAGGTTCACAAAATTAAGCCATTTGTAGTTTCATTGCTATGCATGTCATTTTGGCATCAAAAAAGACAAATATATTTCTGGTGCAATTTAGGTTGAATGCCATATTGGCAAAGGCATGAGCGTGAATATTAGTATGAATTAAAAAGGGATTTAGCAGCAAGAACAGCCTCCCCATCAGGTGTATATAAAGGATCCTTGTTGACTGCAATAACACGCTGATTAATGTTGATTGGCTTGGATTTTGTGTAAATTGCTTGTTGGTTTAAAGCTAATGTAGTGGACAGGGAGTTGTTCTGCAGTTGGAGAAAACCTTGGCTCTAAATGCAAGCGTTCTGATTAGACCCCACTGTCTCAGCCGTGGGTAGAATAATTACAAACCATCTTGGGCTGCAGTATGAGAACTGAAATGAACAGAGGAAACAAAGAAGAGGCTATGCTGCTTGCAGAGTGAGAAAATGGCAGAGAAGAGTCTTTAGCAGGAAGGCTTAACCACCTTCACTCTCCCAGGTGCATTTCTCTTACCTCCATCTAAACTAGGAGAACTGTGTGCATTATCCACATTTACAAAGGAGGGGCTCACAGAACCTCTGCCACTTCGTATAATCAAACCTGCAAACTCAGAGCAAGCCAAGTCTGATGTTACCAGTTGCTGTAATAATAGCCGTAGTACAGAATTTCCTTGTATTTGGATTCTTCGAGGCTGGAGCAGGACAATTAATAAGGGCTTAAGGGCCTTATCCTCTCATTAATGGTAGTAAACCAGCAGCAATTGTGTCTGTCACCATGTGGCATACATGACAAGTAAACAGGGGTCCCTCTTTCAAAGGTACCCAATACTGGATGAAGGAACCCAGCATAGGGAAGGGTGTGTGGTTGGGAGTGTAACTGAGAGACACACCCTTGCCCCTACTGGTGATTCCCCTATTACCCCTGTCCTCCCAATCCATGAAAGCCCTCCCACTACTATCTGTAACCTGGCAGTAATGTACCAACACTTTAAGAGGTGCAGGGTTGTTTAAGTAGTACAAGATTTAAGGCAGACCAACTTCATACAAGCTATCTGCTGAGATTTGTACACACGTAGTAATGCATTTAGTTTTAGGCTGCATGCCACTGACATTTAAATTAACCAAGTTTGTATGTCATGCTCCTTCCACCTGATTACCAGCCTAATCCAATCTTTCTTTCAAGGAGTTTGAACTTATTGCACCTCTGTGAGACTGAGTGGTGTTGGGAGCAGGATGACTTTAACTGTGTCTTATTGCACCTCAATAATGTGTAAGCATTTAAATTTTTAATAAAAATATTATATACTGGAGCATGGACACCTTAATAAGTTTCAAGGTGTGCCTTTTGCTTTTTCAATGAAATGATAATAGTTCCAATAGCATAGTCACTGTAACAGGTCACTGTTTTAGAAAAATATATGAAAATAGGCAGAGTTTGCAAGTAAGCACCTCATTGCTCAACAAATCCAAAGATCCATTATATTTGTTACATCGGCTAGAACAAAATGAAAGAATCTGAATAGCTGGTAAATTGCTACAGTCTAAGCTGTGTTGCAGGTGCTCATAACACAATGAATGCTGGGACTTGCTGTTGCTGAGATTTTTGCCTGATCTGAACTACTACTGAAAATGACTTATGGACTAAAACCTGTTTTAAGAACTTATCGAAATGTAGGTCAGTTTGGATTTAAATGTGCTTGCATTGTTCAAAAAGATTTCAGCAAAATTCTATATTTGCACTCACTAGCCTGGAACCTTCTGTCCACTAATAAGAATAGGTAAAAAAATTATGAGCTGCCAAGTGAAGCAATGGATTGTCAATACCCAAATATGCTTAAGTGATGCAACCTTCACGTGCTACAATATATTTCTGCCAGCAGAGTGGGAGCAGTTATTTAACTTGCAATTCTGGATGGATCCACAGTAACAAAGGTCAATGTGTTTTATTAATAACTAGTTACTTGATAGATATACCGGATCTCCACGTCTCATACTGGAGGACATAGCATCGTTAGGAATTGGCGGGCATATATTTCTATTTGCTAACTAACGAGATGCTTTGGCAGTTGAGGAAATAGGAATGCATCTGTTCTCTGTCAGGATGATTGGAAGGTAGATGTTTAGCTTTGGCTGTACATCAAATTCTAGTAAGTTCAGACATTAGCAGCTGACCTAGAGATTTTCAAGATCTCAGTTTGACATATTGAGAAGCATATTTATTTCATTTGCTCATGATTCCCACCATGAGTAGAGTGATCCTGTGGTAAGTACTCCTCCTACCAAGAGTCATACTTCCCGTCAACTAAATACATAGTAACATCAGCAAGAACCAGCCAGTAATATACAATTTTGAAGTCATCGCATGCCTTCATTCGAAGGATGACCAGTTGGAGTTCTTCTTAACAATAATCTTGAATAGGGATTCCACATTCAATAGGCAACATCCAAAGCAAACAAGGTTCTTGGGTTTCTCAGGAGGAATCTTTGGTTTTGCAATAAAATTATCAGAGTTCTATCTTACCAAATACTTGATCATCCAGTCTTAGAGAATGCAAGTTGTGTGTGGGATTTGTATATGATGATAGATATAAATAAGACTGAAGTGATCTATAAGTGTGCTGTAAGATTCTGTATGAATCACTCTGAGAAATACACCAATGTCACATCCTTCATCCTAAATTTGGAATGGGAATCACTCCAGCAAAGGGGGAAGAGAACAATTAGACTGATCATGTTCTATAAAATACAGAATGGAATGGTGGGAATTGACAGAAGCAAGTAGCCAGCGTCTCTGGCAATGACAAACACACAGTTGCCATCCACAGAAATTACGATGGCTACTTTTTTCAAGACAATGTATCAACAAACTTTCTTTGCAAGGACCATGGAACATGCTGCCAAAGAAAATAATCACAGACCCACCACTTGAAATCTTCAAGACTCATCTTTGATTATTTCTGTTTAAACATTTTCAGAATCAGAACTACCATTTCAACAGGTCTTTTTAATAGCCTAGTGTTACCTCTAAAAATGTTTGTGGAGCATGTGTATTTATCTGTGATCTTGAACTGAATCAGAAACAATGAGGCACTATGCAATTTTTATTCATTTTTCATAATTCTTAAGATAATTTGGATATTTTAAAGAAGCTACTGTATTTGCATGGAAAATGATTTAAGTTAGGATTTATCATATACTTTTCATTTAAGTCCCCAGCACTAACATTTACAAAAAATGAGAATACTAGAGAAAATAAGCATTCCAGAAGCCACACTCTCCATATGCTGCACTATAGTTTGCTATGGTTCAGGCTGAGAAAGTTACTTTATAAATTTGAGGAACACAAGGACAAAGGTCAACCAATAACAAAACAAATCTGAAGGCACGTTGCCAGCAACATTTGTATTATTGTACCCATAAAAAAAATTGTTCAATAAAATATCAAGTGTTGAAAAAAAGTTTGACTGAAATGTTATTTAACAAAATTTACCGTAATTGGTTTTGTAATAAAGGCTTCCTAATTGCAGGTCTCTTGCACCATAGAAGTAAACTTAATACTTTAATACACTCTATAAACTGTGAATAGCCAGGAATATAATTTTAAGACAAGCATACAGCCTTATGCTTATTGAATTTCTCTGAAGCTTTAATTGCATGTTTATTCACCTCAAAGACAAGCTGAAATTACACTTGATTATCATGAACGAATCAATTATATCTTTACATGAATGCATCTGTCTTAATGAAGAAAATATCTTTATTGGAATGCCTCAGTGATGGACAAACTATAATTAAGAATGCACAGACTATCTACATATTCCATATGAAACCATGTAATCATTATAGCCTTGTACTTCCTTCAAGTGGATCTAACTTTGAAAAGAATCAAAATGGAAAATAAATAAACTGCAGCAATGCTGTTGTAACATGGCATTAAACTATTAAAGCTCCTTCCCCTCATGTGTCTCCCAAATAACATCATAATTATATCTCCCACTGTAAAAGAAAAATACTTCCAGGGGTTAGATGACTGGCTTTCGTGCCTTTACACTCTGGATTTCTAAGACTCCTTGTTGTTTAACACAGGGGAAAGGGTGAGGGTTTTTTTTCTCTCTGTTTCTCTTAAATGAGCCCTCCACATTTGGAGGCTGGCCAAGCTCCGGTTTAATGAATCATAATGATCCATCATTATTTGTCTGCATGTCATGGAAACTGTCCTCGGAAAGACACATATGTCCAACAGGGAAACATTTTGCTGCTTGTTTTCCAAATGTTGAAATTCAGACATCACCAAACTCTGTTAGTGTGAAATGCATTATTGTCCAAACTAAACATGGGAACAAATGCGCCAGTGAGAAAATTGTGAAATGCAAACAAGAAAAATTAAGAAACAAAAAGTACAGCAATAGTTTTGAGCCCTTAATTTGTACTGAATAGAAATGAAATAGTTTTAAAAGACTTTTAATTTATTTTCTGGGCTAAGTAAGTAAAAAGCTTGTATTTCATAATGTACTACAGGATGTTTAAAGTTGGATTGTTGTATAAATCTACTATTTGTCTCCTATTCATAAATCTATATATCTGCTTCATAAGGATAATTTCCCATTTGAAATCCTGTTCTAAAATTATTGTCTTGCTTTGTTAATTGTTTGGCTTAAGTTCATGCTTAATATTTTAACTCAATTTCAAGCTGTTTAAGATAAATGTGCTAACAATGTAATTATTTTAAATAGCTATTGGGCTCAAGTAATGAACAGTTATTATAATTGAATACATACTGAACATTGCTTTTACCATCCTGTCGTACAAAAAAAAAATTTCTCATGTTTGTTGTTTTGTAAGCCTTTCACTTATGGGTTAAGCTTGTGAAGGAGTTTGAGGACAATTGTGGAGTTGAAAAAGATTACAGTGATAAGCAGGAGCAAGGCTATGGTGTAATCTGAAAAGAAGGATGAGAATTTTAAGATCAAGGCATTTTTTGACCAGGAGCCAATGTAGGTCAGCCAGCACAGAGGTGAAACGGGAACAGAATTTGTTGTGCGTAAAGACACAGACGGCAGAATAAAAGCAGCAAAAGGCACATTTTCCTCTTAGAGAAAGAATTCTGGATTTTCCAGTCATCTGTGGGGATTGACAATCAAAAGAATATGCCCATTTATCAATGATGGATGGTCATACTCTATTGTATTGTTTTCAATTTTTCTTTAGCTTTTATCATTGCCTTATTATTGGGTCTGTCCCTTTCTTCATGAAAACTCAAGGCATTGCATTGGAATAAGGCTACAAAAGGACAATGTTGTGAGACAAGATTCTGGCCTCAGGGCTGTGCTTGCTAGAAGCACAGAACATATTTGAATGTAGAGATCAGCGTGCCTGATTCACAGTGCTGCCGATTTTCCGGTCATTAATTTCAACAACCAGAAAATCGAGTGTGTTAACTGACCTCCCCATCTGACTCGCTGATCCTCACTCCCAGTCAGTGAGGATCTGCAGTGGGAGCTTTGTCTTTTACAGTGACTTACAAGATATAACCAACAGTCCACTAAATTATAACTTTATGAATTGTATATCCTTGCAGAATAGTATAAGTCATTATTCATGTACTATTATAACTATCATTGAACATCATGTTAAAGAAGAAAATATGGATTTACATTTATGTAGCACCTTTCATGATCTCAGAATATCCCAAAGATCTACATGGAAAATTGTGTTTTTTTTTGTGTATGAGCCATATTGCAATGCAGGAAACACAGCAGCTAGTCAGCACACAGCAAACCTCCACAAACAGTAGCAGTGATCACAACCCTAGACTTTAGGGGCAAATAATGGCCAGTATGTCAGGAAGAATTCTCCCTGCTCTTCTTCAGTACTGTGCTTTGGGATCGCTTACATTCACCTCAGAGGGTAGACGGGGCTTTGGTTTAATTTTCATCTGAATCTGGTTTTAGATGTTTTGCTGTATTTTCAGACTGTATTTTCTTGCAGCAAGCTTTTTCATAAGTATAAACAGTAATAAGTACCCAATGAATAGATAGACCATGTAAATACTAGCAGAATATACTGATCTGAAGATACATTGCCACTTATTCTAGCTTTCCTTATGCTGCAATCCAGTCATGATTTGCCTTTAGCAAAGCGAATGGACTGATAGATGACTTGACTTTCCTGCTGGTTCTCTATGAGGTAATTCCATTGAAAACAATACGTTATTAAAAACTCATGCATATACACATGTCAGAAGTTGCAATGCAGAGCAGCAAATACTGGATGTATATATATCATTTGATATATATCAAATATATATATATAACAAATGATATATTGGCTACTGTAGCATAATGATTAAGTTACTCAAGTATAGTGATTCAGAGGCCTGGACTAATGGAACTGCATTCAAACCCTCTAACAACAGTTGGGGGATTTAAAATTAATTAATTAAGTAAATGTTAAAGTTCAATGGCTTTACCATTGTCAACATCCTCAGGGTTACCATTGACCAGGAACTGAACTGGATGAGCCAAATAAAAGCTATGAACAGGTCAGAGGCTAGAAATCTGGTGGCGAGTAACTCATCTCCTGACTCCCAAAGCTTGTCCACCATCTATACAACACAAGTCAGACATGTGACGGGATATTTCCCACTTGTTTGGATGAGTATAACCAATCAAGAAGCTTGACACCACCCTGGACAAAACAGCCACTTGATTTGCAGCATGCTTAACACCTTCAACCACTACTGAAGCACATAAGTAGCAAAGTGTATCATGTACAAGATGATCTGCAGCAATTCACCAAGGATCCTTTGACAGCACTTTCCAACTCTGTGACCTCTACCACCAAAACAACGCTTTACAATTTTCCTCATGACCCCTCGGTGTGACCTGAAAGTGCGAGGACAGCTGGGCAACTGTTATAACTTGGTCTGAGTTCCATGGTGCTCACTGACGCTTTAAAACTTGTGACCCCACTCGGGGACCTAATTCCACTTTGGGAAACCCTGAACATGCAGGACAATTGCAGTAAATGCAGGGGGAAATCGCCACCTGCAAGTTCCCCTGCAAACCACACATCATCCTGAGTTGGAATTGTATTATCATTCCCTCACTGTTGCTGCATTGAAATTGTGGAACACCCATTCTAACAGCACTGTGGGTGTACCTAACTCAAAGAATGTCTATGGTTCAACAGTCAATTCACCACATCAGCAATTAGGGATAGTCAGTAAATAGTCACCTAGCTCGATAGAAGTGTGCTGTCCTTCGCTGACCCAGCATTTATGTGATTACAATGTGGTTGACTCCTAGTTACCCTCTGAAACCTTATAACAAGCCATTCAGTTGATACCACCATCTTCTCAAGTGTAATTAAGCTGGAAATGTTGCTGGCTTCCAGTGAAGGTGTGTGAATGAATAAATAAAGCTTTGCAACAAAAAGAACAAATTTAATGTTCACCCGCAAACCTGGATGCAGCAGGTTTTATACAATCAATTCTGCTCAGTGCTGTAAGGAGAACTGAACCTCAGCTCTGCAACAAGATTGTGGAGCGAATGTTGATTTTTTTTTCAATTTGGGATTTAGGTTTCATCTGAGCTTAGTTTAGGAACATGGTGGGTTTGAAAATAAATAATTGAACCCTGTGTATTGCTCTAATGTTCTAGAATGTAGAGTATGTTCTTTTGAAGCAATCTGGGCATCAGTTAAAACAACGATTTCAACTCAACTCAGACAGGACTGGAAGCAGGATTTTGTGTATGCTAATTCTTTACATGAATTTACATACGATAATAAGAAGTGGCAGCAGGAATGGGCCAATCAGCCCCTTGAGTTTTCTCTACGATTGAGTAAAATCATGGCTGATCTGATGATGACCTCAATTTGGATTTCCTGCCTGTTCCCTGTCACCCTGGACGCCCCATGTAAATCATAAAACTTCTGAACTCAGCTTTAAACGTATTCAATGATCTAGCCTCTGCTACTCGTTTGGCAAGGGAATTCTAAAGATTAACAACCCTTTGAGAAAAGAAATTCTTTATCAGCTCCATCTGAAATGAGAGACCCCTTATTCTCAAACAGCTCCCCCTAGTGCTAGATTATCTCTATGGGTAAATTGACTCAAATGGAAATAGTGCAAATTTAATTAAAACACCCTGCAAAAAGGGTACAGTTTTGCGTTCCATGCAAGATGTATTTCAGATTTTTTTTTAATATAAAGTTGTGTTGTCAACAGTAGTTTGGATCAAAGCACAATTTTTATAGTATGAACTGCTACCACAGAATCTTTGTAATGCCACAAAGGAAGGAAAGGAAGAACAAAGTCGACATTTGAACCTCCTTTTACTACTAACCTTGCCAAGACCAAAACATGAATTAAGTGTTTACAGGATTACCTTTTAACTCCTACAATGAACCCCAAACAAGTTATGCAGCTTGAAGTGCAAAATACCACAAAAATGATATTTTATAACATCTGGTTCATTTGACATACTTTTAATGTCGTATTTTAATAATATTCATCAGGCCTTAGAAGATGTGCCATTCCACATATCTGTAGCCAGCTGGAGAAATGTTCCAGAGAGCATTTGCTACTGTGTCCCTCAATAATGTCAGTATCATATTCAAGAATCAGCTAAAGCTACTGGATGAATCAACATTGATACTTTTAAGAGGAATCAAGATAAATGCATGCAAAAGGGAAAAGAAAGTTATGCAGAAAGGGTTAGATGAAATATGGTAGAAGGAAGCTCATGGCAGCATAAGCACCAACACTAGCCAATTGGGACAAATGGCTTTTTATTATTCATTCATGGGATGAGGATGTCATTGGCTAGGCCACCATTTATTACCTATCCCTAATTGCCCATGTAGTGATTGTAACAAGGCCAGCCAGGTGGACCTCATAGAGTATGAGTTCCCTGTTTGAGGCTGTTCATCAGGACCAATCAGAGAGGCCTGGCTGACAGATAAGAACAGGAATGTCAGACATCCTGTTCATTCTGAGAGCTGTCTTTGAGGTAGCTAGATCAGAGTCAAAGACTCTCCACATATAAATAAAGGAAAGACTTGGTGGCAGGATATTGGCCTCTGTGTAGTTATCTCAGTGCCGATGAGAGAAAAGCATGCTCGTAAAGATATTTGTTCACAACAGTTGTCTATGAATTGGGGTAAACATTTCTGGCATTATGCTGTTATTTGGGAAGCTTACTTGTTCGATTCTGCTGTCAAAGACTGAGGCCAGTATGTGAGAAGAATCTGTTACTTTTTCCTAGATGACATTGGGGCAGATGAAAAGCAATGAGTAATTCTTCTCACGGCTTGTGGACCTGCAGCTTTTTCAGTTATTAGGAGCCTAACTTTCCCTGAGGCACCAGATATTAAGGCCTTTCGTGAGTTGACAGATTCAGTTAAGGAATATTTCATCAATGAACTTCCTGTAATTCTGAGATGCCAATCAGTTTTAGTCAGGAATTCGAGAACCAGGGAAATCCATATTGGGATTTTTGACTAGGTTAAGATGACTGACAGAGGCATGTGACTTTGGCTTATCCCTTAATGAGATGCTGAGAGACTGTTTGATATGTGGGATTAATGCTGTAACCATGCAAAAACGCCTGCTAACTGAAGCCCAACTGGACTTGAAACAGGCGCTACAACTGGCTTTATCATTGGAAATGCAGCAACTTGAAGCATATGAGTTGCAGGGTGTTCTGATGGAAGTGGACACCCCCACCAGTCTGACTTAATTTGGAGAACAACACTTGAGAGAAGGCAATTTCATAGTTTCACTCAGGACATATCCTGAACAGTGGGACTCTAAGTCAGCCCACAAGAAAGTCTCAAAACAAATGCAAGCCTCAGCCAAAAGGTTAAAATTTTCTTCAAGAACTGGGCCGGCAAGCCATTGTAGTTGCTGCTGGTATATGGACTTGAGGCCATAAGATCATAAGGCATTGGAGCAGAAATTAGGCCATTCGGCCCATCGAGTCTGCTCCGCCATTCAATCATGGCTGATAAAACAGCAAAAGAGTCCCACTTGACCTAAATGGAGTAAGAGAATTCATAGGCCGGTATTCAGGAATGGCTGTGCATACACTGGAAAGTCTACTTACATCTGGTTTGGAATAGTTACATTGCTTCTGATTTGGATATTGCTAATCAATCAAAATAAACATCTGGTTAAATGGGCATCCAGTTCTAATGGAGGTTGATACTGGTGTAGCTGGTTCAGTGATTGCAGAACCAGTCTTTAACTAAATTCATTCTGGACTCCAACCCTTATGTTTGCACAAGACCTTAGCTAGACTGACATTCTATATCAGAGAACCTTTACAGATTAAGGATACAACTTCTGTTCCTGTCTCTTATGAGAAGCAGCTGGTTCAGTTACCACTGATTGTAGTAAAAGGCTCAGGCCCAAGCTCAATGAGGAGAAATTGGTTGAAAAAGATTCACCTGGACTGGTTCAACATTTTTCAATTAGAAAATGGCTGCTTGAATGAAGTTCTAATTAAATGCATGTAAGTTTTTCAAGAAGGTCTCGGGACGATCAAAGGGGCCAGGCCACCTTGCATGTTGACCAGGAAGCAATTACACAATTCTGCAAGGCCTGCCCATTTGCCTCATGGGCAAAAATAGAGGCAAGTATCAGAAGTCTGGAAAGCCAGTCCAATTTGTGGAATGGACAGTACTGGTTGTACCGATTGTGAAGCCCAATGGGTCGATTCGCTTTTGTAGGCATTTTAAACAAATTGTGAACCGCATTTTGCTGCTGTAGAGTTTTAAATAAACAGTAAACTACATTTCATTGTTATTAGGATTTTAAACAAATGGTAAACCACATTTCACTGCTGGATAAATACTCAGTCCCTCGTATAGAGGATTTATACGCAAAGTTGGCAGGGTGGGCTGTCCTTCAGAAAGGCATGCATACTTGCAATTGAAGTTAGATGAGGATTCCCAGAAGTATGCTACAATTAATTCTCATAAAAGGTGTGTATCAATATACAAACTGCTATTTGAGGTGTCATCAGCCTGTGCAATCTTTCAGCTGGTGATGGAGAACATTTTGCAAGGTCTATCCCAGGTTACCATTTATCTAGATGACCAATACAGAGCACTTAGAGGACTTGGACATAGTCCTTAGATGCTTGTCCCAGGCAAGCATACACCTTAAAGGGGAAAAGTGCTGAACACAAGATTCCGCTAAGTGAGAGAGACAGTTTACTTCAGGGGACAAAGTTTGGTGTAGGAACCATGGGAATGGCCCTGCAAGGGTAAGAGGTATGGTAGACATAAGGTCAGGTCCAGTGATGTATGAAGTTTGGGTAGGTTCGACGGTCCTGAACAAGTAAGTGGATCATATGAAAGCTGCAAACTCACAAACGGTGCAGTAGCAAAACGTGCCCGGCTCCTTGACAGCCTTTCTAACTGTTCGGGAACCCATGGGTTCTCCCTCTCTGTTGAGGATACCTTGGAATCTGAGATGGACAAGGCAGATGTCACTGCCTTAATGCCTTTGCTGCCTGAAGAGGAGAATGAATTTCTTCTGAGATGCTCTGGGCACAAGAGGTGAGCAATGTGCGATACCCACTGCCCGTACCAGAGGCAGAGTTGGAGAAACCTGACCCAGTGCTGAAACGCCCCAGGAGAAGCTACAAAAAAAAAAGCCAATGTCCTCAGACTCAGACGGGAGGGATGCAGTAATTGTAATGAGGTCAGCCAATGTATCTCATTGGAAATGAGTTCCCTGATTGGGGCTGTTAATCTGGTCCAATCAGGGAGCCCTTGCTGACAGATAAGGACAGGAATGGCAGAAATCCTGTTCACTCTGAGAGCTGGCTCTAAGGGAGCTTCACCAGTGTCAAAGACTCTCCACGTCTATGTAAAGAGTGATTTCACGATGGCTTGCCGGGTTCTGTCAGCCCAGAGGGAAGTTCATAGATCATAGAATCCCTGCAGTGTGGAAACACGCCCTTCAGCCCAACAAGTTCACATTGACTCTCAGAGCACCCCACCCAGACCAACTGCCTTTTCCCTGTAACCCATCTACACATCCCTGAATGCTATGGGCAATTTAGCATGGCCATTTCACTTAGCCTGCACATCTTTGGACTGTGGGAGGAAACCAGAGCACCAGAGGAAATCCACGCAGACACAGGGAGAATGTGCAAACTCCACACAAACAGGCATCCGAAGGTGGGATTGAACTCAGGTCCCTGGTGCTGTGAAGCAGCGGTGCTAACCACTGAGCCACGGTGCTGCAGTTAAAAGTCAACCACATTGCTGTGGGTCTGCAGTCACATGTAAGCAAGGTGAGAGTGGCAGATTTCCTTCCCTAAAGGACATTAGTGAACCAGATGGGTTTGTTGCTGACAATCAATAATGGGTTCATGTGGTCATCATTAGACTCTCAATTCCAGACTTCTATTGAATTCAAATTCCACCATTTACCTGGATCTCTGGATTAACAATCCAGCGATAATACCAATAGGCTGTCACCTCCCCTTGTTTCAAAGCTGTAACTTCAATGATCATTGAAAGGTGTGACAATTGAACTTTCATGAGCTCTATGTAAACTCCCACATTTTCATTCGAATGTATTCTCCACGGTAATTGGATTGCTTTCTGACACATCACTGAATACTGTCACCCCCAAATGCCAGCATTCAACAATTCTGTACCACATTAAGGATGACATCTTGGAATTGGAGAAACTACATCATTGTAGTTATATCTGGGAATAAGGCCTGATTACACAGACACACCTATATGTCAGTGACAAAGGTATATTTTACAGCTGAAACATGTC
This sequence comes from Rhincodon typus, assembly GCF_021869965.1. NCBI lineage: Eukaryota > Metazoa > Chordata > Chondrichthyes > Orectolobiformes > Rhincodontidae > Rhincodon > Rhincodon typus. The sequence continues at coordinate 16,781,466 of NC_063355.1, read as the reverse complement.
TAGAATTTACATGACGTTTTAAATCTCATTGCTGGAAGTTTTCTTCACTCTAATATATTAACAATACAATGGCCCACTACCCAACAAAATACGGATGCTGGGCTGAATGGGAGGGGTTGGGGTTAGGGGCTGAAGAACAGAGGAAGGTGTGGGTGGAAGGGCAGGGCAGATGCCAATCTAAACATTGCCCAGAGCAACAAAAGGTGCAGGATTAATAACAGAGATGGTGCTGGCTTGGTTGAGGCTGTGGTGGTATTTGAAGAGACAGACAAGCATTTTAACTTAACTACACCAGAAGACAGGGATCCCAAGCAGATGAGTTGATTCCATTGACTTCATCATGAAGAATGGTTTCAATAAATTGCATAATTATGCAACACACTTCAGCAGTGGGCTGAATAGCTTTGATATTAACAAACGATTTAATAAAATCATGAATGTAACTGAAAATTTCAGGCTCAGGTCTTTTAACTGGCAAGTTTTTTTTTGTTGCAGGCAATGGTGGTGTTTTATAGGAACACCACTGTTAGATGTTGCAAGGATTGAGTGGGTGCAGAACTTTTACCTGGAAGTCCTAAGCCAATGTAAAGCAATGCCTGCCCACAGAGAGGATAGTCTATTGAGCGCACCCTTGGGCTTCCAGTGAAGCAGAAGGAAAATTTTTACAGCTCACAGTGCTTTGACCATGTCAAGATTCATCCTAGAGATGCTATCATTCTCTCATACATTGAGAGGAGCTACCCCTGATTGGTTGGCTCCACTGCATGAACTTTGGCCCCGCTTCTGGCCTTTGCCCTTGTTCCTGACCTTTGCCCTTGCTCCTGGCCTTTTGGCCTCTGTTGGGCCAGCTGTCTGTGTGCAGCAGGTGTGACGTTCTTACACACATGACATAGGGACATCAGCTGCACATGTGTGGATTCATTCTGGCTTAGGGACATCTGCTGCCTGTAACTGACGCAATCGGGCCCATTGCAGCATGTGTAGGCAGCCATTTTGGCGGCCAGTTTTGTGCTTGTGCTAATCTTGTTGACAGTTAGTATATTTGATTGACCTAGAATATTTCAACCAGGATTTATTTTGTCTACCCGAATTCCGTAGTAAGGGGAATGACTTTAGGAGGAAGAGAAGAGGCCGTCTTTTATGTTTAAAAATTGCATTCACTCTAGAAGAGCCAGGAGCAGAATTCTTCCATTTTCAGTTAAAGTGTTTTGTACAGTGAAACTCATGTTGCCAGGTCTGCCATGGCTTGGAGTGACTTTTCTCACACAATCGTCCGGTTTTTACCTCATCATCATGCCACTAAGCTTGTGGGTGCTGTTCTCAGGGAACAGTGCAACTAGAGTGCCAGGGGTGCTCACTACTGCTCAGATCATCTGGCATCTGAACTGCTGGTGCCTTATTTAAAGCCCATTTGCTCACGACTGCAGGTGCTGCAAACAAAGTAATACCCCTCATACTGTGGTGGTTAACAGTGTATTCATTGCATAAGCTGCGGGTTCGATGTTAAAGCAGCATGATGCCAACAGAACATATCCATGTCTTTGACTGACTGTTCAGTGTTCCGCACCATTACAAGCTACTGGCCTCTTCCTGTGCACTAAAATTCAGTGCAAGCCACCAAGTCTGTCAGCTTGTAAGCGAGCGCTGAAGATCCGATGGGCTAAGAAAGCAATATGACCCACGCAATGACTGGCAGTCTCAAAATAAATGGTGAAATGAATGAACATAAAGAAAGCAAGCTTGAAGCATAAAAGGTCCACATAAGCACGAAAGCCTCCTGTGCTGATGCATGAGATACATATCTGGGTCTGTACACAAAGTAACTTGGCAGAAACATGCCATTGATGTCCCTCAGCTCCAAAGTCAAGTGTGGAAGGGCTGAAGTGGTGCCTGACTTAGTCTGATGATAATGCTGAGGCTGATGCCAATTTGCATGGATGAGGGGTTGAGGAGGATTGTGGCCAAGGAGTTTGAAGGGACATTTTTATGAAGAAGCACCTGCTCCAATTTATATCGTGAGAATTTGTACATTCCCATCTAGTTTCTCAGGGAGGGAGAGGAGGATTAGAAACTGTGTAAAAATAAGGCAAATTGGGGCTTTCATGAGGTCCATAGATACCAAACAAAGGTGGCCACTGCCCCATGATGAGTTTCTGAAGTTGCCATTTTTCTGAAATTGCCAATTGAGAGAATTTTTCTCAATGTTCACATTCTGATTTTTTACATTCTGACTATATTTTCACATTTTCTTGACCATTGCTCATGCCATACTAAGGAGGGAAAACCTCTGTCTCAAATCACTGATCATTAAAGTGTAATTATCTTACAAGTGATTAAAAATTTATTGAGACAGTATTGCACATGATAACTTCAGTGGTATAATACAATGGTACTTTCAACAATTTGATCAGTTTTGCCTCAGCTATTTTGCCCAACATTGGCATTTGCTGAATTCTAGATCTGGATTTATTCCTCAGATAGCCGCAGGACAAATGATTGTCTTTAATACTTCACACTTCTCAAGAAGAACAGACGAGAGACAAATAGATACAATGGATAAAGAAATGAGCATTGAGCCACAGTGACAGCATTATGGTAGGCAACCAAAATCTTGGTAAATTATAGATCTGGAGAATGTTTTGAAGCAGAGGAATGGAGTTGAGCATTTTAGAGGATACCAGAGAGTAAGCAAAATACAGGATGCTGAATTAGGGGAGAGGTGTCGGATCTGCGGTACGGGGAGGGTACAGGTGAGTGGTGAAGGTGGGTGTGGGTTGGAGGGGGGCCTTCTGCTATAAAATTGGAGGTGGGACTGGGACAATACAGATACTCAACTACTTGTAGCAGGATGACATTTGGAATTATTACTGAGCCCATTGATATCAATGACCACTAAATCCATCCCATTTATTGCTGGCCCAGGAATTAAATGCGAGTGGTATCGCTTTCATTGTTGGGTTTTTCTGTGGTCTTCTGGAGGGGATCCTCTTTGTGCCCAAGCGGTGTACCAGCATTGGAAAATCGGGGGTGGGATTGTGTTGATAACTGCTCCCTATCCTTCCACCTGATTGTTTTGCCCTCCCCTTTCCTGTGGCCCCTCTTCCTCTACATGACTCCCACCTTGCTCTCAATCACCTGAGTCCAGGGATCCAATGACCATCCAGGAGAAGTTCCTGCAGAACTACCGATGGCAGCCATCCATTCTCAGTGGTGCTGCCAGCTGTGAAGAACTGCCAGCCTCTGGTCAGTCAGCAGCATGGGCAGCACATTGTCTCAGTGATTAGCACTGCACCTCACAGCGCCAGGGACGTGGGTTCAAACACACTCTCGGGCAACTGTCTGTGAGAACTTCGCACATTCTCCTTGTGCCAGTGTGGGTTTCCTCTGGTTTTCTCCCACAGTCCAAACACGTGCAGGTTAGGTGGACTGGTTGTGCTAAATTGCTCATAGTGTCCAGGGATGTGCAGGCTGGGTGGGTTAGCCATGGGATATGCTGGGTTACAGGGACGGGTTAGAGTTAGGGCTGTAGATGGGATGTTCTCCAGAGCGTTAGCGTGGACCCAATGGGCCAAATGGCTTGCTTGCACGCTGTAAGGATTCTATGATTCTACAGATCCTGAAAGGCTCCAGAATCCGAGGAAAGATCTTCCATTTTCTAAGAGACATTTAACATGGACGGGCTCAACCAGCGAAGTGGCATGTATTTCCCACCTATTCACTATCTGTCAGGCAGGATCCACATCAAGAATATATTTTCCTAATCAACCTGCTCGGAGATATTACTGCACACTTCTGGAGCAGGTGGGGCTTGAACTCAAGCCTGAGAATGGTCATGAGGTGATCGTGCAAGAATGAAACTCTGCGACACAGTCTGGGATTGATTATAAATCAAATATTTCATCTATGTTCAATGAAGCCCATCTGACATGTAGTGAAGACATTATTTTGTTTTATTATTGATTAACATGTCACAGCTGTGCACCCCACTATATCAAAAGGAACTTTTCATTTAAGAAAAATAGACCTTTGTGTTCAAGTGAGGAACATTTTTTAAGAATGGAGCAGTCAGTTTTTAAGACATTTCAGGCCAGATTATGACAGGGCTATTCAGACTTTACTGACAGATAATGAGGCAGAGAATAGGGCAAGCGAATAAATCTGTTCTAAGTTCTAATGGAATAGTCCTACTGAATGCATCTGTCATAGATATCAATAGTAGGGCAAGTTTACACATTTATTTAGCTGGATATTTTACATATACTCACTATTCCCATGATTTAATGTAAACCCTTTATTAATGTTATTTACCGTATGTGGGTTTGAAATGTCAGAATTTGCAAAAAATAGGATTTTTGAATAAAACAAATGCAGAGCTACCAAGGAAAAAGATTTGGAAGACCTCTTAATATAGAACGTGATATTCATAGAAATGGGTACTGCTAATGAGCCATCACATATCCACAATCTTTTGTATTCTTTAACCAAATCTAGACACAGGTTCTAGCAACTGTGCTAGATCCAATGAAAATCGTTCTATTGAAGTTCCTGGGGTAAATGTCCTGAGCAATCAACATGATGTCTCTTTTAAATTGTACCTTTTCTTTCAAAATTACATATCTTTCAGGCCAAGCTGCATAGGAAAGAAACATGTTTCCTGCTAGAATCCCAACAGTCCTCTCATTTCCCATTGGCAGCAGTTGACCTAAATTGAATTATTACATATACTTCACCTTCACCCAATCTACTTCATCATTGCAAAATGTGAAAATTAGCAAAAATTAAAAGTGAATACTTAAATCAATATTTCAGGGTTTGATTCATTCAAAGCTTTTAGTCAAATGTTTGCTTACCTCTACAGACAATTAAAGACTTGATCTCATTTGATTGCACTTAAGCTCCTTCTAGCCTCATAGCTGGATCCAAATGTAAAACAAGATTATACAAGCATTTGCAACAGATTAAATAGATATCACTTTTCATATGGTACCACAATTCTGCATGAACTTCTCTTATTGTGTTTATGTTAAGTGTCATCTCCAGTTGATTTTTATTTACAGCACAACATTGAATACACTTACATTCTAACTCTGGATAAATTGGTTTGATTCTGGAATCTCAGTCAGTTGAAAGGACAGTCTGATTACTGCGGCTATTTGCAAAGAACTGGAATTTTATGTACAATAAGTTTGACAGGACAATCTGTCAAAATCTGCCATTTCATCAGACCATGAAATGTAAGAGCAGAACTGGGCCATTTGGTCCATCGAGTCTGCTCTGTCATTCAATTAAATCATAACTGATTGGATAATTTTCAACTCCACTTTCCAAAACCCTTTGAGATAGTAGGAACTGTCGATGGTGGAGTCTGAGATAACAAGGTGTGGAGCTGGAGGAACACAGCAGGCCAGGCAGCATCAGAGGAGCAGGAAAGCTGACGTTTCGTGTCTGGACCGTTCTTCAGAAAATCCTTGATGCCCTTACTGATTATTTCGGCCTTGAATGTACATAACAACCCCGTTTTGATAGGTCGCTGCGTTAAGGAATTCCACAGATTCATTAACCTCTGAAAGAAGGAATTCCTTCTCATCTCTGTTAAAACTGGAAGGCCCTTTACTCTTGATTATGCCCATTCATATTGGGCAACAATTGCTTCCATGATTTTAAACCAGGGCTGCTCTGAGGAATCTGCTGGTCTAAATTACAATTTTTGTCACTCCATTCCACTCATATGCTACACTATTTTCTGACTGGCACGTCAAATTGAGTTTCACTTGGAAATTTTCCCTACAATTGCAAATCATAAATAAAACACTTGGAAAGCTTTACTTAAATAAAATGAAAAATAAACATAAACATAAACATGGTGTGGAGTTTGTTTCTAAGTTCCAAAAGTCCATTAAATTTGACACGGCAAGAATGTAGCTTGTTATTAGACTCCCTTTGCCAAAGTCTAAATGGTAGTTTTGCTTTTCCTCCTCAGTACCTCTTAATCTCCTCTCTGACTCCATGAGATAGATTTATCTGATGGTGAAAAACATGTAACAGCAATTTGGCAACCCAAGCTTGTCTTCTGATTGTTATATCCATTCAAATCAATCACATTTTAACCTGTTTTACCTTATTGCACAAAGTCAAATTGCTCCAGGTCATTTGTTATTTTCCATTTTTCATTGTTTACTTCCTCTGCAATTCATCAGTTAATGTTAGGTCGAAGCTGCATCTGAATTTGATTATCCACAATGGGTGAATTTTGACACATTATAAAGACTAGCGGGTTGAATTATTAATCACAGAAGTGAACAGAGAGGAAATACTAACAAAGATACCTTATCAATCATAAGGTTAGAGCTACCACAAGTGACAGTGTGAAAGAGAATTGTGGACCATACAGCTTGGGTATCCAGTCAGTGGGCAATGGACAGACCTTCTACTGGATGGACGCAGGAATTAGTATTTAACAGTCAGTTAATTAATATCAATAGAACAAGCTAATAGGTGGATAAAGTTTTGGATACTGTGATAAATGAAAATTGGAAACAGACTTAGTGAGTGAAAAATTCCATATATTTAAACGAAAATAATAAATCAATGTCCATCAAAATATTTTTCTGAAGAAGAGTCTAGGCCCGAAACGTCAGCTTTCCTGCTCCTCTGATGCTGCTTGGCCTGCTGTGTTCATCCAGCTCTACACCTTGTTATCTCAGATTCTCCAGCATCTGCAGTTCCTACTATCTCCATCAAAATGTGTCAGTTTGAATCTTCAACAAGATAATCTGCAATGCTGCTTGCATCTAAATTGCAGTTTTTGTAGACTTTTGTGTGAAGTATCCAGAGTTTGTCTAGGAGCCACTACGTTGAAAAAATAATAAAAAAAAAACTAATTTATTTACACATAAGTAGGCATTTCTGACTTGGGACAATATCATAAAACAAGCGAATCGATCAGCATACATTATACACCAAGCCTAGTTTGTTTCCCGTCATTTAGATCATAGACAAGAAAATCAGGGAGGGTATGTATTAGACAGCCCATCCAATATCCATCATTTTACACTTTAGCCAAGAGATACAGCTGACTCTGAGAAGTTGAAAGCAAGGATAATATTGAATTTGGGTAATACAAACATGTGACAAGGAACAAGAATAGGCCACTTGGCCCTTTGAGCTTTGAAATTTGCCATTGAATAAGACCATGGATGATCTGATTTTAACCTTAACTCAACATTCCTGCACAACCCCAATAGTCTTTCATTCTCTTGTTAATCAAGAATCTATCTACAAATGTTTTAAAAAGTATTTTGTGCAATAGTGTACAATTGGTACTAAAGTGACAGCTTCTTACTTTACATCTTTCCGGATTTTTAGTTACATTGGCTTCAAATTCTCAAACTGCAATGACAAAATTTAAACTCATATTCTCTTAATTATTAATTCAGGTGTCTGGTTTGCTCATCCAGTAACCATTGTCCAGTTTTTAGCCAACAATATCTATCCATTTGTTCCATATAAAAGTTAGCCGGGACCGAAACAGAAATTACTGGAAAAACTCAGCAGGTCTGGCAGCATCTGTGGAGAGAAATCAGAGTTAACATTTCGGGTCCAGTGACCCTACCACAGAACAGTTCTGCCAGACTTGCTGAGTTTTTCCAGCAATTTCTGCTTTTGTTTCTGATTTCCAGCATCTGCAGTTCTTTCGGTCTTTTTTTAATCCAGGACTGAATCTTCCCATAATCTGGCAAAGTGTCATTCTCATTGAGTTTCATGGAGAGTTTCTGTCTGCAAGCCTTAGTGAATTTTCTCACTTGATCATCCCAAAATTGCCTCAGTAATGAGCTACCATGCCCCATGCCACCATTCTTGCCTCATGCTAGTCTGATTCTCCAATCATTGTAGCCTAAACTACTCACCTGAATCCCAGCATCCCTGACACTGGAGTCATATTGAAAAGGTTGCTGTGCATCAGCAGTCCAGAGCTGCCCTGCACAGTTGCAGCCATTCACCCTGGACATGATGGACAAAGGGAAATTGTCGTCCTACTTTGCAGACAGGAAACTCAAGGCCCTGGTGGCTGGGGTGCTACAGAGATTGATGGACTGTCACAGGACACTGGACTCTGCCAACCTGGGCTGAAGTCACCACGCAGGTTAGTGGGGTCTCTAGAAGAATGTCCAGCAAAGCAGGAAGCTCACCACTCTGTCAGGACAAGTGCCACATCTTCTCTCTGCTACCTTACACTCACTCTAACTCTGCTACTGCACCCAACTCTCACCAAAGTTCATGCTCTACCACTCCCACTGTTGCCTACAATATCTTACCCACACCAACCCAACACATGCTAACATTGTGTGGCCTTTATGCTGTCTGCTCACTCACTTGGGCCACCTCAACAAGCTTCACAGTGGAGGGTCCATCCACCCCGGCTCAGAACCCAAGACAGTGGGAGGGAGAGAAAGAAAAAGACTTTGAGGGCACACAAATGGCACAAGGAACATGTCACTGAAAATAAGTTTTCACCTTTGTAAGTAGATGGCTGTTTTTCACCAGGGCTGCATGCGGAAGTCTCTGCCTAGCTGGACTTATAACATTGAATGTACAGAGTCCACTCATCTTTAGCTCAACACAATGTTCCATGGACCATGGTGTGAAGTAAGCAGCTCCTGCACATACTGTGGGCAATGTGTCAATGGCAGACAATTGCTACTTTGGCAACTAGGCTCCATCTTCCCAGGTAGATGCTATTGCATCACAGGCAGTTGTGGTATTTAGTCATTATCTTGCATGATATGGTCAAGAGCGCTTGAGAAAAGGATTTGAACGACACACAGTCGTCTGTGTGAGCAGCTCCTTTTCAGTTTTGTAATCCCCTTTGCATCCCAACATCTGACTGCAATCCTCACAATTGAGTTCTCCTGCCCCCCTCCTGCAGTTTTGGCCCATGTTAATGCTCCCATTGAGTTTAAATTGATGTACTGACCCAAGGACTGACTGTGGCACACCTCTTTGAGCAACTGACCATACAGCATTGAACAATATGTCAACAGAACCCTCACTAATATCTGTACAGCTCCCAACTGTCTTTCCATAACTTCCCAGACCAGTAATCCTGGGCCCACAGAGCTGACAGGGGGCCCCTCTCCAGATTGCAGGGACACGGTCCCTTGTGCTTACCTGGACTGACCAGCTAACTGACCAAGCCCCCAAACTGATATCAGATACTGCTCTTAAAATAGTGTGCTGGGATCCAAGGACTGAAAGGTCTCTCCTTGGGTTTGACTGAGCACTACCCCCCTTCAACGGAATGAGGCATGACTCTTTGCTTGCAGTAAATGCCGCGTATTTGGCAAGTACGCAGTCAGCACCTGGTTCGAGTGTGAGATTATTGTAGCATTGTGCTGGACAGCAACCTGTCTATTCCCTTGAGTGGTCACTGCTGACAAGCATAACCAGCTGCCTGGCTTTGCCTGTACTAAAACACAAAGCAAAGCAGAAGTACTGTGAGCCCTTAAAGTATAGCTGAGGGGGAAAAATGCTAAAACACAATGCAAGGCAAGATGGGGATGCTGTGAGCATCCAAGTAGGTGTAAAGTGAGTGAATGCTAAGAGAGCAAGCGAGCAGCACACTGGTCCAATCCATGAACTGGGTGCCCATCCCAACATTTGAAGTGCCCTTGCAGCAGCATTCCAATAAAGTTGCGGGTGCACCCGAAAGAGTAGCACTGAGCCACAGAAGGTCTCTGTAAGCAGATTGGAGATGTGCCATGATGGTGCGCAGAAGCTGGCACATGTTGAATGCCAGAATCCATGGACGTGGGATATGTGGGCACTGCCCATAAAGCATCCCCTGAGACACTGGTGCCTGACATCTAAAACGAAGGCCTGGATCAGCAAGTGACAAGTGAGAGTCACCATGCACCCGCTCTGATTTTCATGCCGGGAATTCTCTGCGCCTAACGAGATGCGTAATAAGCGATAATTGCTGCTAATAGGTCACTCATTGCTAACATTCAATCTGGTTTTGACGTCTGAAACTTAGTTGGATAACATGATTTGTCATTCTTGACGTCAAGAAAGGCCTCATTCAACTTTTCATGGGATTCTTCATAGCCCACGTTGTTTAGGGCTTGGGAAGATTCCGCTATTGCATTATTCATATTCTCCTGCTATTTTTTTTAAGTACCCTTAAATATTTTTCTTCAAGTATTTCGTCAAGTTCTAGCTTAAAGGTCACGACTGACTGTGATTCAGTACCTAGATATGGTAATACATGTCACAGTGAATTTCTTCTCATGCCCTCTTGAATACTTTGAGTACTTTTCCAAAACTAGCATTGCTCTGCTTCCAATTTGCAAAAAAAAGCAAACGCTATCTGTCATTGGTGACCTTCAAAATCTTTCAACATTTTGAAGACTCCAATTAGATTACCCCTTCTGTTCCAGCAAAGAAAAATCTTAACGAGTATATTTTGATTGCTGCAAACAGGTAGGGAGTAGTTGCCTGAGAAATTAGTATTATTCTTAAAGCTAACCCCAAGCCACCCATTTCACAGTTTAACAACTAAGTGAGAGGGAACAGGCAGCTAAACCACCATGAGGGATCAGCTTTGGGTTTAAACAAAAAACAAAATAATGCGAATGCTGGAAATCTGGTAAAACTGGTAATCTGGTAAACGCAGCAGGTTTAATGATCACTTGACCTGAAGCATTGACTCTGCCTTCTCTCCACCAATGCTGACAGACCTGCTGAGTTTCTTCAGCAATTTCAGCTTCGGATTTAACCTGCTTTTCAGGTGGAACCTTAGCTAACTGTGTTTCCCAGAACATAGGAAATCTGGCAGTTAAAGGGAGGGGAGGACAGCTTCAGGGACAAGATTCAATGTCTTTACATCTTTCTTGTGAGCCAGGAGGAGGAGAAGTGCTTCAACTCAGGTCAGTTGCTTCGAATGGTTCCCGGGCAAATGTCCCTAATTAGTTATGATTCTGAATGCGATATCTCCAAATGGTTAACTTCCCAGGTGAGGAGGGATGAACCGGCTCCCTTTTGCTACTCAAACCCTTTGTTCAGTTAGTTGTAATAAGGTTAATTGACAAAGAAGACCTTTACTCAACACCGATGTATTTACATTTTAAAGAAAGCCAACTTATCATAGAGTCATAGAATCCCTACAGTGTGGAAGCAGGCCATTGAGTCCACACTGATCCTCCAAAATGCATCCCACCCAGACCCACCCCCCTACCCTATCCAAATAACGCTTCATTTCCCATGGCTAATCCACCTCGTCTGCACATCCCTGGACACTAGGAGCAATTTAACATGGCCAATCCACCTAACCTGCGCATCTTTGGATGTGGGAGGAAACCGGAGCACACCTGAGGAGAATGTGCAAACTCCACACAGACAGTCACCCAAAGCTGGAACTGAACTCAGATCCCTGGCACTGTGAGGCAGTACAGCTAACCACTGAGCCACCGTGCACTCTAACTCAAACTTGACCAGGCTTTCTTGAATGTAAGTTTAGTAGCTACTAAAAAGCAAAGATGGATGAGAAAACACACAAACACACAGATTAGAGATTAAGTGAGTCTAAAATGTAAATGTAAGAAAAAAGGAATATACAAACCAGTCTTTACACTGTCTGTGACAAATAATTCATGTAACGTTGTGGCTGTAAAGGTGGAATAATCAGTTGGGCTGACTTTGGAAGCTGAGAGGTGGTTGGAGATTTTTGGTGCTGTAGTTAGATGAAAGCAGTTTGTCTAGTTTCCATCAACCACGGCATTGTTGACTTGCCTTCCTTTCAGCAATCAGGGAGAGACCACACACATAGATGTACAGTGGAAGCTCTCAGCTGTGTCCCCTCACAGCACACTTCAGCACAGCAGGACTTAAGCCAAGGTGGCACACTAGTCCACCAGCTCACTAGCACACGAGCAAACAGAAAACAGGGGCCATAGTATTTTTAACCCCTTTCTTGCATACTCCTGGGAGGGTGAAACAAAACATGCCTTTCACATAGATTCAGAGATAATGGGAACTGCCGATGCTGGAGAATCTGAGATAACAAGGTGTCGAGCTAATTTTTCCTATGTCCTGTTTAAACTCACCTTTACTGGCTCCATCCCCGCCTCTTTGACCTGTCTGTCTCCCCTCCACCTATCTGCTCCTTTATCCATCTTCCGTCTGCCTCCCCCTCTCTCCCTATTTATTTCAGAGTCCCCTTCCCCTCCCCCATTTCTGAAGAAGGGTCCAGACCCGAAACGTCAGCCTTCCTGCTCCTCTGATGCTGCTTGGCCTGCTGTGTTCATCCAGCTCTACTCCTTGTTATCCCTTTCACATAGAACTGCCTTTCTCTCAACCCATTCTTCTGAACACAGTCTGCGATACATCACACCAGAGATGGCAGTTCACTTTTTTCAATGGCATCCCTCTTTTTGAAGTGTTGCTAACTGACGCCCTCATGACATTCAAAAGTGTGACAATTCCATGACTTTTCTTGAAATTCAGTTGATTCCATACAGGTCACTTGAGCCTTAGCAAACTTACTGTTGATCACTGGATCAGCTGACTGTATTTTTTTTGGACGGGGCTTTCAGTTGTACTCAGTGTGTTTCCCAGGTGTTATGTACAAGAGGAGGCTATCTAAGTTATCTGCTTCATGAAAGGCAGCTTGGGCATTTCAGAATCCAAATGGCATGGCTAGTCACAGGTACAACCCATTTAGTATTACAAAGAGGGGAGATTTCTATTACAGGGCAGTCAAGAGAACCTTGAGGAAACCAATGTTTGTGATATAGGCTGCTTCACCTACCTATGCAATCTTCCAGCTGGGATATTGAGTAAGAATTGGCTCCGGCTAACGAACCACCTTTTCAGCGGTCAACACAGAACCTTATGGAGTTAACAAGGTGTAGAGCTGGATGAACACAGCAGGCCAAGCAGCATCAGAGGAGCAGGAAGGCTGACATTTCGGACCCTTTCTGAAGAAGGGTCTAGGCCCGAAACGTCAGCCTTCCTGCTCCTCTGAAGCTGCTTGGCCTGTTGTGTTCATCCAACTCTACACCTTGTTATCTCAGATTCTCCAGCATCTGCAGTTCCTACTATCTCTGAAACAACCTTATGGAGTTATTCAGCTTGGGCTGGAACATAACTGGGGAGCTCTGGCTCCTGTTGCTAGGCTCTATTAGTTAGTGCTCCAGCATGAAATTAATCTCCTCTGGAACCAGGGCCTGCTTTTTTGGGCCGAGACAGTAGGGATGTTGCCTTAGGTCAGGGGCCTCTCCCATACTGACACCATGTAATGCTATGGTGGTTTCACGTGGCTTGTCTCTGTGTAAACCTCAAAATGCAGACAGCAGTTCATCAAGTCTGCTTGCTGTCCAGCACCTATTTGTGTGAGTATGGAGCCTAGGTTTGCTGGTGCCTATGTATTGGGTTAGTAATGGGTTTTTCAATGTGGGCCTCAAACACATCTCCTTCCTTCCAGTTCATCCCCACTGTTATGCTTATCCTCTAGGACAGTGGCAATGCGATGGAAAATTACCTGCATGCCCCCTTCTTGACGGTGGTCTTCCTGTGTCATGGTGACAGCCTTTAGGGAAGGAAACTGCCTTTCTTACCTTGTCTGGCCTACGTGTGACTCTAGACCTACAGCAATGTGGCTGACTCATAACTGCCTTCTAGGCAATTAGGGATGGGCAATAAATGCTTCCTAGGCAGTGATGCCCTCATTCTCTGAACGAATAAATATAAAGACCCTTGCTTTTACCCTTATCTGGTGTCTCATTTAAATAGAGAACTTCCAGAACCCCTTTGCTACTCTATGCAGACCATCAAACTGAATTTTTAAGGGTTCACCTGGTAGTGGAGGAGCATTAAAACATTGAAATATAGGGACATAGAAAATAGGAACAGGAGTAGGCCATTTGGCCCTTCAAACCTGCTGTGTCATTCAACATGATCATGGCTGATCTTCGAACTTAGTACACATGGTATCCTGGCTGAAAGTTTCAGGCCCTGTATTGTTTGCTGGCCTTTATTTTTGTCACAGTCTGGGAAATTTTCAAACTTTCTCAGGCCACATTGCATGCTCTATATACTCAAACATGCAAATTTCCTCCTTCTGTTGTAAAGTCCTCTTCTTGATTAGTTTCAAAGACCCTCTTACTTGGTGCTCACAAACTAACTCAAATGGAGTAAACACACTGGAATCGCTGAGTGAGTACATGGTGGCAAACAAAAGAGAATGTAGCCCTTGATCGCACTCATGGGGGTATCTGTGACAGTATACTTTGATCGTTGTTTTCAGGGTTTAGTGGTACCGTTCTATTAGCTTTGGCAACTGCAGATGTGTTGGGTGTTTATGTAAGGATGTTGGACTGTCACTTTAAGACTCCGATCATGAGACACAATGATGATGTCTTTGGCCATTTTGGAGGGGAACAGCTCGGTCTAGCTTGCTGCCTTGTGGAATGAACACCTCGTATTATAAAACTCCTGCTGTTGTTAAACACTTGGGCCTCCTATCCATTTTGAAATGTAACTCAAGAAGAAAATTGGCGACGAGAATCAAATCTGTTTCAAGATCCATTAGGGCAATCCATGGATCCAGTGACAAAAACATTGCGGTTCTCATTACATAGATTTCAGAGGCAAGTTGAAAATGTAATCAAAAGATGCCACCACTGCGCCAAAACAGGTACAGATAGTAAGAAAAGCAGAAGAAGTGACCAGTGTGTAAGAAGCTCACTACATGCTCCACCCTGAAGAACACTGTAACAAATGCTCTCAATGGAGGGAAATGTTTTGAGATAATGGTGTGGTCTCAGAAAAAAAAAGCAGCCAGCCTCAAGAATGCCTTGTTGCAAATGGAACGAAGCAAGGTAGTACTAACATTTTCATGGTACATTGTGCTACCCAGGATCTTCCCATATAAGTATAAATGGTGGGAATTTTTGCTCTGTGGGACTGTATGATGAGAATGCAAAGAGATGGAATTCCTATAGTGTGAGATTTCTTTGCTCAAGCCTTCCTGAGTATTAGGATAAATGTTTAGCGTCCTGAGGAGACTGGTATGGCTGGAGAAGTCATGTTCCAAAACTTGTGAAGAAATTGTAGGAATCTAGAGAAACATTTTTCACTAAAACCATTGGTGATTGGTGAAACGTTCAGATTCCACAAACACAGTCAGTATTATGGTGACTCTATCTTCGAGTTCATAGCAACTTTAAAGAAGTTAGCAGAATTTGGAGACAACTTGAATAATGCTATCAGAGATTTAAGATGTGAAGAAATCTGGAAGAGATTACCAATAGAAAAGGAATCTAGAATGAAAGAAAGCACTAGAAATAACAGTCACAGTGGAACAAGAAGCGAAGGAAGCTCAATAGCTAAGCTTGAGCATAAGAAATCACAAAATGATGGCTAAGCGAGCTCGTAAAATGGTGGCTGAGAGATGAGCACCAACACAGACTCAAAACTGCCATTGATGTGGAACAATTGATCATTCAGAGGCAAATTGCTGGTATAAAGAAACTTTATGTAAAAACAATAGCAGAAAAGGCTACATTAAATGGGCATGTTTGAGGATGAAACGTAAAAAACTCATGGCAACAGTACAGAAACTGAAGAGTAGGAAGAAAATCTGTATTCTGGCCATTGATGACAGCACCAACCAATACTGAGTCACTCCATTACCGAACAGCAATCCAAGAGGAGTGGAGGTGGACTCGAGAGTGGTGGTTTCATTGATATCCAAAAGTGTGTACCAAAAGCAGCAGAGTCACATTGCAGTGCAATCCTCAAATATTGTACTCAGAATGTACACTGGCAAACTGATGCCCTTCAGAGTCGTATCAATATGAATGTTCAGTTATACGGTCAGTCTGAAGATTTGTACTTACGTGTTATTAAATGAAATTTTCCAGCTTTATTGCTAAGAATGCGGTTGGAGAAAAACAAATGCAGCTGGGCTGAAGTACATCACTTGTCTGATTCTGAGACTGATTTATAACAAATTTTAAAGAAGCATGCCATTGTTTTCAATGGGAATCTGGGAAGCATGGAAAACATCTCTGTCACATTGAAAATCAAGGATGAGAATCAGACAAAATGTTGCAAGGCTAGATCAGTGCCTTATGCAATCAGACCAAAGGCCAAAGCAGAAATCAAACCAAACAAGAAGTATGAATTGAAACGGGATTGCGCATTACTGAGCCTTATAATCAATCTGCTTGAGAAGATCAACAGTGACCACTACACTAGAGACATTGGCAACCAACAAACCAGTGCTTCCTTGAAAATTAATTCCCTTATGGTACTTTTCAAATAATTGCTTCAGAACAAGGAAGTTGATGAAGGTAGCGTCACACTCTATGCTGTGAGCATAGGATGGAGAAAGGGGACTTGATGCTTCATCAGTGACACATATGAAGTGAAGCAAGTGAGTTCTATTGCTGAACTGTCAATCTGCAATCTGAAATGAGAAGATGCAGGAGGAGATATCTCATTCAGGAGATCAGCAGACCATAGCTTCCCTTAAAGTGAAAGAAGGGACAGTGGTCTTCATGAAAGCTTCATTATTGGGAAGGAGAGAGGAATGATCACCCTGGAGTGCGGAGTATTGAAGCCTGAAGTCAATCCTACCTGGATCTTGTACAGATTCATCATCACCTTGACTTCATATTTAGAACCCTCACATGTCAAATTCGGAGCCCCATTTGCTCTTCACATTATTTTCTACCTACCTGCTTCACTACTTTTATTATGTTGATTATTCCATTCTGCTGAAAACCTTTCTGTTGATAGGGCTGATAGGGTACATTTCTAAAATTCATCATTTCACATTTATCTGTGATATCTGCCTTGGCCGCATTTCTGTTCATTCTCCAACCATTGTACCCTAGCAGTTTCAGATAATCTTCCAGACAATTCACACTCCCATTTTGTAAATGTTGAGGGGCAAATGTTAGTGAAATAATTGTTGATACTGGATATTAGAAACCTAAACAGGAAATTCTCTTGGTTTCCTGTCCAAAACTCCATCAACCCCATCACCCACCGATTAACTCAATTTGTTAGGAAATTTCTTTGACGAGAGAAAAGCAGAGGCACTGTTTTAAGGTGACGAATTTTCATTAGAACTGGAAAATATTAAGAGATGAATGGCTTTTAAGGAAGTAAAAACTCCTGGAAAGAGGGGCAGGTGGAGAACAAAAGGAAAATCCTTGGGTTAGCACGGAGGGCAGGACAAAACCATTGAAGGTGCAAGGCAAATGGGGTGAAGAAAATAAGGGGAGAGAAATAAGCGAAGATAAGCAGATGGGAAGAGAAATTGAGACAGAACCAGAAAGAGGAGAGGGAATGTTAGAGAACAGCAACAGAAAAGGGCAAAGGCAGATGTGTGGCTGCATGCACAGCTTTGTGAAGTTACTGGAAAGCACATTGCTTCTTTTGATTTAGTGCATTGTATTACATATCCACCTCTGTATTAAAGAATCATACAGAAATGGCAAGGGAAAATGATATTTGTTTCACTCAAAAGTTGAGTCTGCAGGCCTGATAACATGCTATTGACATCCTTAAGATAGGTTTAGAAATTATGTCCTTTTGAAATGGACGCAAGATTCAAATCTATAATATGCATTTTTTTTTTGCTTTTCCATTGACCTTCTCTTTGTGTCCCAGAAATGTGGAGAATGAGAGATTAAAGGCAAATAATTTGTAACTTGTAGTAGTTTAAGATGATAAATTGATTTTTTTTCTCTGCTTCCTAGCTTTCATTTCTCTTTTCCTGAAAGCAGAGAGATGTACTGAGTGTAATCTCATGGATTCAGATGTCATATGATCATTCTCCATATTTACACATGAAGAATTTGAACAATTCCATATTCCTGGACTCCTAGGCAGCACAGTTAGGAAAGTTATGGGCACATGTGATTTTCGTAAAGCTCTGTATGCCTGCAAATTGGTCATTAGCAGTGAATGCCAAAGCTAATGTTATGACACTGAAGTGAAATCTAGTAACCTCACTGATGCTCTGAATGTGATCAGCTAATTCAGGAGCAAATTGCTGCAGATGCTGGAATCTGTATTGTAAACAAAAACTCCTGGAGATCGCAACAGGTCAGGCAGCATCCACAGAGAGAAAGCAAGCTAACGTTTCAAGTCTAGATGACTCCTCATCAGAGCTGACATGAAGTGTGGAGGGAGCAGCCCACCCCAATGGGACTGTCTGTTCTTTCCAGTCCGGCAGTTAGACACACCGTTGTTCTGCCATTCTCACATTCCTGTCTTTTAATCTGAACTATCAACATCCTTTCTCCCCCAACACTCCACCCTCACCAATCCCCACCCTCAACTATAGCATAAATGCTGCCCCTTCCACACTTCACTTCAGCTCTGATGAAGAGTCATCTAGACTCAAAAAGTTCGCTTGCTCTCTCTCAATGGATGCTGCCTGACCCGTTGGGATCGCCAGCATTTCTTGTTTTCACATCAGCTAATTCAGCATAGACCAAGGACTTTTCTGATCCCTTTGGTTCAATTGCCCACTTGGTCATCAGAATGTAAGATAAATACTGCAGCACAGTAATCCACATTATCATACTGGAATGATGGCATTTACAACAATGCTGCATGCCTCTACCTTCACCCCACAGATACAATACACAGATACCTACCACATTAGAAAAGCATATTTTTCATATGTGCATTTTTTTTCACACCAATTAAGCCAAGTTTTCATACCATATTCCCATGAACTGGAAAACTGGCCGCTTCCTTTTAAATTGACAAGAAAACGTGAACGCCGTGTTGCTGTGCCTTATTTCAATGACTTTGCACCATTGATGCAGACAAATCCTCAGCCAAGGAAAATTGTTATGTGAAGTGGTGGATTGAGTGATATTTCTCTGAAAGTTTTATTATGTTAGCAGACAGGATATATGGTATGAAATGTATTATGGAAACAAGTTATACACCATAACAAAAAACTGCAGATGCTGGATATCTGAAACAAAAACGGAAATTGTTTCTTCACCAGATTTGAAATGTTAATGGTTTCTTCCCACAGATGCT
The DNA here is from genome assembly GCF_021869965.1 of Rhincodon typus. Lineage (NCBI taxonomy): Eukaryota > Metazoa > Chordata > Chondrichthyes > Orectolobiformes > Rhincodontidae > Rhincodon > Rhincodon typus. The sequence goes on along the minus strand of NC_063355.1, from coordinate 16,762,395 downwards.
ACCAGACCTGCTGAGTTTTGCCATCGATTTCTGTTTTTGTTTCAGAACCTTTTGGAATCCTATATTTCTTACACCATTTAAATTAGTCCAAAAAGCCCTATAGTGAACATTAAATGGACCTGTTTAAATGGAGTATGTATACATATCAGAGATAGTAGGAACTGCAGATGCTGGAGAATCCGAGACAACAAGGTGCAAGGCTGGATGAACACAGCAGGCCAAGCAGCATCATAGGAGCAGAGAGGCTGACGTTTCGGGCCTAGACCCTTCC
>NC_063355.1:16726777-16761724 GCF_021869965.1 Rhincodon typus | reverse complement strand
CTTGGCCTGCTGTGTTCATCCAGCCTTGCACCTTGTTGTCTATGTATTCATATAGTTTAGATTACAAAGGAGGTGGGCCTATGGTACAGTAGTCATATCCCAACCTCCGGTTTAGGAGATCTAAGTTCAAATTTCACCTGTTCTAGAAATATTAACATCCCTGAACAGACTGATTTGAAAAAATCTAGATTAAAAGGGGGGGGAAAGAAATCAAAGAAAAAAAATGCCTTTACTACAATGATTGTGGAGATGTTCCAATGAATGGCAAGATAAAGAATGTATTTGCTCTAATATTATAATCACACTAATAATCAAGGACCTCTGCTGAAAGCATCTACAGTTCAACAGATCGAACAGTCAGTGTCCTCTCAATGCTTGTTAAAAGTGAGCATGTTTGTATTTTCATTTGTTATGAATTTTTCGAATAAAATTCAAAACAATTTTTTCGAAAGATTCATACATATATTTATAACGAGGACATGGCCACCATGGAAGAAAATGAATAATATAAAGCAATGTTTCGAATGGTTAAAAAAGTATGAGCTGACCTTTGCTCCATTTGCACCATTTTACTGCTCACCTTTTCTCCCGACATGAAGAACCTCATTATCCCACCTAAAAATCACTAAGCCTCCTGATTAAATGACTCACTCCTCCAAGCCTTTCCCTGATTGATTACCCACACTTTCTTAACCAAAGAATTAAACACTCAAAAACCTTAATTAGGATAAAGTCTGGAGTGATAAATTTAAGTTTACATGAAGTTATTCAATACAGAGGTTAAATTACAGGATAAAGTAGTACCGATTTATAGCTTTCATTTAAATTACTGCATTAGTTTTATTAAGCATTTTGAAAACTTTGCATTTAGTCCAAATTGGGTTGACTTTTTTTTAAATCACCAGCAACAACTTTTGCTCATTCACTTTAGCAGTAAAGGCACTCTGTCATAGCTGAGTTAATCTTGAAAGATAATATTGATTCAGACAGTGCTGGTTCCACGGTCTCTCAGCAGTGTAGTCCATCCTCGATCAATATGTGACTGAAAGGATGTATATTTCACAGGTACAGTCCTCCATTCCTTGCCGCCATCTGTCACACACCTTTCAATAACCTAATAGACCTAATGTGTGAAAATTGATTTGGTGGGTGAATGTGAACTTCCAATGATTTACACCCTATTTTGTATTGATAAGATTCAATTGATTTCAACAAGTAATAAAATATTTAGGTAAATCTCACTGGTGCTTTTAAAACACTGTCAGCACAAGCTGAGCACATCGGAAATTGAAGTGATTAAGAAAAAGATTTTTGAAGCAGAGGCAAATGCACGGTGAAATGGCAGCACACAAAGATGCCAGATTTGCACAATTTTAATTGTGTCGTCCACCTTTCAAAGCCCTGCATCCACTTTGATGTTCTCTACCTTGTTGTGAAATAAGATATAAGCTCTAGTTGTTAAAGTATGTAATCTAGGGTGAAACTTGACTTTTATAGCTTGGATATTTTTTATAAATTATTTAAATGCTGCATAATAAGGGATATTGGACAAAATTTGCAAACAATTCAGAATAAAAGAGGGAACGTCTTACTGCTTCTATACAATTGTCTTTTGAACTTGTGGCTGCTTAAAAAAAATGTTCCTTCATAAGATAACGAGGTGCAGGGCTGGATGAACACAGCAGGCCAAGCAGCATCATAGGAGCAGAAAGGCTGACGTTTCGGGCCTAGACCCTTCATCAGAAAAGGGGGAGGGGAAGGGGGTTCTGAAATAAATAGGGAGAGAGTGGGAGGCGGATAGAAGATGGATAGAGGAGAGGATAGGTGGAGAGGAAACAAACAGGTCGAAGAGGCAGGGATGGAGCCAGTAAAGGTGAGTGTAGATGGGGAGTTAGGGAGGGGATAGGTCAGTCCAGGGAGGACGGACAGGTCAAGGGGGCGGGATGAGGTTAGTCGGTAGGAGATGGGGGTGCAGCTTGAGGTGGGAGGAGGGGATAGGTGGGAGGAAGAACAGGTTAGGGAGGCGGGGACGAGCTGGGCTGGTTTTGGGATGTGGTAGGGGGAGGGGAGATTTTGAAGCTTGTGAAATCCACATTGATACCATTGGGCTGCAGGGTTCCCAAGCGGAATATGAGTTGCTGTTCCTGCAACCTTCGGGTGGCATCGTTGTGGCGCTGCAGGAGGCCCAGGATGGACATGTCATCTGAGGAATGGGAGGGGGAGTTGAAATGGTTCGTGACTGGGAGGTGCAGTTGTTTATTGTGAACCGAGCATAGGTGTTCTGCAAAGCGGTCCCCAAGCCTCCGCTTGGTTTCCCCGATGTAGAGGAAGCCACACCAGGTACAGTGGATGCAGTATACCACATTGGCAGATGTGCAGGTGAACATCTACTTGATGTGGAAAGTCTTCTTGGGGCCTGGGATGGGGGTGAGGGAGGAGGTATGGGGGCAGGTGTAGCACTTCCTGCGGTTGCAGGGAAAAGTGCCGGGTGTGGTGGGGCTGGAGGGGAGTGTGGAGCGGACAAGGGAGTCACGGAGAGAGTTGTCCCTCCGGAAAGCAGATAAGGGTGGGGAGGGAAAGATGTCTTTGGTGGTGGGGTCGGATTGCAGATGGCGGAAGTGTCGGAGGATGATGCGTTGGATCCGGAGGTTGGTGGGGTGGTACGTGAGGACGAGGGGGATTCTGTTTTGGTTGTTATTGCGGGTAGCGGGTGTGAGGGATGAGTTGCGGGAGATGTGGGAGACACAGTTGAGGGCGTTCTCGACCACTGTGGGGGGGAAGTTACGGTCCTTGAAAAATGAGGACAACTGAGATGTATGGGAGTGGAATGCCTCAACCTGGGAGCAGATGCGGCGGAGGCGAAGGCATTGGGAATAGGGGATAGCATTTTTGCAGGAAGGTGGGTGGGAGGAGGAGTATTCTGGGTGGTTGCCCGATATGGAGACAGAGAGGTCCAGGAAGGGGAGAGAGGTATTAGAGATGGTCCAGGTAAACTTAAGGTTGGGGTGGAAGGTGTTGGTGAAGTGGATGAACTGTTCGAGCTCCTCGTGGGAGCACGAGGCGGCGCCGATACAGTCATCAATGTAACGGAGGAAGAGGTGGGGTTTAGGGCCGGTGTAGGTACGGAAGAGGGAATGTTCCACGTAACCTACGAAGAGGCAGGTGTAGCTTGGGCCCTTCCTTCATAAGATACTTCATTGGTCAAGATTGGAGGTTTCCGTACAGATTGAAACACTAGGATTATCTCAGTCACACAAAACTAATACAGGCTACTGAAGTTGAAATACTGACAATGTATACATAAATAACATCTTTAACACATCAAGTTAACTCAAGTCACTTTAGAAAAAGATGATTGGAAACTGTTGAGGGGGGTGTCCAGGTGCACGGTCAGGTTGTTTAGCGCAGATGAAGCAGAAGTGGATTTGTATCAACATTGTGTAGTGTTAATTAGCTTTTTACTTCTTTAGAGTTTTTAAATGAATGGCAGAGATACAGCTCTTTTCATGAGTTCTGCCACTGCAGATTAACAAAAGGACCAGTATGTACTCTTGTAATAATGAGATTTAGTAATAAATTTGCTTCAGAGAAAAACTTTAACTAAATATTGAGCCATGGTGTGCAGAACAGAACATAGAACATAGAACATAGCACATTACACCGCAGTACAGGCCCTTTGGCCCTCGATGTTGCGCTGACCTGTGAAACCAATCTGAAGCCCATCTAACCTACAGTATTCCATTATCATCCATATGTTTATCCAATGACCATTTAAATGTCCTTAAAATTGGCGAGTCTACTACTGTTGCAGGCAGGGCATTCCACGCCCTTACTACTCTCTGAGTAAAGAACCTACCTCTGACATCTGTCCTATATCTATCACCCGTCAATTTAAAGCTATGTCCCCTCGTGCTAGATATCACCATCCGAGGAAAAAGGCTCTCACTGTCCACCCTATCTAATCCTCTAATCATCTTGTATGTCTCTATTAAGTTATCTCTTAACCTTCTTCTCTCTAACAAAAACAGCCTCAAGTCCCTCAGCCTTTCCTCATAAGACCTTCCCTCCATACCAGGCAACATCCTGGTAAATCTCCTCTGCACCCTTTCCAATGCTTCCACATCCTTCCTTTAATGCGGCGACCAGAACTGTACGCAATACTCCAAGTGCGGCCGCACCAGAGTTTTGTACAGCTGCAACATGACCTCATGGCTCCGAAACTCAATCTCTCTACCAATAAAACCTAACACAGGCTCAACCACAGCATGTCTGTTGCATTTTTCATTGTAATAGCTCAGGCCAGATATGTCAATTCTGCCTCACTGTTCACTGACTAGCAGCTGTGGATTGAATAACCTCTGAGTACTGCCCATTTAGTACTTAATTCATTGATTGCAGCTGATCTAATTAGACCAAAGATTTTGGAAGATGACTATGCAAATACATTTGCAAATTTTGAACAAGCAATTTAATCAGAATCTTGTTCTAATTCAGCAGATAGGGCAACTTCAGAATATTTGTGCAGCGATGATTTTAAAAATGTTGGAGCAAGAAGCACAGAACTGTGGAAGTTGATATAACTCTCGAAGTCACGTGGAGCAGCTTTTATTGATGAAATACTGCTTGAACAAAATGTGGTATATGAAGGCTATTTTCTCCTAGGAGCCAAGAGTTCATTTGGTAGGGCACTTGCCTTCCAACGTGGTTCGAATTGCAACAATGAACTGCAGCAGCAGAGTCAGTCTTTTGGCCCCTTGAGCCCATTCACTATTTAATTTGATGATGACTAAACCATACCTTAAATCTGCACCTCTCAACACCCTCACCCAACAGAAACCAACCAACCTCAGTTTTTGAATGTTCAACTTACCTAGCCTCAATGTCTTTTTAGAGTGAGAGTGTTCCTGATCTCCACTGAGCTCTATATGAGCTGGTGCTACCCAACATCAAGCCTGAATGACTGAAGTTTAATTTTAAGGTTATGCTCCATTGCTTTGGGCTGCTGCCATTGCCCTCCCCAGCATCATCACTGTTACCGTTTGGAGGAAACAGTTTTATTGATTCAGTCATGGAATGAGGATGTCGCTGGCTAGGCCAGCATTTATTGCCCAGAGGGCGGTTAAGAGTCAACCACATTGCTGTGGGTCTGGAGTCACATATAGGCCAGACCAGGTAAGGATGGCAATTTCCTTCCCTAAAGGACATTAGTGAACCAGATGGGTTTTTCCGACAATTGACAATGATTTCATCGTTGTCATCAGCAGACGCTTTATTCCAGAATTTTACTGAACTCAAATTCCACTATCTGCCATGGCAAGATTCGAACCTGAGTCTCCAGAACATTATTTGGATCTCTGGATTAACAGTCCAGTAATAATACCACTAGGCTATCTCCACCTCAGTTGGGAAGTGGAATATCCCAGAAGGATATTCTGCTTCCACTGCTATTATATCAATAAGTAGGGAGTCACAATTTCTAGATTGTGAGCAAGAGAGCTATGAGTGAGATAAGGAGAAACTTCTTGTATAGGATGGATTAGAAGTGTCGATGATATTCGACAACTTCATGACCTTGAATAAGTCCTGTGATGGATGATTCACATTCCTGTACGTGCCAAAGTCGGCACAATCAACTTGTTTTCCTGTATTTGCGGCTCACTATGCTGTACAAACGAGAGAGCTTTGTTTTGAATTGTTGGACTTCCCCTCGGACTGGGATTGTAAATGGTGCCAGGAATGAATCTAAGCCTCAAGCCCAGCCATCGATCGAGGAGTCCCCAACGGGCAAAAAGGGCATGAGACGTATTGTTTATGCCTTTTTTTCTCACCTTTTTATTTACTTAATAAATGTCCATATTTAAGTAAATTTATGTTGCCAAGTCTTCTCTTAACTACATTTCACTGAATCCGAAGGATGCTTTGGATACACTTTGTGATCCAAGACACTTCTTTACTCTGTTTCTTTCTATAAAACCTGTAAAATCCTTTTATTGTCATAAACATCTCAATTAAACCACCCATAATCTTTTATACTCAGCAGAATATGAGCCTAGTCTTTACAACCTGGGGTTCTTAGTGGTAGCCTTCCTACCTTTGACCCAGAAAGCATGAGTTTAAGTACCACCTGGTCCAGACGTGTGTCAAAACACATCTGAACAGGTTGATTAAAAATATCAAGTCTATGCAACCTTTCCTCACATTTTTACATTTTAACTCTGCTATAAACCTGGAAACTGTTCATCCCTTTGTTTTCTATTGTGTTCACATTTAGACTCTTCTACTTTCATTGATAAAGTTTCATTAGATCTTTGACATTCTGTTACATTGATCAAGCAGCATACAAGAACACAGCAGGGGCAGGGATCCAGGTGGGTGAACATAGAATTGGACCATTCAATTAAACTTGTCCAGGCTAGTGTTTTTACTCCTTTGATCAATCTTTATCGAATCCTATCAGTTACGTTCTATTTCTTTCTCTTTCAATTGCAAATCTAGCATCTCCTTAACGGCATCTGAATGAGCTTGAAAGTGAATTATATTTTTTAAAAAACCCAACAATGTAAATGATCGTTACAATTAATCATTTGGTAGGACAGACATTTCGCCTGAAAATATTAAGTGTGAGGACTATGTCAAACACACATCTCAGCCAGTGGTTGTGAAACAAACTATTGACTCATGGCTCCCTGCAAAATATGATTTTATTTTAGACTAGCTCAATGTGTTACAAAATGTCACCCTTTAAAATTGTTAGTGCTGTCACATTGATGTTTAAAAGCAGACCGGATCCAAAATGTTTCCTTGCTTGAAGTCCCTGTGGTGTATGTCACGCCACTTCAGTGATGGATTTTGCTTGAACTTTTGAACTGAACGCATTCTAGCAATAAATCCCAAGTCCTCAATTCATCAGCAATTGGAGTTAAAAATGAGTACAACACTAGTGATAGAGAGGTCACAATTTTGTGTTAATAGTAGCTCCATAAATGTTTTAACTCTTCTGATTAATGTAATCTCCAGGCCAGATAGCACGGTTTATGTGAAGCAAAAGATCACAGATATTAGATTTTAACATTGTAAATCACACAGGCTGGTGAAGTAAAAGCTTCATGGTTCAAATGACAGTGGGAAGTACAGACAGCTTTTTCTTTTCTAAGGAAGCAAGGAAAATGTGAGTGACTGCAATTAGAGGCCTGAACAGCAGGCTGGTGATTTCAAAATGGATGATTTTAACCACTTCACTGCCATGAGGCAACAACAAGTCACCAAGCAAGTCAGCTGATAGGAGAGGCATCTCAAACTACTATATTGCATTAAATCACGAGTATAGCAGTTCAGTGGAAGACAGAGTTCCCAAGATTGTTTGCAGTCATCAAACAGATGTGGTTTTGTGGGCTCAGGCCTGTTGGCAGAATGGAAGAGACATTAAGTATACCCAAGCCTCTCTGTATGGCGAGGTGGCTGTAAATAGATGATCAGTAGGATGCCAAAATGATGTTTGCAAGAGTTACATGAAAGGTCTAAACATTGATTACTGCTAGCAGACATTAGTTGGTAACAGAGGAAAATGACGACACCTCCATGGACCAGCATGCACTGCCACAATGAACAGAGGCTTCATAATGTTCAAGCAACAACGCACAATGATTCGGCTCAGGATCGGGCTCTTCAGCCTTCTAGAAAGTGGTGTCATGTGAAGAAGATGCAATTGAAATGGGTTGGTTTGCTGCATGTCCATCCTCTTTCATTGATGGAAAGATGCAAGTACCGGGCTACTGCACTAAATATACCAGTCCATGGAAAGAGAATGGTTTACAGCTGTTTGAATGAGGACCAGGAACATATAAATAAAGCCGTTATCCATACCCAAAGTATCTAATCTTCCCCGCATAACGAGTTCAGGTTTTGATTTCATGACATTGTAAAAGTTAAAACTCCAAAGGTCAACATGTGACTTAAGTCTGGCCAGTGGGGTGTTTTCAAACAGTCATTAATCAAAAGGGTATGTTTACATGTTCCAGAAATTCTCCAAACTCCCTGGTGCTCTCAGAGACAGAATTGTCTACATGCAGTTCAAACCATAATATAAGTTTCCTAATTGCACACGATTTTACAGTTTACTGCACTGACACCACTAAAGGAAGCACTTGCAAGGTTACTTTCTAGACTGGGTTATAAACAGATTAGAAGTGCATCAATGCAATCTTTACGAGAGCTGAGATCTCAGGTTTTTGTTCAGCTAGTCATTATTTGTGTGTCTAGCACGGGATCAATGCATATCACAATCATGCTTAGTGAACTCTGACCAAATTCCCCTTTCCGCTATTTTACAAAAGAGGTAACTTCTACATATTGAAGGAAGAGCACTTTAAATCACATGGGAAAGTGAGGAATTCATATCTGTACTGAAAACACCCTTGCCTGTTTAGTCTTGTTAAAATAAATCAAATTTCTCCTTCAAAACTCTTGTCACTTTGACAAGAAAAACAACCATGTTTTTGGATTTTTTGAAGTGTCACTTTGCTCCACAAGGAAAATTAGGACAACTTTATGGTTGTCCAGAGTTTGGAAAAGGAGGAAAGAGTTCCCCTGGGTCCACATGGTCCTTTAACGGGGTTTTAATGTTTAGCTTTCAGAACAGGTCACTCACTGTGTTCAGTGTTAGCGATCAAAATTATTTGCATGACTTTTAGGCTGCAAAGAAAATTCAGCGCTCTTGGTGAACAAACAATTTATTTTTCCAAAGGGCCTGCCAAAAAGAAAAAAAAGCCCGAATCCTGGGAGCCTTTTGTTTACAGGGGATCTGAATAAGTAACAATACTTTGGATATGTTTGCATGATTCAAACAGGCTCTAATTATCCTGCTTTCCCTCTGCGTTCTTGAAGGTGTTGTATCTCCTGCTGGGTGCAATCCTATTGAGATTCTTCAGTCATTGATAACTCAACTGACAAGCCCTGAGTAGGAGAGCTGGCGAGCTTAGTGACTGGGGGGAGCATCACTAACTCAAACAGTCCTCATTTGACATTCACACATTCCCTTTCCAGCAAGAGTTAATGTGCTACAAACCAGAAGCAGCAATCTTAACTAATTTCTTTCTTCTTCCAAATACAGGAATACTGTTGCCTTATTACCTAACTCAGGGGGGATGGTGATCGAACTTGAGTTCTTTCAGTTTTGTCAGATTCCTCAACAGCTTGTCATCCCTTTTCCTTGGAAGCCAAACTTCCTTACTGGCACCCCTATTCCTTACTACGCCATACTCCTATGCCACAAAACTAACTTTTTTTCCCATTTCTATCCCTCCAAGAACCTCCCATCTCTATGACGTCTAAATCCCTGTATTCTTCCCACTAAACCCCTGCTAACTCATCTTCCCTCATTGGCCCTTATGCAAGCTGACATTAGAAATGTCATTGTTTCCTTACTCAGGTACTGTCCCTCCTGTTAAATCATACATTTTATGCTATTTCTCTGCCTACCAGCATCATTTCTCCACTGAAGAGACAAACCAAGCAAGTTTCACCTTGCTGACTGTTCAGCTAATTGTTCTTAAAAAATTCTATGCCATCCTGTTACCCAACTGAAGTGATGTTTAAGTACATTGCACACAATTTGGAGATATTGTGTAGACAGTAAAGGAATTGGCATGGCATTGCAAATAAAAGCACGTTTGCAAAATGTATAGATAAAATGAGCATCATATTGTTCAGATGTTTAGAACAATAGGACCTGCTGTCCCGGGTTTAAATGAAATTGAAGACAATAGATGTGAAGGTGGAAAAGCACGTCCGGCTGGACAGCATCTGAGGAGCAGGAAGTCAACGTTTCAGGCTGAAACCCTTTGTCAGGACCGAGAAGCGGAAGGGGAGCCCAGAATTAAATGGGGGGCAGTGGGTGGGGCTGGGGGGAGGGTAGTTGGGATGATGATAGGTGGATGCAGGTCGGGGCTTATTGTGATTAGCAATTTGTTGAACATGTACAGCCACTTTCAGTTTTTGGCACTGTCATGGAATATTGGCTGTTCCTTGCTGCAAATCAGTGTTGTCCCAACTTGAATGTTGGAAATAATTAGAAATGACGTCTAAACCAAACATCAACCATTTATTTGCATTGTACGTCCTAATATGGTGATTCAAAATTGACATACTGCTGCATACTGGTCATCTATTCAGTGCTATGCATTCGTCAACACAAACAAGTTTTTCATTTGAAAATTTTGTTTCAACAACTTTCTTGATAAATGTTCCCCTTCAGTCTATGTTGGCACATAAGATATTTCTTCCTTACAATTAATTGGCTACAAGAAGAATGCTGTGAAAATCTAATTGTGTAATTCTCTGACACAAAAGGGTAGTGGGATTCTGGAACTCTCACTGTCCCATTCCTTTGCATAAAAAAGCTGTGGCACTGACCAACTGAAAGTTCCTAAACTGAGACAAGATGATTTTTTGTAGGCAAAGGTATTACAAAGGTTATGAAAACAAAACAGATAAATGGAATGGAGGTGACTACATATAATTTAATGGTGCACAGGCTAAGGGGCTGTATTGATAATATTTAAAACAGTGTGAACTTCTAAGTATAGAAGTAGGTCAATGTTCTAAAAATTAATCATCATATGAACAGTATGCATCAGTCTGCCATCTGCATTTAGTTAGTATTTTTATGGGAAGTCAATTGTTCAAACCATATTCAATTCTCAGCTCTGTTTAGTCAGACGAACAAAACATAAATTCAAAATAAAAACTGAAAGAACTGTGGATGCTGTAAATTAGAAACAAAAACAGAAATTGCTGGAAAAGCTCAGCAGGCCAGGCGGCATTTGTGAAGAGAAATCAGAGTTAACATTTTGGGTCCAGTGACTCCAAAGGTCACTGATTCCAAAATGACACCTCTGATTTCTCTCCACAGATGCTGCCAGACCTGCTGAGCTTTTCCAGCAATTTCTGTTTTTGTTTCAAAACTTAAATTCACTTGTGATTTATTGAAATAATTAAACGTCATATCTGAATCACCAAATCGTAAGATTACTCAGAATGTGGATTTAGGGCTTTTGAATACTATATGTCACCATAATTGACCAGTGAATCAAATTGTGTTAACACACTTCTGATGTTCAGATTGAGAACATGCCCAGGCGAAATTGTTTGGGAGTGACAGAACTTTGTAGCACTGTTCTTTTCAATCATAATATAACATGTTCTTTAAAACAAGTCAATTAAGGGGCATTTCTGTTTAAGTTGTTTCTTACACTTTACCTATGTCTTTAACAGCCAAAATAACTTAACAGTAAAAAGAGATTTTAAAGTATAGTTCCATTTCTAAAATTAGATAATACAATAAAAATGTTGAAGTAAATGATAAAATATAATTTTATTTATAGTTTACTAATCCTCTTGATATACCTTTCTGTATCACTGACACATGTTTTAAAACTTACATTAGCTCTTTGCCAACTGAGATTTTTTAAAAAAATACTTTCTTTAACCCTTCCAGTGAAAAAATTCATGGCAATCACAAATATCACAGTGATAAACATCTACAGTGAATTTCTGTCCCAGAAGGAACGCACTTTTCATGACGCTAGTCAATTTGTAGAAAAGAGTGCAGCAGGCCACAAAAATATCAAAGAGAACAAGATAGAATCAGAAATAACAAAGTATCAGAGCGTGGGATAAACACATTTACAATAATGCAAACAAGACACAGTTTGATTATTCAACTCACTAAGTCTAGGAAACATCTTACAGTAACCTGATTATTGAGGGGGATTTTCTGTGTTCATCATGCAAAAACAACAACTTGCATTTATGCAGTGGCTTAAACATACTGAGTCACCCTGAGGCAATTTATTGGACTGTAATCATCAAACATTGACATTGAACCAAAGACGGGTGGCTGAAAGCTTAGTCAAATAGTCTGGCTTATAGAAGGAGATGGAAGAGATGGAGAAGATTCAGCCAAAACCATTTTTTAAGTAGTTACACAGAATTGAAAATTCTGAATACCATTTAACTATCTTTCATAAATTATATGGTACTTAGGAGCAGAGTTTCTACATTAATACACCAGGTAACTGAATTATATTCATGTGTTCATTTATAAAGAAACATTTTTCTATGTATAAAAATCAAAAATTATGTTAACCATTACTATTTTAAATTCATATTACACTAAATTATGAAGTGATCTATATTCTTCTATAACACAGAACCTTATCTCTATAGAGCTTTGACTCGATTTATGTGTTTGGATTCCAGCTAATTTTTCATTAAACAAATTATATGAAGTATATATTTTCACATCCTAGAATAAGGCTTTGGTAAGCTCTTTCCAGTCTGGTGGAACTTGTTCAAATTATGTCTGACAGCTACAAAGCCACAATTAATACTAATATAAACATGTTTGGCACAAAGGGAAAAAGTATGTATCTATTTGTCCATGGATAAAGAACACTCCAACCCAATGCATTGCAAAGGGCAATAACCCAATCCCTGATGTTCATCTAGTCCAAGTACAAAAAGAGTTCCTTGTGTTCTAACAGTCCATTGAACATCAGGAAACATAATCAAATTATGTTAAGACTTAAAATCCTCCTGAACTCAATGTGGCAGCTTTCCTCGCTTATTCTGTAGTTTCCTATGATTAAATGGTACAATGTTTCCCTGAAATAAAGTAATACAATTTTCAGAAGCACTGTTTTATAATAATATACAAATATGTGAATAATCTGAGGCAATGGTCAAGAAATTGGACTTGCAGCAGAAACCAGCATGAAGTTGATGAATGATTGGAGTGCACACTCAAAGACTTTGATTTAAGGGCCACTGGAAAACATACTTCAGACCTCATCTGCTTGTTGAGGTGTAAAAGGCAATTATCCTAATAGAGCTTTCTGGTTGGTGTTACTTGGTTCTAGCTCCTTACAAACAAAAATATAAACTCTTCCTTTTATTTTTGTGGCTGTTCTCCACTGGTCCCTTCAAGGTCAACCATCCACTGTCGACCATCAAAACCTGAGCAATGTTTGCTTCCTACATGCTCCACTAAATGGCAGATGAAATTGGAGTAGGGTCCTAAAACTAGTGTTAGAACTTGAGTTACATCTGCAATATTTCACGTGGACCCTGTGGAGGCCTGGAAATTTCTGATTTTCAATCTGGTAACCTGGGGAAATCCGATATAACAGGATGCCACCTGAAATTCAACTCTCTACGCAGCCTTTTTGTCCCCAAAGACAGTGTATCAAGATGGAACATCACCCCGATGTGTAGAAGCTGAATACATAAATGCAAATTGTAGCACTAACGCCTCACTAATCATCAAAGGGCCGATTTCTAAATGATTAACTAGTCTGAAAAGGAATCAACAAATACTTGTAGGTAAAACGGATGTTGCAACTTCAAATTAATTCAGTCTTGGCTCCAGAACAGTACAAGCTGCAGGGAAATGAAGAAGATTAAGAATACTGGAAAGAAATGGAATGAGAGATGGGGAGAAACAAAGTACTGACATAGAAAGAGGAGCTGTAGCAAAAGAGAAATGAACTTTATTATCCCAGGAGAACTGCATTAGTTCATGAAAATCTTTTTTATCTGCTCACTCCTCTCTGAAGAAGTCTCAGCCTAGTCTCCAAAGACAAAAGCAAATAAAACTTAGTGATTACTTTCAACTTGCCTCTTGTTGAATTAAATTCAATCTTAACTCATCATTTTTGCATCATCTATGGCATTCATCGAAAACAGTAAAATTAGAACATAGAACATAGAACATTACAGCGCAGTACAGGCCCTTCGGCCTTCGATGTTGCGCCGACCTGTGAAACCAATCTGAAGCCCATCTAACCTAAACTATTCCATTATCATCCATATGTTTATCCAATGACCATTTAAATGTCCTTAAAATTGGCGAGTCTACTACTGTTGCAGGCAGGGCATTCCACGCCCTTACTACTCTCTGAGTAAAGAACCTACCTCTGACATCTGTCCTATATCTATCACCCGTCAATTTAAAACTATGTCCCCTCGTGCTAGCCATCACCATCCGAGGAAAAAGGCTCCCACTGTCCACCCTATCTAATCCTCTGATCATCTTGTATGTCTCTATTAAGTCACCTCTTAACCTTCTTCTCTCTAACGAAAACAGCCTCAAGTCCCTCAGTCTTTCCTCATAAGACCTTCCCTCCATACCAGGCAACATCCTGGTAAATCTCCTCTGCACCCTTTCCAATGCTTCCACATCCTTCCTATAATGCGGTGACCAGAACTGTACGCAATACTCCAAGTGCGGCCGCACCAGAGTTTTGTACAGCTGCAACATGACCTCATGGCTCCAAAACTCAATCCCTCTACCAATAAAACCTAACACACCGTACGCCTTCTTAACAACCCTTTCAACCTGGGTGGCAACTTTCAGGGATCTATGCACATGGACACCGAGATCTCTCTGCTCATCCACACTACCAAGAATCTTACCATTAGCCCAGTACTCTGTATTCCTGTTACTCCTTCCAAAGTGAATCACCTCACACTTTTCCATTAAACTCCATTTGCCACCTCTCAGCCCAGCTCTGCAGCTTATCTATGTCCCTCTGTAACCTGCAACATCCTTCCGCACTATCCACAATTCCACCGACTTTGGTGTCTTCCGCAAATTTACTAACTCATCCTCTACGCCCTCATCCAGGTCATTTATAAAAATGACAAACAGCAGTGGCCCCAAAACAGATCGTTGAGGTACACCACTAGTAACTGAACTCCAGGATGAACATTTCCCATCAACCATCACCGTCTGTCTTCTTATAGCTAGCCAATTTCTGATCCAAACCACTAAATCATCCTCAATCCCATGCCTCTGTATTTTCTGCAATAGCCTACCATGGGGAACCTTATCAAACGCTTTACTGAAATCCATATACACCACATCAACCGGTTTGCCCTCATCCACCTGTTTGGTCACCTTCTCAAAGAACTCAGTAAGGTTTGTGAGGCACGACCTGCCCTTCACAAAACCGTGTTGACTATCCCTAATCAAATAATTCCTTTCGAGATGATTATAAATCCTATCTCTTGTAATCCTTTCCAACAATTTACCCACAACCGAAGTAAGGCTCACTGGTCTATAATTACCAGGGTTGTCTCTACTCCCCTTCTTGAACAAGGGGACAACATTTGCTAGTCTCCAGTCTTCTGGCACTATTCCTGTAGACAATGACGACATAAAGATCAAAGCCAGAGGCTCTGCAATCTCCTCTCTAGCTTCCCAGAGAATCCTAGGATAAATCCCATCCGGCCCAGGGGACTTATCTATTTTCACACCTTCCAGAATTGCTAACACCTCCTCCTTATGAACCTCAATCCCGTCTAGTCTAATAGCCTGTATCTCAGTATTCTCCTCGACAACATTGTCTTTTTCCTGTGTGAATACTGACGAAAAATATTCATTTTGCACCTCTCCTATCTCTTCGGACTCCACGCACTATTGAATGTACTTTATGACTGAGTCCAGCAAAAAAGTGCAATGAATTAGTTCAGGTATGGCAAATAAAACATTTTCACACGAAATTGATATAGTAATAAATCCTAATGTATTTATCCATGTTTTCTAGTCATTTGGCTTTAATTATATACAGTTTTGTGCCACACTGAATGCATATTCTGATGAAAAGTTCAAGACGAATGGCAATCTACTAACATGAGCATTAGCTCATTGGACTCTGAAGATTGTTTGTCCTCTTTCCTAATATCTCCTTCCTTGGGCTACATTCATTTTTTTTAATAATCCTCTATGAATTGTGTTTGAGGGTGACTTTCAGGAAAAGGACAAAACCTGGGCTAGAATGAAAGAGTAGAAAGGCTAGAATGTTGGAGCAGGGCCTAGAGTAATGCCACTGATATTCCTCCATTTCCATACAGGACATAGCCTAAGTTAGTCTCTATGAAGTGCTTTTAGAAGTTAGCTTACATGAACACACAAATTAGGGTTGTGTTCACTGGAATTTAGAAGTTTAAAAGATGATCTAAATGAATGTACAAGCTATTATTTAATAGATGGGTTAGACAGATAGAAACACTTGCTGTTGGTTGAAGAGGCCAATACCAAGAGATCATGGTTTAAAAATTAGAGCCAGTCTGTGTTTCATCTCCCCATTGTAGAGGAGACCACATTGTCTCTTCTGCACTGGAGAGACGAAACACAGACTGGGTGACTGCTTTGCCGATTGCCTCTGCTCTTTCTATAAAAAATGACCCATGGCTCTCATTTTCCTGGCACTTTGGCATACCACAGTGTTCCATCTCAACACTTCTGTCTCAGGCCTGCTGCAGTGCTCCAGTGAAGTTTAAAAAAAGCTGAGGAGCAACATCTCATCGTCTATCAAGGTCCCTTGCTGCCTTCAGGATTCAACATTGAGTTAACAACTCAGAACATGAACACCCTCCTCCATGTTCATTATCTACACCTTCCGCAACCCTAGGTCCTATTTTGCATAGACTGCTTCCCGCACAGCCAACCCGTTTTCAACCAATTACACTTCTCGTTCACACCTAGCCAGCATTCATGTCTCTCTCGGCTTGTCTTTGGCAATGTGTTTGTTTATCCCTTCTCCCTCTCTCTCCCTGAGCACCATCTCCGTCAGCTGTTCACTCCCCATTGCACATCACCACCACCACCATCATCCAGCTTTTTCAGTTCTGATGAGGGAGTCACTGGGCTCTAAATGTTAATTGCTGTGTTTTTCCAGCACTTTCTGATTCAGTTTCAAATTTCCAGCGTCTGCAGTTCTTTTGCTTTTATTTTAGGTGCAAGATCAATGTAGATTATAAATCTGACAAGGTGGAATCTCCTAGAGGTCTGAGCATGTACTCTGGCGAGAGGTGTGGTAGAATCGAATGACAAGTGCAATAAGGCCCATCTTGATGCTAAGATCATCTTTCTTGCTTTTCACAAGCGGCATGGTAAATTTCTCACACACACACCCCGTTGTCAACAGGGCCCTCAACCGGGTCCGACCCATCTCCCACATTTCCCCCCTCACCACTTCTCCTCCCTCCCACATCAGTGATAGGGTTCCCCTTTTCCTTACCTACCATCCACTAGCATCCACATCCAGAAGATCATCAGACGCCATTTCTGCCACCTCCAGCGAGATGTTACCACCAGACACATATTCCCCTCCCTTGTCTGCCTTCCACAGGGACCTTTCCCTCTGAGACAGCCTGGTCCACACTTCTTCACCCCCAACATCCACCACCAACCCCGCCCCCTCACCCACAGCCACACGGCACCTTCCTCTGTAACCGGCGAAGGTGTAACACCTGCCCATTTATCCCCTCCCCAGTACCCAAGGGCCCAAATATACCTTCCAGGTGAAGCAACACTTCACCTGCACTTCCCAGAATCTAGTCTACTGCATTTGCTGCTCACAATGTGGGGTGTAGGTCTTCTCTACATTGGGGAAACGGAGCGCAGACTGGGTGACCGTTTTGCAGAACATCTATGTTCTGCTCGCAAAAATGACCCTGAACTACCTGTTGCCTGCCACTTTAATGCACCACCTTGTTCCCTGGCCAACATCTCTGTCTCTGGCTTGCTGCAGTGTTCCAGCGAAGCTCAACGCAAGTTGGAAGAACAACACCTCATTTTCCGCTTGGGGACCCTGCAGCTCTCCAGACTCAATATTGAGTTCAATCATTTTAGGGCCTAAACTCTCCAATGTCCCAGGCCCCTACCCCAAACACCAGGCCTTGTTATCACATAGCCTGCCATTACACACTATCTATAGTTAGTCACTAATAGTACCCATTAACAACTATTCACCCTCCCAGCCTGATCGTTACCAACTCCTTTGTCCAACTGTTCTTCTCTTTCTTTAGGCTCTATCCTATCGTTTACTCCCTACCCCACCCACTTCCCTATTTTCTACATATAAACTAATGTTTTCCCAGCCACCATCATTTCAGAGGAAGTGTCACCGGACCTGAAACGTTAACTCTGATTTTTTTTCTTCACAGATGCTGCCAGACCTGCTGAGCTTTTCCAGCAACTTCTGTTTTTGTTCCTGATTTACAGCATCTGCAGTTCGTTTGGTTTTTATATGGTAAAATTCTCACCAGGAAGCAGTGAGATGCCAATTAATACTCATTAATGACTGTTAAACACCTTTTTAAAGCCATAAGTTGACTTCTTGATGTTCAAACTCCCATCTTCCTAAACTCACCAAACAAGCCGGATATTGGGAAAACTCCACAAGGAAACCAAATCGTGTACCTGGTGGATCTAGCTCTTTGCTTGCTCCAAACACCCTCCATTTTGGACACGGGCGAACAAGATTACCAGGCACAATCCTCGGGCATAAGCCACAGACACATTTCCTCTTGGCATCTGGGATCAGCCCTCCTGTCAAGACCATGCTAGCAGGTCCACTATACTCTATGGACGCACACACTTGCAGTGAAAGGCAGCACATTTCTTACAGGGACAGGAACTCAACTTGCAAACTGGACTAGGCTGTTTGTTTGCTCTTGTAGCACTCTTTAATTTAGTGTCTACTTGCTTGTTCACAACATCCTTGTCTTACCTTCCTGTATCAATTACACATTCATAAAAACAGGCAGGTTGCCTGCTGCCAAGCAGGACTCAGCCTAGGGGGTAAGTATCATGCTGTACAGCAGTGTGGTACATTTTTCTTGCACCATGTGTTGGTAGCGTACAGGGCAAATACACAGCATGTGGTGCAAGCAAGCAGTCTCGTATCCGACTCTTAATTTAGCAGTTCTCAGTAAAATCCACTGTGGCTTCTGTCAGCCCAGAGGGCCTGGCACAGGAAGTCAAGGGCAACCTTTCATACCTGTCAAGGACAGTGGATATGGTCAACAATCCAGATAGGAAGGTGGGTCACGGTCAGACAATTGGCTCTGTAGCATCGAGTCCGTAGGGCTTGTAGGTCTGATGCAGTCAGGGAGATGTACAGGCACCAATCAGGGGTCTGAACATGTCTTGCCCACACTGCCTGGTTAGGCCCCACAAGAGGGTGGTCCACAGTCAGAAACTAAGGGGGAAGTGAATGGAGGCACTTGCAGCTATAGCTGTGGTCCTGATCTGTAGCAGTTTAGCGTTGAAGACTGGCAGCTGCAGCTTCTGGATAAGGATGTAGTGCAGTGGTGAAGGGGCTGATACTGGTAAAGCATGGCTGGGAAGGGTGCAATGTGGGAGGGCTTTGAGTTGGGGGATGGGCAAAGGGGGTGGCAGGGTGAGAGAGCAGTGAATGACCACACCAGGCATGGTCACCTCACATGCCAGGATCTGTGGTAGGGAGGGTAGCTGGGTGTAGGCAATTGAAGACAGGTTGGCGTTTGACGGGATGGGCTACGAAGAGTCAATTGTCGGGCAGAAGCTGCCAGTAATGGAGTGCCCACTGTCGCCTTCCATTCTGCTGGCACTTAAAAGTGCACAATTGAAAGAAAATGGCTGCAACCCACTCTGACTGGGCGAGGTGAGTGACTCAACCTATAAGGGAGGGGCTTGCACCAACAATCACATTCAAAATGTTTAAAGGGGATCAACACAGGCTAAAGGCCCATAAAAGGTCTAACACACAGGCTACCTAGTCCCTTTCCATCCTACAGATTTGACCCTCTCTGTACATGGGACCTTTCTGGCACTGCCAGTGCAGATATACCTTTGCGCAAGAGGAAGCCAACACCCCACTCCCCCTCAAAGCCATGGACAAAGCCAAATATTAGGGATGTTGAACCAAGAAAGACAAAGGTGTCACTCATGGTCAATTTTATGTGTAGACATTGCTCCTCCTATTTGCAGATGGTGCAGTAGACTGGAGCAGAGACCTCATCCCTTTGAATCTTATATGTGCCATGAACTGGTGCTGGCTCTCATTGAAAAACGTTTAAAAGTGTATTGGGAGTCTACACCAAGGGACTCAAAAGCAGATGCTTGAAAGTTAAAGTCATCAATACTTGTGCACACAGTTCCACTTACAATGTAACCTTTTTCATCTATGCCACCAAAGTGCCCCAATATGTTTTCACCCATTATTTCCCAGTGCATTCTCTGGTCCTGCAGTTGGGATGGAGGGAGCATGCTATGATGTGGAGCCCAAAGGTTCTGGAGGTTTGGTGGTGCTTTCTCAGGAGCGTTCCTGTCCAGGTGGGCCAAAGGCAAGTTGACTCTCCTCAGCCTCAACTCCTAAGTGTCAGGCAGGGTGGAGGTGAAAGGTTTGGTCATCCTTACAGTGTCTTGAGTGGAAACTGCCGAGGGGCCTGTGTGGTACCATTTCCAACTGGATATCTCTTGGCACCTCTCTGTCTACCATCTCCTCTATTGCCATGCTTTCAGCCCTGGGGAACCAAGCAATGGGGCAACAGAGTGCAAGTTTGTGCACCCCTTCAGCAGATCCTGAGGGCACTGGACTGGATGTCCTTGGCAGACAGTCACATGACTTACATAACAGCTACAGCTTCTGAGGTCCATTGCTTGCCAGATATCTGTCTGCTATAGCTGCCCCTCCCAGCGCATTTCAATAAAACCCCTTGAAGCCAAAACCACAGGTCGTCCTCTTGGGTTTGAGCAGGTGGATGATCCCTGGCAGTCCTTCAAGTGCCAGTGGCTTGAGCCATTCCATTAAGGGGAGGCAATGGTATTATCACTGGGCTGTTAATCCAGAGACCCAAGTAATGTTCTGGGGACCTGGATTCGAATCCCATCACAGCTGTTGGTGGAATTTGAATTCAATAAAAATCTAGAATTAACAGTCTAATGACGGCCGTAAACCCATTGTCGAATGTTGGAAAAACCCATCTAATACACTTTAGGAAAGGAAACTGCCATCCTTACCTGGTCTGTACTACATGTGACTCCTGACCCACAGCAGTGTGATTGTCCCTTAACTGCCCTTTGGGACGGGCAATAAATGCTGGCCTAGCCAGCACGCACTCATAATGTGAATGAATGAATCAAAATCCTCAGCGATAGAGCTGTTGCTTTGAGGTCATCACCAGATTGTCCACCGACAATCTCTCTGACTAAGGCTCCCCACTGAGTTGTCAGGAAGGATGCGATAGCATGAAAGGGGGCACAGAGGAAGTTCACCAGGATGTTGCCTGGGATGGAGAAAATGAGCCATAAGCAAAGACTAGATAGGCTTGGTTGTTATCTTTAGAGCAGAGAAGACTTCAGGGGGACATGATTGAGGTGAATGAGATTATGAGGGCTTTGTACAAGGTGAATAGGAGCAGCTGTTCCCTTGGTTGAGAGGTCAATCAGGAAAGGGCATAGTTTTTGGGTAAGGGGTAGGAGATTCAGAGGGGATTTGGGAAAATGCTCTTTCACTCAGCGGGTGGTGGGAATTTGGAATGCAATGCCTTGGAAGGTAGTTGAGGCCAGAAACTTTACAACCTTTAAAAAATATTTGGTTGAGTACTTCAAATATCACTACAATCAAGGATATGGGACAAGTGCTGGAAATTAGGATTAGCGCACTTTTAGTGGTGGTTATGTCAGTGCAGATTTTGATGGGTTGAAGGACCTTTTTCTGCACTTTATGAATCTATATGTGGCCTGGTGGGGTTAGCAGGAGGCAGCCTTGCTTCTTTGAAGGCCTTGGTATTTCATCCTCAAAGGCACGAGAGGGCGGCTCCTCCGCAGCTTGCTGTTTCTGCCCAGACATTCTGGGAACAACTGTGAAACCTACAAGGCAGAAGAGAGCGAGCAAGAAAAAGAGAAAAGGTGGTGTGGTGAATGGATAGAAGTGGAGTGCCATGATTGAAAGTGACAGCAGGTTCATTGGGAGAGGGGCAGTGGCATACAGAGTGGTACTTATTCGCTTATTGGGACAGGGATGTCACAACATCTCCTCTGGAGTGGTTTTGGTCTTCTCCTGCGAGGATCAAGATTCACTCTTTGTACAGGCTGAGTCATGGATGTTAGGCATCCACCTGTTTGTGCACTCTCTGCCCTACTGCAGACTGCCTTCTCCATAATAAGAAAAAGAGGTGTGAAATGAGTGAGATAACAACGAGTGGCATTTCAATTGCTGCTGATGCATGTGGAGAAAAGGTGGTCAGATGTAGCAAAGGACTGACGGTGTGGCATAGAGGGCATGCAGGGGGATGAGTGGGAAGTTGGGAAAGGGGAAAGCTGGTGAGGGAAGATGTTGCAGGCACTATGAGAGTGGAGAAGCATGACCCTTAATGGAAGTTGGGTGCAGGGGCAGAGAGTGAGTGTGAAGTGGCACAGAGAAGACTGCAGTGCTTACCCTGTAGGGCAGAGAAGGCCATTGACCTTCTTGCTGCTCAGCTGGCCTTTGCACTCTGGAGATGGCACTGACCAGGATGGTGACATCAGACCATGCTGGCAGGGTCTTGTGGCACAGTCTCCTCTGGCAGTTCTCCAGGAAGAGCACACCTCATCTTTGCAGCACCATGTCTATCAGCATCTCCAGGCATGAAGGCAATGACTGGAACGATCACACTTGCTGCACCAATATGGGGTAGTTTTCCCTATTTTGGATCCCACCCAAAAATGTTTTAAAGTTCCAAGCCAGACTTTTGTCCCTGTTCACATAGTTTACTACTTCAATATTTTAATCACTGCCTTTGTTTCTCTTCAAAGTTTTATTCTGCTGTAGATTTTTTACAGCAAAACCAAAGCATTATTTAATAGGTTGAGCTGTGACCTTGTCACAAAGAAATGGAACAAAACTACCTTTTTCCAGGATTCATTTTATCATAATACCTGCCTTTTAATTTTCATATCATCTTGACAACTATAATTCCCAATTTTACCTGTCTTTTTATCATTTGAGTGAAGCCATTTGGAGGAGGCGATGACCTAGTGGAATGATCACTGGACTGTTAATCCAGAGATCCAGATAACATTTGAGGGACCCAGGTTCGAATCCTGCCACAGCAGATGGTGGAATTTGAATTCAATAAATATCTGGAATTAAGAATCTAATGATGACCATTGTTGTATGTCAGGAAAAAACCATCTGGTTCACTAATGCCCTTTAGGAAAGGAAACTGCAACCCTTATCTGGTCTGGCCTACACATGACTCCAGACCCACAGCAATGTGGTTGAATCTTAACTGCCCTCTGGGTAATTAGGGATGGGCAATAAATGCTGCCTAGCCAGTGATGCCCTCATCCTGTGAATGAATAAAAGTTCTAGACAGCTGAAATGATACCTGTGTCATGCAAATATTATTTCACATTTTAATGACAAAAAATTTAGACTACAATTACGCTCAATCACAAGGTATCAATTCAATTGCAAAAGAAAAATAGCAGAACTCATGGAACCTCACAACTTTCAACCTCTGTCTACTAAACTCCCAGCTTTGAATCAGTTGTCTGCCAAGGAGCAATTCACATTCTGGCCGCGCCACTTTGCGTATACTATACCATGAGAAAATACTTTATAGAGTTGCAGTCTTTAATAAAGCATCATAGTGATCAGAACAGACAATTTTTTTTTTCAACAAAGTATATACTTGAGTGACAGAAATAGCTTGCAAATAAAACAAATCAAGAATGTAAGGTTAAACCAATAGCGAGTACAGACAAATACAGGGATACCCAACTTTTTTCCAGGTTACAAATTCAAGCTTCCTGACGACTGATATTCAGATCCACCAGCCCAGTCAGGTAAATTTATTCAATCCCCTGACAGCACTGCAAGGAAGATTGATGTGTAAATTCAAAGAAGTTTTGTATTGGAAGCTAACATAGCTTTCTGGCAGTTAATCCTGAAGCAAACCTTTATGGCATTGTGAACTGTTCTGCAGCTGAAACCAGCTAAGAACTATGCTTGAAAGATGGGTGGAATAGGAAAATAAAATTGAAAGGTTACAATGTTGAATATGTTAATTATAGTAATTCTTTCAATGTGCACAAGTTCAATTGGCTGTTGCAATCAGTCAAGGTCTATTAAGGAGCTCTTTCAGACAAAAACGGTTAAAGCTATCAGTAGTGCTCATTTATGAAACCATATCCAAATGATTAGCTTTCTAAAGTTTACTTTAATGATTATGCACAATTGATTTTTGAACTATAAATATTGACACCAGAATAAACTTTGAATGGCTACTCGGGCAAATAAGAGTTTGATCAATTCATATTGACTGCTGGCGAATAGTAGCTCCATTAGGCACAAAGCATCTTGGGACCTGCTGGACTGAGTCCATCCAAATTCATATTGAGAAAGTAGCCATTATAAAGTTTCCTTTGTAGTCATTGTGCATATATTAACTTCTCAGTGGTTCGGGAGCTGATATATTTGTCAATATCATCCGGACGCCCATAAACAATGTGGAAGCAGTCAAAGTATTCATCACGCAGCACTGAGAGTAATGCTGAGTTTGTCCTGGGATGTGTGTAATGCTTTCCACTTTTTATGCTATGCTAATGGCAATAAAAACAATTTAGCTTTTCTTTTGTATGCATGCAGGATAAAAGCTTTGATGCATCTCAGGGGTAGGAGGAAGCAGTTTGAAAGCATCTCGTCTTGCCCTGAGATACCACGTGATATATTCTATTGTGACCATCCAGTAATTGATCCCAGCTTATAATGCAGCCTGACTCACTGACAACAATGAGATGATGATGTGCCTAAAGCATACATGGAGTCATCCTTTTAGATGGGATGTTAATTGTTAAATATTTTGGCTTATTTTGGACCTGGCTAAGCTCCTGCAACAGCCAGGAACAACATGCTCTGAAAGCAAAGGTCAAAGTGTACTGTGTTGGCTGTCAGTGCTTTTAGATAAGTAATGATATCAATTTATAAATATATCAAGGCAGACACAATTGCCAATGACACAACTTAAAAACCAGGACGTTAAGAGCAAAAACAGAAGACAGGAAGGACATTTCCATTCGAAGTGTAATAGGCTTATGCGAGAAATTACTAGAAAAAGTTATTGTCGGTGACAGGCTAAATAGTTGATAAGATATTTAGGGAGGTTTATGGAGAGAGGAGGGATTGAGGACAATGTCTTGGAGGTGGACGGATGAAGGTCATTGATCAAAGAGGATCTGCCTTGTTGGGACTAGAGGCCTTTATCTGTTCCCAAAATGTTCTTAGTTCTTGTCACAAACATTGAAGCACTTGTGTCTAATGGAAAATATCACTTTTTGAATGTATTTGAACCCTGAGGATATGATTCTAGGTGATTCTCAAGAGAAGGCAGACTTTGATATTAGTATCATTCATTCCCTAATTTCCTCATTGGTGACAGCAGGTAGTGACAATACTAGTGGTGGTGATGGATATTATTTCTTCTGCTGGCAACAGTAACAAATTTCAGACTTGAGACAGCATTAAACATAGGACTTAAGGCACTGAAGAAATAATGTAGAAACATAAAACTCAAAGTGGGGCAGAACTATTGTCTAAAAAATATCTGGCAAGAAATCCTTTAAAGCTTTATGGTTTTCAAACAAATCCAGAAGGTCGCCAGACCCGAAACGTTAACACTGGTTTTTCTTCACAGATACTGCCAGACCTGCTGAGCTTGTCTAGCAACTTCTATTTTTGTTTCTGAATGTTTAAATGTTTGTCAAAATATACCCCATGGAAGCAAAAGCTATCTTACTGTGTATGTTGAATGAAGCAAGTCTCCTGCTCTTATGTACGGTACCAGAAGAGTTACAATTTTCAAAACTGAAACTGCAAGAGAATTGCTCGATCATAACCAAATTCGTAAAAGTATTGAAAATACTATCAGTACTGAATCAAAACACTGTCCTGGATTTTACATTTGTAATGACAACAAAATGGATGTCAAAAACAGAATTAGCTGCTAATAAATCTAAAATTATTTTTAATCAACCTGTTCGGACAAATTATGATACTCCCCTGGGGGCAGATGGATTTGAATCCAGACCTGTTGCCACAGAGATATGGACACAACTGTTGCACCACAAGGCCTATACCAGTCATTCAGTGCTTACTATTGAAACCTCCTCAGACTGCCATCAATTAAAAATCACCGAACCTGACGAAATGTTGCCCTATAACTTTATTAGTCTCATTGTAAAAACCATGGATAGAACTATGCATCTTGTTGAATGAGGTGTAACAATGTTTTTAACGGCAAACTTAGATCATACTTACTTACGAACAACTTCACTGCTCCTGAAAACTTAATTTATATTCAAGGAAGGGCACTATTCATCAAAATTATTAAATAAATCACTTTTTTAAAGGAATTCTTTTTTAAAAGGAAGTTATGATATTTCAGTTTCTATTTTAATTGTGTATGCTCCACAAGATTTAACTATTTTTACAAATTTTAATTTACTGGAAGGACTTACTCTCTGTGAGAATATTCAAATTTGATGACATTTGTATGGTTGGACAGCAAGAGATGTCCTTGAATTGGCAGAGGAATCCCAATCGCAGAGGTCGCAGGTTCTTTGTGCTCAGCTTTCCTCAAGATCAGTGGACAGCACCATCATGTCTTGTCTTGACTGCGATATGTTGGCCATGTTATTATCATAATGTGTTTTGGAATACACCTGATTTTGAATAGAAATGGGAGAAATGAGAAAGCAATATGATCAATTGTGTAATAACACTTTACCAAACCATAGTCTATCCCATTTTTACAGTCTCCTTGCACTTTATACACAACATTGAAATTAAAAGGCCTTGTTCTGAGTGCTCTCACTTCATTAGTAATAAGTTGACTCCATGGTGTACAACTGAGAAAGAACTGAGACTCATTCTATCATTTTTCCTTGCTTTTTCTTTGGAAAGTCAGTGACTCAGCATGAAAAACCACCTAAAAATATTGATCTCCTAACTATATCAAATCATGCATATAGGTTGATTTGAGCTCTGTCTCAAGTACAATGGAAATAGGAGGTCCAACGTTCAACTGAAATTGAGATTCCAGTGTGCGACTGCTCTCCCAGAAAGAAATGTAGTCCAGTTGTCTCATCGTTAATAGGTAAATGGCAGAGGAATGTGCAACACCGAGCACGCCCAAGCTGACCCTGAATTTTAACGATAACATTGAAGAAGAGAGAGTGCTTTTGTTCTCTTACATACCTATGTTGACACCACAACAGTTCCAGGTGATAGCCAGGGATATCTAAAAACAGCAACAGCCCAAGGACATGGCTAAGTAACCTCCCCCGCAGAACGTGCAGCCCTCCGCTCCCTCCGCTCCAATCCCAACCTCACCATAAAACCCGTGGACAAGGGAGGCGCAGTTGTAGTATGGCGCACTGACCTCTACATTGCCGAGGCCAGACGCCAACTCTCCGACACTTCCTCCTACCGCCCCCTTGATCATGACCCCACCCCCGAGCATCAAACCATCATCTCCCAAACCATCCACAACCTCATCACCTCAGGTGACCTCCCACCCACGGCCTCCAACCTCATGGTTCCCCAACCCCGCACCGCCCACTTCTATCTCCTTCCCAAAATCCACAAACCTGAATGCCCTGGTCGACCCATTGTCTCCACCTGCTCCTGGCCCACCGAACTTATCTCCAACTATCTGGACTCCATTTTCTCCCCCTTGGTCCAGGAACACCCTACCTACGTCCATGACACCACCTAAGCCCTCCACCTCCTCCAGAACTTCCAATTCTCCGGTCCCCAACACCTCACCTTTACCATGGATGTCCAGTCCCTATACACCTGCATTCCCCATACAGATGGCCTAAAGGCCCACCGCTTCTTCCTGTCCCGCAGGCCCGACCAGTCCCCCTCCACTGACACCCTCATCCACTTAGCCGAACTCGTCCTCACCCTCAACAACTTCTCTTTCAATTCCTCCCACTTCCTACAGACAAAGGGGGTGGCCATGGGTACCCGCATGGGCCCAAGCTATGCCTGCTTCTTTGTAGGTTACGTGGAACAATCCCTCTTCTGTACCTACACTGGCCCTAAACCCCACCTCTTCCTCCGTTACATTGATGACTGTATCGGCGCCGCCTCGTGCTCCCACGAGGACCTCGAACAGTTCATCCACTTCACCAACACCTTCCACCCCAACCTTAAGTTCACCTGGACCATCTGTAATATCTCTCTCTCCTTCCTGGACCTCTCTGTCTCCATCTCGGGCAACCACCTAGAAACCGATATCCATTTCAAGCCCACCGACTCCCACAGCTACCTAGAATACACCTCCTCCCACCCACCTTCCTGCAAAAATGCCATCCCCTATTCCCAACTCCTTCATCTCCGCCGCATCTGCTCCCAGGATGAGGCATTCCACTCCCGTACATCTCAGATGTCCTCGTTTTTCAAGGACCGCAACTTCCCCCCCACAGTGGTCGAGAACGCCCTCCACCGTGTCTCCCACATTTCCCGCAACTCATCCCTCACACCCCGTCCCCGCAATAACAACCAAAAAAGAAGCCCCCTCGTCCTCACGTACCACCCCACCAACCTCCGGATCCAACACATCATCCTCCGCCACTTCTGCCATCTGCAATCCGACCCCACCACCAAAGACATTTTTCCCTCCCCACCCTTATCTGCTTTCCAGAGGGACCACTGTCTCCGTGACTTCCTTGTCCGCTCCACACTCCCCTCCACCCCCACCACACCCGGCACTTTTCCCTGCAACCGCAGGAAGTGCTACACCTGGCCCCATACCTCCTCCCTCACCCCCATCCCAGGCCCCAAGAAGACTTTCCACATCAAGCAGATGTTCACCTGCACATCTGCCAATGTGGTATACTGCATCCGCTGTACCTGGTGTGGCTTCCTCTACATCGGGGAAACCAAGCGGAGGCTCGGGGACCACTTTGCAGAACACCTACGCTCGGTTCGCAATAAACAACTGCACCTCCCAGTCACGAACCATTTCAACTTCCCCTCCCATTCCTCAGACGACATGTCCATCCTGGGCCTCCTGCAGCGCCACAACGATGCCACCCGAAGGTTGCAGGAACAGCAACTCATATTCTGCTTGGGAACCCTGCAGCCCAATGGTATCAATGTGGATTTCACAAGCTTCAAAATCTCCCCTCCCCCTACCACATCCCAAAACCAGCCCAGCTCGTCCCCGCCTCCCTAACCTGTTCTTCCTCCCACTTGTCCCCTCCTCCCACCTCAAGCCGCACCCCCATCTCCTACCTACTAACCTCATCCCGCCCCTTGACCTGTCCGTCCTCCCTGGACTGACCTGTCCCCTCCCTAACTCCCCACCTACACTCACCTTTACTGGCTCCATCCCCGCCTCTTCGACCTGTCTGTTTCCTCTCCACCTATCTTCTCCTCTATCCATCTTCTATCCGCCTCCCCCTCTCTCCCTATTTAGTTCAGAACCCCCTTCCCCTCCTCCATTTCTGATGAAGGGTCTAGGCCCGAAATGTCAGCCTTCCTGCTCCTATGATGCTGCTTGGCCTGCTGTGTTCATCCAGCTCTGCACCTTGTTGTCTCGGATTCTCCAGCATCTGCAGTTCCTATTGTCTCTGGCTAAGTGACCTATTGCTTCTATTGTTTTGCACATGAAGCCTTCTTGTTTAATTACTGTGCACCACTTGTGCCTGTGAAGCTTTCTTCCTCCACAATGCTGATGCTAATTGTTCGACTGACCTACTCTCTGTACTGGCTTCTTACCTATGTCTTCAGGTGCTTTATAGTTTCATTACCGAATGGGTTGTCCATATCTCCTCCTGATCCTAATAAGGTTATTATGATTAATCTATGTTGCGTTTTGAGTTCTGCTTCACTCAGCATCTGAAAGACTTTCTCCAGAGTCAAATCTTCTTTCTGGCTATCGTAATTTTAACGAAAAGTCATCGGCATTTCCAACAGTAATTCTGGCATTTATAAATTCTGTCTTCAAATCACATTAGTCACATTTTCCCACTAATCTATAGGAATCATAAATGAAATTATCTATGGATTTCATTTTTTCTACTGTATCTTGCTTCTTCAAGGGTTTCTTTGTTCTTAGGTTAAAGTAATTGTCAAAGGTTTTCAGAAAGGTTTTCTGTTGCTTCCTTAAGAACACTGGTGAATTATAAGATCACCAGCCATACACCCAATTTTATGTGTAAGTGTTTTGCTCAACTTCTGATTTTGTATCTAATTTAGAGGGTATTCTGTATCTTAAGAATTGTTTTCTCCAAAATATCAAATTCTGTGTTCTATTTGATGCATCTCTGAAACTGAATCTTCTTGATAATATTATTTCTACTGCCATGTCTTCCTCAAAGGCTTCGAAGCCTACATGTCGGCAGTTTTGCAATGTATGTGAGAAAATGCGATACTGTGTAATGCTGTACTGGAAATTTTCCCCACAATTTTGCTACTAATATGATGATTTCCACTCTTTGCAAGAAAAATTGATGATTCACACTCTTTTCATGCCTTTTCTGGATGAATTCCACTAACAATGACCTTATTGAATGAATCCTGTTTACCTAATAGCACTACTGAATTAATCTCACTGCTTGCTTTTCGTGGTTCCCATTCTTGCCCTTACAATGGTTCTTAGATTTAAAAAAAAAACTTATAAAAAAAGAACAAAAACACACAGATACAGGTTCTGGCTCAACCACAAAAGTATTCATGAAAATAAACTTCCTGATGCCTGATAAAGAATCACTAAGCTGGTCTAAATAACACACCACATCGATTAGATTGTCCAATTTAAATCCCTGGATGGTGTAACATCAGTTACCACCCCAAGCACGCAATGTCACTTCAACTTAGAAGACTCAAAAAAGACAGACAAAGTCCCAAAATTCAGCTCCAAACTTCAATCAATTCAGTCACATACCCTTTTTTTTTAGCACTTTGGCTACCTTGTACTCCTAGCCCAAACACCCCTCAGATCTGGCTGAATCCTCAACATAGCTGATCCGATTGGAGGTTTGAGCCCAGCTGACTGCTCCTGACCTTTCTAAACATTCCAAAACACACACTGAAAACATTAAGTGGTAAGAGATAGTAATATTGGGAAATGGCTTTCTTTCTCATGTGGAATAAAAGAAGTAAATTGAATCAGTTTTTCAATGAAAGAAACAATTTGTTTACAGTTATGTCTAACTGAAGGAATCAGGCAATGACTGCATTTGATGGGGCAGAAGCATACGATATTACAACCAAAATAATTTAACTGCGGCAAATCAAACCAGAGTTGTACATGTTGGTGTAAGTGGTATGCATACACCCCAAACGAAGTCATCTTCAAGATTCAAAACAGTTTTCACTTTATCATTTAACTGGAACAATGAGTGTTTAGGTATGGTACGTCTATTAAAGTCATTCCATATTCAATAGCTCTATAGATTGTGGAAATGTTGAATTGACTTAAAATTGAGAAAGTGTTCCAAGATAGTCACCAGATGCAAGATAATCTGGGCTGTGTAGTTAAAGAACTGATGGGATGCAATCTTACAGGGGTTTGAGTGATGTGGGCTATGGCAGGATTTGTAGCAGAATTTTGCAACAAATGTAGGGGAGGCCCATTTTGATGTCATGATCATCTCACTCTATCTTTTATACTTTTCATCAGTGACGTGATGAGATTCTTAGTCGGCAGCAGTGAAATGCCAACTGACGCTTACAAAAGGTTTTGATAACATCTTAACTTGTCTCATTGGCATTCAGCCACACATTTTACCAAATTTGTTGAACAATCTCAACATCAGGAAGGCTTGGCAAGGAAACCAGCACATGTACCTGGCAGATTCAACTTGCCCCTTGCTCCAAATGACCTCCATGTTGGAAACTGGGCGCCAACATTTCAGGGCATGCTTCATGAGCACCAGCCTCATACATTCCATCTTCCATAGACATTGGTATCTGATGTGTGCCTGCCTCTCAGAACTGTCATGGCACATCTCTGATTTATTTACTGATTGCTTCTTCATTTCAATGCTGTATCACAGGCTGCACCAGTAACTATCATTACACTGCTGCTTGGGGGACTCACCCAGTTCACAGACCAAAACACACTGCAGCTCTGGGCTCTTTGCTTGCTGTTATAGTGTCCACTCGATCTCAGCCTATCTGGAAGCTTTCAGCCTTCCTGCCTTGCGTTGTGTTTTTGCATTTTGCCCCCTCAGCCAGAGATTCGAGCTCATATTACTGCTGTGTTGCTGTGCCGTTTAGTGCTGACACAAAGCCACAACCTCAGCAGGACTCAGTCATGTCAAGGACATGCTAAGGATGGTCAGAGTCAGGATCTTCTCCTTATAAGGGGTGATGAGTAGAATGGCAGGCAGCACACCTTTTGTTTGAATCCATCTGTCCTATTTGTGGGCTGTTTCTTTTGTGGAATGCAAGAGATGTAGCTATTCTGGGGGGAGATGAAAGTATCCAGTACAGCTATTACTGTAGGTGTAGACAGAGAGGCGCAAATGAGTACAAAGCACAGAGGGCATGCAGGGTTAGTGGTATTGGGGGTTAAGATGGGTGAGAGCAAATGGGGAAGATGTTGCAGGAAATAATGTTAATGATAGAACATGATCCTTGGTAGGAGGTGGGGGTAGAGTAGCAGAGAGACAGAGACGTTGAAGTATCGGAGAAAAGATGGTGGCACTAACCCTGGTGGAATGGAGGAAGTCATTGAGGATAGTGAAGAAGGTGTTTGGTACACTTTGTTGGTCAGCACATTGAGTATAGGAGTTGGGAGATTATGTTGCAGCTGTACAGGACATGGGTTAAGCCAATTTTGAAATACTGCATACAGTTCTGGTCTTCCTGCTATAGGAAGAATGTTGTGAAACTTGAAAGGGTTGAGAAAAGATTTACAAGGATGTTGCTAGAGTTGAAGGGTTTGAGATATAGGGAGAGGCTGAATAGACTGGGGCTATTTTCCCTTAGGCAGCAGAGGCTGAGGGTGATCTGAAAGTGGTTTATAAAATAATGAGGGACTTGGATAGGGTAAATAGACAAGGTCTCTTCTCTGAGGTAGGGGAGCCAAAACTGAAGGGCGTAAGTCTAAGGTGAGAGGGAAAGATTTAAAAGGGACCTAAGGGGCAACTTTTTCACAGAGGGTGGTGCCAGAGGAAGTGGTGGAGGCTGGTAAAATTACAACATTTAAAAGGTTTCTAGATAGGTATATGAATAGGAAGGGTTTAGTGGGGATCTGAGCCAAATGCTGGCAAATAGGACTAGATCAGTTTAGGAAATCTGGTCAGCGCAGACGAGTTGGACTGAAAGTTCTGTTTCTGTGCTGTACATCTCTATGACTGTATGACCTTCTTCTTACGGTGCTGGACATTCCTCCAGATAGTTGGCAACCTCAAACCAGGTTGGCATGGGCTGGTGTTGTGGCCTCCATTGCTGGACCCATGAGAGGATGAAGGCCCAAGTCAGCACCACCACATCCAGTAGGACCTCCATGGCTCTGCCCACACAGCAAGCTTTTGATTTTGTTGTGTCAGCTAAGTCTGGAGTAAATATGAGAAACTGCGCAGAGCAGCTTAGACTGTGAGTGTTTGTCCAGGTGTACAACAGACTTTTAAAGATGGTGCCTGAGCCAGGGAACGCTGTGTTTCAGCAGATATCTGCTCAGTAGTGAGTTGTCTGAGAACATCGCTTGGCAAGATGAGACACGAGAGACGCCATAAGATAATGTGAGGTAATTAATGAGGCAAATTTGGTAAGATATGGTGAGAAAACCCAAGGCCTCATACCAAAAAGCCCTCCAAAATTCTTGATGCAACCCAGACTTTGCCAAAAAAAGATATGGCCCGCAGTCAATGACTTAAGACAAGCAAAAAGCATGTTTGAGACTAAAGAGACTCACCTTTCCTGAAAGACCATTAGAAGTCATTCCTGAATTGAATGAGTGCATTGAAAGAATGTTCTTTACCCATCAAAGTAAATGTCTATAATCAATCAGACAGTAATACAGCAACATTAAACAGGGAGTGGCTTATTAATCAAACAACAGCAAAGAATTCCATTTTTGGAATACTGTGTTCAATTCTGGTCTCCTATAAGAAAGAAGTTGTGAAACTTGAAAGGGTTCAGAAAAGAATTACAAGGATGTAACTTGGGTTGGAGGGATGGAGCTATAGGGAGAGGTTAAATAGACTGGGGCTATTTTGCCTCCAATGTCAGAGGTTGAGGGGAGACCTTATAGAGGTTTATAAAACCATGACACACATGGATAGGCTCAATAGCCAAGGTATTTTCTCCAAGGAAACAGAGTCGAAAACTAGAGGGCATAGGTTTAAGAAAGTGGAAAGATATAAAAGGGACCTAGGGGGCAACTTTTTCACATGAAGAGTAGTGCATGTATGGAATGAACAGCCAGAGGAAGTGGTTGTGGCTGGTACAATTACAGCATTTAACAGGCATTTGGATGGGTATATGGATAGGAAGGGTTTGGGGGGATATGGGCCAAATGCTGGCAGAGTTAGGGTAGCTGATTGGCATGAACAAGTTGGACCAAAGTATCTGTTTTCATGCTGTATATCTCTACAACTCTAATTCACAATTGTCGGATGTCACATTGTGAAGCAGCCATGTTTATTTGAATTTTTTGAATCTTTAAATAAAAGGTGCTTATTTAAGCAGCAAGGGGAGACACAGAAAAAGCCTGAGAAAGATCTGAAGGCTGTAGTATTGTAAGATCTCCATTCCATGTCCATCGAAGCAGCAACATAATCCACTGGTAATGGAATCTTGTAATCTACTGGCAGACTATCACTTCAAGTTGTTGCACTAACAATTTCTGCATTATGACTTTGGCTATTGAACTCAGCTACGCTGCACTTGAGATGTGAAGAATACCTTCCATCAATGTACTTATTCCCAAAACGAGACAACCAAGTGAATTTTGACCTATTTTTCTTCAAACTTATAAAAGTACACTATTCCTTCCAACTGTACTTTCCTTGGATAGTAGGAACTGCAGATGCTGGAAAATCTGAGACAACAAGGTGCAGAGCTGGATGAACACAGCAGGCCAAGCAGCATCATAGGAGCAGTAAGGCTGACA
>NC_063355.1:16717583-16726377 GCF_021869965.1 Rhincodon typus | reverse complement strand
CTGATGAAGGGTCTAGGCCCAAAACGTCAGCCTTACTGCTCCTATGATGCTGCTTGGCCTGCTGTGTTCATCCAGCTCTGCACCTTGTTGTCTCTGTACTTTCCTTGAGACTGTTTGTGTGTGAGATTGTGTGAATGGGAACCATTGTGGGATTCTGAGGTGAATACTTAACTAAACAATTGTCCTTGTTTAAACACAAGAAAAGCCTCTGCTTGTGATTTTAATCATCCAAACACTCAGGAGTTAGAAACAGCCCACACATAGATCTTCCTCTCAAAATATTTACTCATAACAAATAGGTGGGAAGGGGACAGGGATTTCAGCAATTCACCCCATAACTTTAGTGGAAAATTCTGCTAATGTAAGGTATCACTTCTAAATGCAGGGTGTTAAGTGCATTCAGTATAAGGTGCACTCTTGAAACATTCTCCAACATCATCAGTCCTTCCAAAGCATGTGTACAGCCAAGCTTGCCCTGTCTTTAAACTTAATTTGGAATTTTCCCATAATGTGGCTTCAATATTCACTTAATTAGCAAACTATTAATTTCTTAATTTAATCTGATGTTTCCATTTTCCCCGCTGCGTATTTCTGGTGTCAAGCCCATCCACCGGGAGCATATGCTGGGAAAATGCAGCCCACAATATTTCCATCTATTATTTTAATAGATGATGAATCAAGAGCTGTTCAGGTTGTGTCCTGATATGACTGCTTGGCAGGCAAAGCTCTGTGCCAGAGGGGCATCAGGAAATTTACCATCAGTGGTCAACTTAAAGACCAAAAGGAAATGTAAAAACGAGCGAAACTTATTTATTCAATCAAGCTTGTGTCCTTCAAACACTGCATAGGCTGTTCAAAACATATTCAGTCATCAGGTAAAGTTAAAGATTTGGATTTTACTGTGGCAAAACTGTCAGCATTCATTGTCAACACTCCACTGAAACTGATCGCAACTTCGGGTGTTTGGAAATGTGAAAAATCCAGTGGAAACTCAGAAGATGATTCTGATGAGTCTGTGCTCCTCCAAGGAATGTGCTGTCGAAATTCCCAGTCTTCTAGCTCATGAACTGATGAGAACTGCTATTTATCTAATCGAAAACGTGGTAAAAGTCACACCATGTTGGTGACTGGGGTTTATAATAGTGTAGAAAGTCAGACTGTGTTCATTTTCACAACATATCCCAAAGAAGAGCACAGGCTGAATTTCCATGATATTCTATTCATGTCCAAACTCTCAAAGTTGCTGTTAATTACTGAAAACAAAGCACTTCAATATTGTTACTATCATTTCCCCTCTTTTTAGCATCCTCTCCATTGGTCACAGCAAACATTTTACTTTCTTTTTTAGCACGTTGTTATCACATTTCAATTAAACGTAGCTCACCAGATCAAAAATGAAAGAAAGCCAATTCCGAGGTATTCTCGACTGAGAGAGTCAGTGTTATTTTTTATCTATTAAACCCAAGAAAAATAAGGAAGCGTGATATCAAACATGTACACACAAAAACAGGCAACTGTGTTTTGAAAAGGGAATGGAAAGAGGGTTGTTTAGTGCAGACACAGGCAATAAAAATAAATACAGATACAGAACCTCTTAGGCTGCAAAAATGAAAAAGATGGGATCATAATTCGACAAGGTGTATCTTGTACTAGAGGAGCACAGATGCACTAGCAGCATCTTTTTAATTTCCATGGGATTTTTCACATGCCCAAGCTCCCAAAGTTGTTATCAATTTCAATGGAGTGAATTCTCATAGTTTTGCTTTTTAGTTCCACAGCAAAATCCAGATCGTTATCTTTGTTTGATGACTGAATAAGTCATGACCAGTCTTTCACTGTGCTGTTTTTGAAGGACAGAAAATGAATCCAACGGCAGAATCTTCTGGAATCACCAGAAGCTTTCAGAATGCTGGGTGGGGGAGCTTAATCAGATGAGAGGCAAAATTTCTGTTAAATTTTGAGTTGGCAGAATTTCTCAGGCGGGGCGGGTTTTCAGCAAGTGGGGGCTGCTTTGCAGTTACTGGCATGTCATGAATACTCATCAACGCCCCAGCCTGCTGGAATTATGTTACTATGCTCGATTTTGTTCAGCATAAGCGGGAAACAGGTTTGTTAGTAAATGCAACTGTCTGTACAAGACGCATGGCTGGTACAGTAGAATCCTTCACCCGAGCTCCAGTTAGTATAAAGTTTGGCCCCTTCAGAAACCAGCCAATTCATTGTGCAGATGCTTGTCGTGAGTGAGCAACTGACTCAACATTTGGAAGAGCTTCTTGTGGGTACTGTCTTAAGTGGAGTCTCAACATGTCAAAGAGCTCTCCAGTAGGTCCAGGCTTCCATAACTGCACCAATTAAAGTGTTAGATGTGAGTGGGACCAGTGCACTGCCACACTGTCTCACTCACACAAACCAGAAAGGAGCACACAAGTGTGCCTGAAAGGGGATGAACTCAAAAGGGACTATGAAAGAAAAGATAATTATCATAAAAGTGTGATTAAAACAAAAGATGCAGATTTCTTGACACCTCACTGGGTTTCAGGGCCAATTGATTAAAATCGTAGTTTCAATGAATACAATTTTGTATGTTCATGTGGGTTGCCTTGGCATTTCATGCGATCCCAGTAGGCATTTTAGGTCAGTAGTGTCCTTTTCAAAATCATTTTAATTCCAAATTCAGTTATTAAACTCAAATTATGCAAGTTGAATGTTGAAAGTTTCACTACAATGGTAACATTATCCTGGGGAAAAGAAAGATTTTCATATTTTAAAATGTCAAGTCACTTCATATTGATAAAAATTCCACATGTATTTAAAAAAAATTCTTAAAAGAAAAAAATCTTAAAGAAAGTCTATTTATCTTTAGATTAGCATCTAACTTATCATCACACATTTATTTTGTTATTTGCAAATTGAAATGTAAAGAATTTCAAGTGCTTTTTAACTTCTCAGTTCGGTCTGTGTGAATGCTGCACTGTGTTTTCCTACATGCTTGCTGACATTACTGCTGTTACTTGTGAAGACATTTCGATTTGGCACCAAATTTAAACTGCCATCAGGAAAGCAGAAAACAACGCAACAGAGCTAGCTGTGCCACTGCAAAATCCATTACTTATGCTTATTTGTGTACTTCTTTTGGCTTTTTTTTTCCAGCCACAACAGTCAATCGCAGCTGAGATGTGGAGTGAAAGAATATAATGACCACTGTCCAAACAACACTGGTATAAATATTTTAGATTCCAAATATTGCTCGTACTTTCATCAGTATACTGGAGGTGGCCATCAATTTGAGTTCCCATGTTTTCAAACAATTATGATGGTACTTGCTAACCCATACTAAGGACATAGTCAGTTCTTAGACTTATGTAGTTTATACAGTACAACATTACTTCAGATTTTTAGACTTTGGATTTTATTGTCATGTGTAGTTTTCTATTTTGCATACATCTCATTTCCTATTCCATGGCTTTTCCATTTGAATTGGGATTTGTGATTTGTTCTCAAGCTGCTTGATGATTCATATGCCATTACTTGCCCGGCAGTATGTCCTGGTAGCCAGGACTCAGGGCTAATATCCAGAGAGTCCATTTCGCCCTTCAAAACTTAAAAGAGAAATTCTATCTGAAGTTCTCAAGCAGTGGTGCAATGTTACCATCATATGATCATAGCAGATCAGGAATCTTATTATAAACTGTATGGGCACTGGCTCTCTTCTCTCCTTTTTTGTACTTCAAGGATTTGTTGCCTGTTCCTAATTGACCTTGAGGAGACAGAGGGGAGCTAACTTCTTGAACTGATTGACGTACAAAAGTGCTCACAAGATTGCAGCAATGCTGTCGGAATCGCACCAACATCTCTTTGCTTCCAAATACCTCCAGATATTTAGCTATGACATGTATATCACACAAACACAACACAACACAACCACCAACATTTTGCTTTTTCTTTGCAGGATGATATAGTGCATAATAAAATGGAGCAGAGTAGAACTGGCAGGGGATAAGGATCTCTGCGCCTGATAGAGGAAACTTGGTTTTCAACATGGTCAGGTTGATTGTTTTGGTGTCTGTGACATCTAATATTGCTGAGAACATGGAGGATGATTCTGCCTTTCTGTCTTAAGCCCCTTCTCAGCTCCCAGAGCACTACTGTCCTGCTAATTGGCATGTTGAGAGCAAATTGCTGATGGTATGACCACATAGCTCTTTCGTTCAATTCCATTTCCTCGTCTCTCACCCCAACCTTGTCTTCTTGAGTTGATGCTTTCAGAGATTCAAGATCCACCTCCTGACTAGTTTCGGCAGCCCCAAGAAAAGAGGTGGGGGGGGGTTGGGTGTGGTTTGGGGGGAGAGAGAGGAAGAGCGGTGCACTAATTAAAAGACCCCAAATAGAAAATCAATTGTCTGTGGGGTTGAGGTTGGGTGTGAGCACTCTTTGGAGATGGAGCTCCTGGATGGCATGCCAATTTTCCAATGTTTCTGGAACATCTACAGTTTTTCCAAGCGAAACATGGTGGTTTGGCAGGGGGAGTCAGAAGCCACATGACTCTAATTAACTACTTATTAAAAACTCCTTGAAGACCCTGTTAACCCATGAGAGAGGAACAGAAGGAAATTTCAAAACCAAGAAAAGGAGGAACAAAAGATTTGGGACATGTTGGTGTTCAGCTATTGGAAGCATAGCGGTATGTATTCTTCTTGCTGATTTGATGTTTTGAAAAGAGACAGAAATTCTGACTGAGGTTCTCAGTCAGTGGCACAAAGTTACCATCAGAGCAGATCAGGAAATTCTATTATGGACCGTGTGGATACTGGCCTCTGTCCTCCTTTTTTCATACTTCAAGGCCAAAATTTGTTGCCTATCCCAAATGACTTTGAGCAGGTGGTCGTGAGCTACCATCTTGAACTGATTAACATACACTCAAGGTGCTATTAAGGAATAGCTTCTACAAGTTTGATCTAAAAACAGTGATGGAACAGCGATACAATTCTAAGTTAGAAATTTGTGTGGCTTGGAGGTGGTAGCATTCCTGCTGCCCATATCTTTCTTGACGATTATCCCAAGTTTGAAAGATGCTGTTGAAAAAGACTTAGAGAGCAGCTTCAGTGAATCATATTTATGGCACACACCACTGTTTCTTTATCAAAAGATAAGGGAGTGAATGTTTATGGTACTGAATAGGGTGCTGATCAGGTTGATGCTTTGCCCTGGATGGTGTTGAATTTCTTGAGCATTGTTAGAGATGCACTCATCTGGGAAAGTGGAGGATATTTCATCACATTCCTGACCTGTGAACTGTAGATAATGTGGTGAGTGGACTTTAGGGACATAGGATGTTAGTTACCTGTCACTGAATTCCCAGTCTCCGATCTTCTCCCGTGGCCACAAAATTTAAATGGCAGCTCCAATTCATTTGCTGCTTAAGGGTAACACCAGGATGTTAATAGTGGAGGATTTAATGTTGGTTGAATGCCAAGGGAAATGGTTGTTATTTTTGCTATCGTTGTCGATGATGATTTCATGACAGCCATGCGTT
Organism: Rhincodon typus; assembly: GCF_021869965.1. Classification (NCBI taxonomy): domain Eukaryota; kingdom Metazoa; phylum Chordata; class Chondrichthyes; order Orectolobiformes; family Rhincodontidae; genus Rhincodon; species Rhincodon typus. The sequence continues at coordinate 16,720,844 of NC_063355.1, read as the reverse complement.
GCAAATGTTAGTTGTCGCTTTTCAGCACAAATCTAAATATTATTTAGATCTTGATGCATGTGGACATGGTCTGCAGCAGAGGACTGAATGCATGCAGTTGTTGAGTAAGAACATCTACATTTTTATTTTGGACAAACGTAACTTAACTTGTAGGGAGCATTAAACTGAAACCTATGTCTCAAATTTTGTATTTGCCTGTCTTAAATTTGGTTTTTTACAAGGATTCCAGTGAAAGGCCAGTTTAATTAATGATCAATATTTTGATGACCAACCCCACTCCCCACCCCACTATCCCTCTTAAGTACCTTATAACCAGGAATGTTGAACTGCCAATGCTTCCTATTTTCAGCCAAGTTTCGATTATAGCTTTGATATCATACTCCCATGCCTCCATCAGATCTCCAAATTACTCCTCAGGCTGCCTGTTTTCCATTTAGCCTTGCTAAGTGCTCATCTTTCTTACCTCGCCCATGTTTCCTCTGCCTTCCAAACACATTTACTCATACTTTAACTTCTACATTCCTTCGCAGCTTCTCTCCTCACTGAAGTAATTGTTAGGATCTCAACCGTCTGCCAATCTATTTTAAATCCACCACAGCAACATTAGTAACATCCCTGTTAAGGATTTTGGTTCTGTCCCTGTTCAGGTGTAGCATGTCCAACTTATATGGGCTCCATCTCCCCTAAAATGGTCACAATACTTCAGGAATGTAAAGCCCTCTCTCTTGCACATCTCTCCAGCCATGCACTCATCTTCCCTTCAATTTCTGTACTCACTATTGCATGGCGCCAGGAGTAATCTGGAGGTTACTCCCTTCAAAGTCCTGCTTTTCAATTTCTTCTCCCCAGTGTCTGTTTGCAGGAGCTCATTTCGCTTTCTTTTTTCTGTCATTACACCCAATAATAGTCTACTACATCAGGCTGTTCACTCTCCTCCTTCAGAATTCTCTGCAATCATTTTGTGACATCCTTGACCCTGGCACTGGGAAGTCAACATATAATCTTAGAGTCACATCTATAGCCACAAAAGTACCTGTCTATTCCCCTCACTAATGAATCCCCTACCACTGTTGCTGTTTCACACTCCTCCCTCCCACCCTGGGTAACTGGACCACTTACAGTACCATTGCCTTGGTTCTGGCTGGTCTCCAAAGGGAGCCATCGGTTTTACTATTTTCCAAGACTAATAAATAGTTTTCAAGCAAGATACACTTGAGAAATTTCCCTCACTACCTGCCTGCTCCCCTTCTTCTCTTTGATAGATTATCATTACAAGTGAGGAAGGTGTATAATTTGAGGTGGTGGAATAATTTGAACTTAGAGGTGGGTTATACCCAGACATCTGCTGCCTCTGTCCTTCTAGATGGTAGAGGCTGTGGGTTTGGAAGGTGCTGGTAAAGGAGCCTAGGGTGAGCTACTGAAATACATCTGCTAGATGGTCTTCACTCCTGTCACTAGTAAAGAGACTGAGTTGAAAGTTGGGTGTGAAACAGCAGGATGCTCTGTCCAAGGTTGTGTCAAGCTTCTTGACTGTTGTTGGAGCTACACTCATCTAGAAAAGTATTCCATCACACTCTTGATTGTGTTTTATAGTTAGTGGACAGGTATTGGGGAGACAGGAGGTGAGTTATTCACCACACAATTCCTAACTTCTGACCTGTTAGTTGCCACGGTGTTTGTATGGCTTGTCCAGTTCTGGCTCTAATCAATTGTAATCCCCTAGAATATTGATAGTAGTTGTATTAGTGGCAATGCTATTGAAATTCAAGAAGTGATGGTTAGATTGCCTCTTGTTGGAGATGGTCATTACCTGGCACTAGTATGACATGAATGTTACTTTCCATTTATCAGCCCAAACCTGGAAATTATCCAGGTCTTCCTGCAAATGGAACCGTAAATGGTGCTGAACATTCTGCAGTCATCAGTGAATATTTCCACTTCTGAGTTCTAACGAAGGGAAGATCATTGGTGAAGTAGCTGAGGATGATTTGGCCCAGGACATTACCCCGAAGAATTCTTGCAGTGATGTCATGGGCTTGAGATGATCGACTTTGAACAATCACAACAATCTTCACTCAATTAATTGCCATAAGCTACAGCTTCAGCCCCAAAATAATATACATCTTCAGTTCACCCCAGTACCTTTGATGTATTTACAGTATTATTTTTCCACAAAGACCGTAAAGCTAATAGTTACATTGTCTGAATTAAATTAAATAGCTTCAGTTATTTCCAAATAATATATTTACTAATCTCAATATCCAGGGTTCAGTGTTGTTCCCATTTTACTCATCTTACTGAGGTGTTACACACATGACAAGTCTTTTTTATTAAATGAACATATGATTTGATTATTAATGTAAAACCATAGGTACTGTTATATTTGGTAAACTATGGACACTAGATTCATGAAAAGAACATCATTATATCCTATACTGATAGTTAGCAGATATTGACTTTCCCAGCACAGTTTTGATCTCATGCCCATCTTGTCTTAACTGATTGCATGTTACGTTCAGACAATGCAGCAGTTGTTACTGATAACCCAAGAATGCATGAAATTGGTGCATGAATATCCTGGAAATCTTTCACATACCCTATGAGGAACAGGATGCACAAGCTCTGACCCAAACTATTTATGATCTGTAAAACAAATCTTTGCTGCTTTATTGAACAGTTTCCTCTATTGGGTGCAAACTTCACATCACATTAAAAAAAAATTGAGAGAATAGCACAAAACACAAGTAGAGAAAAGGAGCCAGTTTCCTTGAGACACAATGCCCATAAAGAAGTTTCAGGCCTTTTGCTCAGATTATCTTGATGCTATTCATGACTGTAATTTCTGGACAAGTATAACTGTTACCAAGAAAGAAACCCTTTCCCAGCAATGTTGCTAAATGCAACACACTCTATGAAAATAAATATTTAATTTCTGCAGCAATTAGCTTTCCAAAGTGCCTTATCTAAAGTCCTGCCAACCAAGTGAGGAGTTATCCTGACCAGGAGATACCACTCAGATATCAAAGAATCACAGGGGATAATGTTAACTCTTCCTGAGTGGCTCAGAATAATGCAAATTATAATGTTGAAGGAGGCCAGTTCACCAAATGTACATGTGCCAGTTCACCAAACATACATGTGCCAGTTCTAGCTGTTTAATTGGAGGCACCTGCTTTCATCTCATTTGCTGATCAGCCGCTGAACCTCTCATCCATGTCTTATGACCTCTATACTCAACTAGTCCAATGCACTCCTGGCTTG
>NC_063355.1:16717400-16717573 GCF_021869965.1 Rhincodon typus | reverse complement strand
CTCCTGGCTTGTTCCACTCAACTAGTCCAATGCACTCCTGGCTTGTTACACTCAATTAGTCCAATGCACTCCTGGCTTGTTACACTCAACTAGTCCAATGCACTCCTGCTTGTTCCACTCAACTCATCCAATGCACTCCTGGCTTGTTACACTCAACTAGTCCAATGCACTCC
>NC_063355.1:16683015-16717390 GCF_021869965.1 Rhincodon typus | reverse complement strand
TCCAATGCACTCCTGGCTTGTTACACTCAACTAGTCCAATGTACTCCTGGCTTGTTCCACTCAACTCATCCAATGCACTCCTGGCTTGTCTCCCAGACTGTAAAATTGAGGTCATCCAAGAACTGCTGCTCATCTTTTAATTTGCACCAAATCCCCTTCCGTTATTACCCCAATCCTCATTGACTTACATTGGCTCCGGATCAAGTGGCTTTAACAATTCACACCCTTATTTTGAAATCACTCCATTGCACTGCCCCTCTCTAGCTCAGTAATCTCCTCTAATACTCTGAGATATCTGCACTCCTGTAATTCTGGCCTCTTGTGCTTTCTCAATCATAATTATTCCATCATTGGAAGTCATGCCTTTAGTAGTCTTGGTTCCAAGCTTTGGAATATTCTTCCTTCTCCTCTCCACCTCTCCCTTGATTTCCTTCTTTAAGGCACTCCTTAAAACCTACTCTTTAGCTAAGGTTTTGTTTATGTGACCTAATATATTGTTATGATTCCAGTTGATGGACAAGTCAGATCCCAAAATGAAATATGGCTTGATAAATTATATTTTGTTCTTTTTTAATTAATGTGTTTGTCTTTCCCTGAAATATAAGCATAAAATGCTGCAGATTTGTTTTTTAACAATAAAACAGACGTTTATTACACAAAACAAATAAATATACCAAACCATGCAATCTACATATAACAGAGTTTGAAAGATTCCAAAATACATGGCAAAACAAAATCACACCTATTCCTTAACACCATCATTTTGTAGGTAATTAAAATCCAGAGGAAATTTCTCTTCCTAGTCTAGTCTATAGATTTGACTGAACTGTTTCTGCTCAGTTCCTGTATTGTAAGTTATGAAGCATTTTCCTTGAATATTCAAATAACTGAGAATTTAAATTTTCTCAGCCATTTATTTCATAGTGCCTGCTGTTCTAACCAAATACTCCTGCTCTGAAAGTTTTACAAATTATATTATTCCACTAAGGCAACTTATTTCCTCAACTAGTCTGAATAATCTCCTTTTCGAGGAGAGATGATACTTAATTCTAACTCCGTTAGGTCTCCTTCAAATTGAACCCAAAAACTTTTGAACTAGATTTTCAAAACAACTTGTTCATCCACGATTCTGCTATAACTAATGGCTTAATGTTTTTTCTCTTTGATTGTAAACCCCACCATATTGACAAATATCCATTAACACTCCAGAAGGCTTTGCTGTCACCTGTTCTCTGACAGTGATTTCAAATTGTGTGTTCCACAAAGACTGACCTAGTTAATCTTTAAAACCCTTCGCAAAAATAAACCATAATCCATAGGGCACTAGTTTGAAATGCAAACAAGACAAATTAATCTACACACCACACACCTCTCAGCACGATTCCCTTCTTGTGGCAGAATGTCATACTTTGTTTTACAATACTTTGTGAAGTACTTAGGAACACTTCATTAAATAATAGATGCTATATAAATATAATTATTGTTGCAGTTGTGATTTTCCATGCTTTCCTGATATTGCCACATTCTTTCTATTCAAACGTTCATCCAAAATCCTTCTAAGTGTTGTTCTGGTCATTACCTCAATTGGCATGTGACAAAGCTCTCCAGCTATAATCACACTGTCTGCATCTAAAAAAGACTTTCTAACTCCCTCCTACATTTTTAACTCCCTCTTACATTTTTCTGATAATCTATAATCTGTATTGTTGTAACCACAGTATGAATCAATGAGAATAATCTTTCACTATTCATCCTCTAAAAATCTTTCATGATTTTGAAAACCTCAGAAGTTTTCCACTTAACCTCTATTTCAAGTAGAAATGACACTGATTTTTTAAACCTTTCTTCCTTATTATAAAACTTGATCCCAGATGTATTTCCAGTGAGTTTTTAGAATTTCCTTTCCATGACTTGAAGTTCCTTCTGTTCTCAGGACAGTATCCAATATTCTAATGCAATTGATAATTTTCAACATGTAGACAATGTAGACAGAATAAGCCAGTTTTTGGACAGCTGTTTCAGGACAATATATTCTGATGACAGAATAAGGAAAAGAAACAGACTTTTAGATGAGCAGATTAAGAACTATTGGTTTGGAATACATAAAAATGTAAGGCTTTTGTTTCTGTTGGAACAGTGAAAGGATAGAAGGGAAATAAACTCGAGAAATTAGAAATAAGTGCTGTCAACTGAACTGAACAAACACTGGGTAGCCACCTATTTTACATATAGCATGCTATTATGAGAGAAAACCATCCCACACCCCATCCCTGTAACTCCGCATTAATCACAGCTGATCTACCTAAGATGTGTACGCTAGGTGGATTAGCCATGGGAAATGCAGGGTCACAGCGATTGGGTGAGGGATAGATCTGAGTGGGAAGCTCTTCAGAGGGTTGGTGTGGACTCAGTGGGCTGAATGGCCTGCTTCCACACTGTAGGGATTCTATGATTCTATGATTCCAGCTTGCAGATCCCTGCACTACTGTGGGCAATATCACATGGCCAATCCACCCAACCTGCACATCTTTGGACTGTGGGATACAACTGGAGCACCCAGAGGAAACCGCAGAAGACACTGGGAGAACGTGCAAACTCCACACAGTCACCTAAGGCTGGAATCGGACCTGGGTTTCTGGCACTGTGAAGCAGCAGTGATAATGACTGTGCCACCGTGCTCCCCTCAGTAACACCACACGCCCACTCCCACTTTCAAGTGACAGGTTTTTTTTTGTGAACTTTCACGGTTCTTAAACTCTCACCTTAATGTATGATGACGTACTCCTTCATAACATGTAACCTTCCATCAGTTGTGTCAAACTAAAATGAGCCAGAATAGCATGAAATTAAAAGATGCAATGCAATGAACATTGAGGCTCACGGGATTGACTTTGTGTTATAGCTCAGCAATATGACTTCAAAAACTCTTTAGGAGAACTTAAAGAACCAGCAGGCAGGCTGTTTTAATAATAAATGAAGGGCATCATAAACAAACAAGATTAGGTAGAATTTAAGATTTATAAATTATTGAAAAGGTTAGCACAGACTGCTTTTTGCTGCAGAATGAAATGAATTGGTTCCCTTTATTTCATCGTATTTTGTACGCAACACTGAGGGGATTTCTTATTTCAGGCATTCTGTGCAATAGAAAATGAAGTTATTTCAAACTGATGCAAAAATCCATATTTTCCAGAAATGAAATGATTTTCAAAAAATGAAGTACCTAATCTGCTATGATCTACCTTGAAAAGTAACTCTTCATGTGTAATGTCCCAAATTGTATGGAACTGAAGAAAACTTATAAAGTGAAAAAGGAAATTAAATTTCCCTCATATTGCTTCATGTAACCTAATCCCAAAAACCTGAAAATGATAAAGACAAATAAATAGTCTTGAAACACTTCCTTTTCAAGGTTAGTACTTTGAAGCTAAATAAAGGCAAGACAAAATTTCCTTCTCGCTGAAATACTGTAAATTCTAATGCTCTATAAACAACACACTGACTGGGAACAAAAAAAAGAGAAAATAAAATGGGTCATCAATCAACTTCTTTAGAGGCATAACTAAAATTACTAGAGGAGGAAACATCAAAAGCAACCTTGCAAACTACTGCAGCCTGATATATGACAACTCATATATATATGCTGTCCAGAGAGAAAAAAAACACGTTCAAGTATAGTGAATCTAAGCTGGGAACCACAAGCTACTTAAAAGCATAGCAAGGACAGCCAGAGTTGATACCATTTTTAGCGACAGCAAATCATGCTGCAGCCAGGGAGGCAGGAGCTCCTTGAACCCACTTAGAGTTGGAGCCACAAGAGGCAATAAAACTCATTAATGCCATTCCCTTAGTCTGTAGGGAGCCAGTTGTGTCAGTTACAGCAGCTTTCTTTCTCCTTCAGCATTTGCTTATGTGATGTATGCAAGGGCTGAGATTGCAGAAACCAACAGTGGATTGGGAAACGTTCCACAGCTGGGTCAGCCTGGTGCCCCTGGGCTTGCAATTTCGTGACATAAAGATATTTTATGTATTTCTTAAGCCATAATGAAGTAACTTTAAAAACAGACTGGGCAGCAAGATCTCTCCAAGGTTGACATGAGACATCAGATAGTCTGATGCAGTTAGAGTAGAAGGCATGTCAGAAACCTAGTGAGCAGAAAATAGTATTTTAAAGAGACTTGAGAATGTTAACAGGCAGAATTACAGAGGCAGAATTAAAATTGTTTTTTGTTCAAATTCCCTCATGAAAATTCTAGTGCTGCAATGAAAATAGGCTTCTTTGAATTTATTTCCTTTCGTACGAAAGCAAAGGAAGTTTTTGCTTTGTAAACTAATTAGTAGAATATGCATTCTGTAAATCAATACAAGCCATTTTTGGTTTACTTCATTGCATCAATTCACAAAGATTGACCAATGTAAAGCTCGAAGGGATATGTTGGAACTCATAGAAGTTTATCAGACTTTTACAGGAAATAGCTAAATGCAAAATCCTTAAATGCAACTAATTCAAAAGTCCTTTCCATTATTAATTTCGTATTATGTTTATCTTTCATGCTGACACATGACCACAGAATTGTGCTGTTTCATCCCATTATTATACACGCTCATTACTGTTGAACAGGTTGATTTATCTTCCTGCACTAATTATGTTTACGTAGGCAGTAATCCTGTGGTACCTCTGCTTTTGGTAATTGGAGGACAGTTGGACAATAGGCCACTGTATGAGATAACACAGTGTGGAGCTGGAGGAATACAGCAGGCCAGGCAGCATCAGAGGAGCAGGGGAAAGCTGACGTCAGCTTTCCTGCTCCTCTGATGCTGCCTGGCCTGCCATATTCCTCCAGCTCCACACTGTGTTATCTCAGGCTCCAGCATCGGCAGTTCTTGTTATCTCTGAGTGAGTTATAAGGCCACTGTGTGAGCTCTGACCTTGGGAGAGACTGTAAACCACTTTTGTCTCACCACAACGTTGATGTACATATCCTAAAACAGGCTCTAAAATAATTATTTTATTTTATGGACGGACCTCCAAAAATCAGAACCATTTTTTTTGAGCAAGATAAGACTTCAATCAGAGGAGACAGTTCCCGCAGATTCTCATTAACTCTAATTTTGCTCGGATACTTTGAAGCCACACCTGATCAAATGTGACCTTGATTCAAGGGCAATCACTCTTACCTCTCACCTGGAATTCAGTTCTTTAAGCTGAGCTAAGGCTGTAATGAGGTCAGGAGTTTCATGATTTTGGTGGAACCCAAACTGGCTATCAGTAAACGGGTTATTGCCAATAAATGCTGCTTGATAATACTATTGCTGACACCTTCTATTACTTTACTATAGATCAAGACTGGACAGATGGGGAGGTCATTGGCTGGATTTGGTTTGTTCTGATTTTTATTATAGGACATACCTGGGATATTTGCCACATTGTTCAGTAGATGCCATTGTCGAGGCTGTACTGAAAGTGATTAGCTAGGAGCATGGCAAGCGGTATTATCATTGGAATGTAGTCAGAGCCCATCGCATTTCCAGCATCCAGTGCCTTCAGCCATTTCTTGAGATCATGTGGACTGAAGATGGCATCCATGATGCTTGGGACCTCTGGAGGAAGTCATGATGGATTTTCCCCTCAACACTTCTGTTTGAATATTGCTGCAAATGCTTTGGCCTTATCATTTTCAATTGCTTGTTTGTTTCTTCATTGAGGAGGAGAATGTTTGTGGTGTCTCCTTCTCAAATGAATTGTTTAATTGTCCACGACCACTCACAACCGAATGGGGAAGAACTGCGGACCTTAGATCTGATCTGCTTTTCCATTGGCCATTGAAACCAAGGTAACATCATTTGATAGCAACTGGAGTAGCTAGGGATCCACCTTTAGAGAAACACTGATGATCCTGTATTGTGAAATCCTGCTGACATTCCTCAGCAAGATAGCACTGAAAGAACACTAGCTCTCAAAAATGAAAAGTAAGAAAATACAGAAACGCACGGTTGATAAAATATAGAATATGCACACTCATGGAAAGGAATGGTATAGATTGCCATGAGATATAATTATATGTGTTCTTAGCCATAATAATATTGGCATTCAACATTCAGCATTCAAAATTCAGATGATTACACGAGGGTGGATTGGTGGAAGTCACATTATACACTGATTATTTTAAAGACAAACACTTGACAAGGAAGCAGGATTGCAATTCATTCAGATATTGGGAAAAAGTTGCTCAACCATCCAAGGTGAACCTGTGACAGAATCTGAACACTACAGACAAGCCATAGAGCAATTGTTCATTATAGTCCAAACCAACGTACCAGCAATGATCGAAAATGACAGAAGAAAGGAACCTTTCTATAGTAAGTATTATTCCAAAAACATCAACCTTGACAACTTTGTCTTTCTTGGACAAGCAGAAATCAATATGGTGAGAAGGAGGTCATTGGCAAAATAAATAGGTCAGATATACACCAGCAATCTAATTACATTGGCACTGTACACCAAACATCAACTAAATATCATAAGCTTCATTTTAAGGCAAGAAAGCAATTACAACACAATACATCAATGTATAATGGCTCAAAGCACTGGCAAGTGACCAGTTAAAAGTTTATACAAGAAATAAAGTACAATCATTTGCGAAAAAAGGTGTGACCTGAAAAAGAGAACATAAACAAAAAAACATAGACAGAATCCCCCTTGTCCTCATGTATCACCCTACTAACCTGTGGCTTCAATGTATCATTCTCTGCCACTTCTGCCATCTGCAATCTGACCCCACAACTAAGGATATATTTCCCTCCCCACCCCTATCTGCCTTCCGTAGGTACCGCTCTCTCTGTGACTCCCTCGTCCGCTCCACACTCGCCACTAGCCCCACCACCACCCCCGGCACCTTTCCCTGCAACTTCAGGAGGTACTACAACTGCCCCTACACCTTCCCCCTCACCAAAGACACCAAACAAACATTTCACATCAGACAGAGGTTCACCTGCATATCCATCAATGTGGTCTATTGCATCCGCTGCTCCCGATGTGGCCTCCTCTACATCAGTGAGACCAAGTGGAGGCTCAGAGACCGCTTTGTCGAGCACCTACGCTCGGTTCGTGACAAATGACAACACCTTCCGGTCGCGAATCACTTCAACTCCCCTCCCACTCCCTGGGTGACATGTTCATCCTGGGCCTCCTCCAGCGTCACAATGACACCACCTGGAAACTGGAGGAACAACACCTCATATTCCGCCTTGGGAGCCTACAACCCAATGGTCTCAATGTGGACTTTTACTAGTTTCAAAATCTCCCCACCCCTGGCCTCATCCCATGACCTACCCTCCCTCTCATCCCCGCCTCTTTGACCTGTCCATCTTCTCTCCCATCCATCCACTCCTCCCACCTCACTGACCAATCCCCACCTCGCCCTACCTGTACTCACCTATCACCATCCCACCTACCTTCTGCAGCTCCACCCCTCCTCTCTCTATTTATTTCAGAGCTCCCTTCCCCCTCCCCTATTTCTGAAGAAGGGTCCCAACCTGAAACGTCAGCTTTTCTGCTCCTCTGATGCTGCCTGGCCTGCTGTGTTTTCCTCCAGCTCCACACTATGTTATCTCTGACTCTAGCATCAGCAGTTCTTACTATCTCAGAGCCATAAATTATCAGTTTATTTCCCTGTCCAAATTTATTTAGCCATTATTAAGGTCATATTGTTACTTATCCACAATGCCATTCAAATATCATTCCCATAACTACACAAAGGAGTAACTCTGGCAAGTTCTTACCATGCTGTACAATTGGAAAGATACTTTTGCCTCTTTTTCCATTCCATTATAATCTGCAGCTCAACTATTAATGCCCAGTGTCCTAAAGAAACTTAAAATGGTAATTAAAAAATTAGCTGCAGTATTTCTGATAAAAGACACAGTTTATTGGAGCTTTTCATCTTGCACTCATCAGGATAAGAATGGCGTTGCAAAGAGGAACCATCGTTTTAGACTGAATGAGAAGAGTTTGATAATTAATTGGCAACTGAACTCTGATTGATCAAGATGTTGTCATGGAGAATGCACCAATTAGATGACAACTGACAGTTTAATGCCAAGCTTTGTTCAAATTTAAGCCAGGCTTGACTCTGAATGGTTAAGATGTTGCTCTGAGGAATGAACTGGAGAGTTTGTTGTCACCTATTTTAAGTTGTCAAGTAACATTATGTAGCTGTCCAGCCCAAAAGATATTATGTCTGTCACACAATTGAGTAATGTTGTATGTGAATTTCAATGCCAGTGTGATGCATGATATGTAGGTTGTATGTCTGGCAGATCGTATCAAACTGTATCTCCTTTCTGCTGTTTGCAAAGGCAAAGAGCTGACTGTCCCCAACCAGCCCATGCTTGCAAAACTGAAAGCAGTGTCCAACATTAGTTGTGATTCAAATAGTGCACAACATTTGCTATACAATCCCAAACGTGCTCAGAGTTACACTGGCAATCAGTTTAAGATGGCACAGTTGGGTGTACTATACCAGTTACATATATTGATAGACAGTACCCTCTTCTTTGCAGTCAAAGTGAGCATGTAGGAGTAAATTGTAATTACATTTGAGATGTGCAGGCTAGGTGGATTAACCATCGGAAATGTAGGGTTACAGGGATGGGGTAGGGGATACTGAGTAGGGATGGGGAAGGGGGTGGGTCTGGGTGGAATGTTCTTCAGAGGTTGGTGTAGACTCGATGGGCTGAATGGCCTGCTTCCACGTTGTAGGGATGTTAAGATTGTAATCTCAGGTTTACTTCCAGTGACACATGTAAGCGTGATCAGGCATGGAAGAGTGGCATGAGGGTTCTTAGAGGGTGACACATGGTAAATGGCAATGTCCATGGACATGGGTGCGTGAGGTTAGTGCCCATGGAGTGTGCCGTAAGAGGTTGCTACCCAGTGCCCAATATGGTGGTCCTTTGGAGACCAGCAGCGAGCTGAAATTGCCCGGTATCAGATTTGGCTTCCATGTTGTGAATTGGTGGCATCTAGTTTGCTCACACAGGTAGTAAGATAGGAAGTTTAATATAATAAAGCAAGATAGGTGGTTAATAAGGTCATTAACAAGCAATCATGCCCTTCACTAGGCAACGTGTCATTCTCTTGTGAGAAATTCCCGCCCAGTAGTGATACATCATGGAAGTGAATATATTTTAAATATGTTTGTTTGAAATATTCTGGCCATATTCATCAGGCTTGATGAGAAAATTGAAATTACTTCTCATGCTCAGCAAAGTGGACACACTTTCTTCATACTAATAAAATATATGCTTTGATGTTCAATAAGTTTCTATTATGGTAGAATAATTATTAGTTGAGGACATTCTTTGTAATAACCTTGAGGCTGTTATTTAATTGAGGACAAAGTGACTTGCAGCTCTTTGCCTGTTGCGATAGGAGTAGTGTGGTGTGGGCGGAAGGAGGATGGCGGTGTCAGAAATTATGGTATATTCTAACATTTATACATTGCATCATAATTGATTAAATAAGCTGCAACAACATGCCATTACTTGTGTGTATGGTCACTGTGCAAACTGTTTGTACAATGAGTTCAACGATATAAATGATTGCAACTCTTAAAAATGCAAGAAAGACATTTATTTCTTTCATCTGAAATAATCTTTTTAAAATCAAAAGTTCTTTTGAGGTACAAACAAAATTTTTCATATGTACCCAATTGGAATTGAATTTTTCAGACTTTGTGAGAGGGTTTACAAAAAAACTCACTTGTAATTTTATGACTAATTGTGAATGATCTTAGGCCTCAGTAGTCTGCCCCCACTTCCCATCCCACTGGTGACACTTATTCCAGATCCTACTGCCTGCATTGTGAATTCAGTCACACAGGGCTCAAATTGTAAAAGGCAATACTGTGTATAGGATGTGATTGTGAGGATAGTCTGTCCAATCTCAAATGTGTGATATGAGAATAAGTTTTGATTTTGCATTGATTTATTAAAAGAATGAGCATTATCATTTTTCACACGGTGAGTGCCTGATCTCAGTGGAATTAATGGAGAATGGCATAGACGAGAGGCCAGTTGCTTCCCCAAGGGTGAGATATACAAAAATTGTTTGGACATATCCCTCAGGCTGCTCTTAAGTGAGAGACCCAAGAGCTGACTTTCTCCATACTCATTTGACAAAGCAATAATGTCTGGTTTCGGACATCGCGGTATTTAGGTTGGAGGGCCGTGTTAATATTTTACACCAGTTCAGATACCTTGGAAAATAAAAGGGCTATGTCCTCCAGTCAGAGATTTAAAGTGCTTTTCCATTTAAAAATTGCAACTGTTGACAAATGCATAGATCTGCCACTGCCTGTTGCAATTAGTAACTAATTAGTCACTGAATGATGTAGGCAATGGCAAGGAATTTCAGAGAATTATGTGAGATTCACTGCAAGGGGATTCAAGGGCAAAATGTTGTTTTCATTTTCCAACCATTGTATGGTGAAGTGAGATTCTCGCTAGTGACCCCAATGAGACGTCTATTTGCATGTATTGTCGTGTGTTAATTATGGCATCTTCTCACCTCATTGATATGGAATTTCCCATTCTTCAGCCCACAGATCACAGAATCCCTACAGTGTGGGAACAGGCCCTTCGGCCCAACAAGTCCACACTGAACCTCAGAGAATCCCACCCAGACCCATCCCCCTTGTAACCCATCTAATCTACACTGCTCTGAACACTACAGGCAATTTAGCATGGCCAATCCACCTAACCTGCATATCTTTCAACTGTGGGAGGAAACCAGAGCACCCAGAGGAAACCCACGCAGACACAGGGAGAATGTGCAAACTCCACACGGACAGTCGCCCAAGGGTGGAATCAAACCCGGGTCCCTAGCACTGTGAGGCAGCAGTGCTAACCACTGTGCCACCGTGCCGCCCCAGAAACTAGATGGCGATAATTCCCAACATGAAAGTCAGAACAGTGACCTGGTGACTTTAGCTCGCGAATTGCTCCCAGGAGTTTCCATTTTGGATACCAGATACCAAAATTTCAGGGAATGCTCCATCGGCAGTGACTGTATGCACACCAAGTTGTCCAGATTCCAAGTGGGGTTCCAATTTCACTCTGTCCAACTTGTCTGAAGCAGTTCACGGACTGTGGACTGCCAGATCTTGACCGGGTGCATGGCTGGGATTTACAGGATGATGCCGACACCAAGAATCTTTCTAGACCCCAGAGGACAGTACTTACACCGACTGCAAGTAGGAGGATATAAAAAACATGGCATCATGGTGCAAAGATGATGAGGTGAGATTAGGAAGATAGCATGAGAAAACTCACTCGAGCTCATTTACAGAATCCCTCCATGAAATTCACCAAAAGTGATACTTAGTGAGTTTCTGGTAAGATTCAGCTGGCTGCTTTCTCCTTTTCTGACAGGGACACATTCTTTGTGGGAATTAAGAATTGCGGCTAAATTCTTTGGCTCTACTGCAGTCCAGCACCTGAATAAGAACTGTGCCAGATGGAAGTGTAAAAGGAGAAAGCAGCAGAGGAAACTGAAATAGCCCCACCTTTCTTAAACTCATTGTAATAAAGTGTTTTAACCAGCAGGTAGGCATGTACTGGAAGGTGAGATAATAATACTAATTAAAATTGCCTTGTTTGTTCCTCCTCCAATCTATGATTAAAACAACCCAAAGCACCATGTGCAACGTGCACAATGAGGAGAAAATAAATGATAGGAGTATGAATAGATTTCAAAAATAAAGAATGCAGTCCTTAAAATGCTACTTTGTTGATGTACATCAAGATACCAGCTCAAATTATTATGCATTTATCTCCATTTTGAATGCAATAAATTGAAATGAGCATTGTGTACTGTAAGAAAAAGCTGTTCACTTCTTTGATGTAAAAATAAATATTATGCAATTTTATGCTTTGAATTGAAGATGGCAACCCTATCGTGTAATAAAACAGTTAGTGTATGGTTGCCTAGTTGATGCCAGGATAGGTGTCAATTAATGAATGTGTGGTATGTACAGGCTAGACTGCTGCATGCTACTTCCTATTAATAGAGTAAACCTTTGTGGAGGAAACAGCAAGAGCATTGTCTAATTCATGCTGAGTTAGTGATGATTCGTTGGCAGCATTGTTAGCTACTGAATCTCCTCAAATTTCCAAAACGACGTCAATTACCTAGCTTCAATGCCTTTTTTGTCAAATCAAAATAAAATCTAAAATGTGATTGAGCTCTCCACAAACCTAATGGATCCAATGGTCTGAACTGCAGAAAAATTCCAGGAATGGTGTTCTTCCTGCCAATTTAGCAAGTGAAAATTTAATGGAAAGCTGGTTAACTAGAAAGCAATTTCCAATATCCTATCCTAGTTTCTGAGCTCTGATTGATTGGGTCCTTATTTAGTTAGGTGCTCAGATTTGATGGGAGTATAGTGGTGATCTTTCATTACTAGTTAACCTGCTAGGGAACACTGTCGCATTAATTGACTCTCCACCAACAAAGGAACTTTGTCACAGAATTACAAAGCGCACCATTGGCTAGAAGTAAAAGCAGTGGTACACATTGGCTGCCATAAGTGCTTTTAAGAAGAATTGACACATTTTTGAAACACGGGTTCCCTAAATTCTATCATGCTGCCCGACAGCTAGCAAATTAAGTGGAATAATGACCTTGGAGACACTAAGCCACACCTGTCAGCATGGCTTATAGCATGTGGTGGTCTCTGCCTTAGTTTTGCTTTCCTATCACCGGATTGGATCACACATGAGAGCAGTAGCAAAATGCCTCAGCTGGCATTGGGCCATATTTTCCCTGAGGCCTTTCAGAATGCAAGTTGTCAGATGCCCAGGCCACCCCAAATGATTCCTTACAGTTGCAATAGTGCATTGACTCTCAGCTACTCCATGCTTTCACTTTCGATCGATGGAAAGTTTATTTTGTATAATGTCTGCTTCCTGAATATAGTGAGGCTTGAACCCATGGCAAAAATATATTATTTGAATTAAGTGCATTAACTTGGATAAGGGCCAGCGAAACCAAGTTCCTCAAATACGAGAGGTGATCAATCAGAAGTATTTCCTCCATCTCCTGAATGTAACAATTCACTTGTGAAGGTTGTGATTCTTAGAAAATACCTCATAATAGTATGTGGGACTATAATGTCTGTAGGTCAATCTTATTTCTATTTAATGGCATCATCATAGGTCACAAAATGTTGACAATATAAGGCAATAGGGAGAAGGAACTGACATTTGTATACGATCCGTCAGTGTTATATCTTCAAGAAAATGCAAAAAAACTTCACAACCACATATCTGGCAACTGCAATTGTTATTAAATGTCAACTAACCTGTTGCCAATGAGGTTTAAGAAGCAAGAGGTGAGAAAAATGATTCATTTACTTTGAGAGTATCATCTGAGGAGTGCTTTAGAAATTGTATCTACTCTAATCGGCTAAAAACTACCACAGTTTAATGTCTTAACCAAAAGGCGCATCCAGTAATGTTGCTGTCCTTCATTCTCCACTGAAGCTTTTGTTTCAGTTATTCAAATCAGCCTCAAACCTACCATTCTCTGACTTGGCTCCAATTCAGCCACCAACTGAGCCACCCTGATACAACTGGTGCTCAGAAAATGGAGTATATTTTTGTTTAAGTCTGTTGTTATCAACTAAATCATACCATTACCAGAGAAGAGTTTCAGAAAGTGACCATCTCAGTAACCATCTTGTGGCTACTATTCCCTAACAATTTTAGCAGGCTAACTGTCCTAATAACACCCCACAGAGTAGGTAGAACTTAGCAAACTTAATTCTGTGCATTTTTGGAAGGGGAGGGGGCAGTGGGGGTGGGGGTGGGGGTGGGGGTGGAGAGCAGGTATGTAATTCTGTCCCAATTGCTGGTGCACAAATTTGCTGCAAACATCCTTTATCCCTCTGCACTCCACCTCCAATCCAGTTGCTTGGAGGCTGTAACAGCTACCCAGCCAATAGCCAACTCAGCAATTACAATGCCAGTTAAGGACACTGATCAGAGGAGAACTGGACATTTCCATACAGTTTATGGATCTATTGGAGTATAATGGTTACCAGGAGGATTGCTTCCAGACTGAAGGGCCAGGACTCATTGAGACCCCCCTCCATCCCACCCTGACTCTGGCCTATGTGGCTACAAGATTGCTGCTGCCCCCTGCCATGTGAATGCCCCTTCCACAACGGTGGTGCTTGCAGCACCTTGGTCAGTTTCTTTGTGTTCAAAAAGACGGATTACTTCTCTTGGTGTCTCTCTCACTTACTGACACAGGATACAGGCCTTCTTATTGGCCCTCCTGCTTACTTTGACAGTGACCACACTCCCCTCCCCAGTCGGATCACTGATGGGTCAATACAGGTAAGACGAATGTAAGGTTGCTACTCCTGACCACGGCACCTTGAAACCGTCAAAACAATTCCCATCTGTGCAAAAACTGACTCTGGAGAAAATGCCCCAGATTGTCCAACTTTGATTCAGTGGTGGAGAAGGGCAGATGCACATGTTCCATTCCTCCCAGGCAAAAAATGATAGTTCTGGGGGCAGGATTCCTCAATCCATGCCTTGAATGCAATGTTGGCTAAGCCAGGGACCTTCGTTGGTGTTAAAGCAATTCAGTTTTGGCATGTGACCCAGATGTCAGGATCCCAACCCAAAAATCCTCCTCATCATACTTTGATACAGTTCCTTGTAAGATGCAAGCCAACAACTAGCTCACAGCATGTGCCTATCTCTGAGTAACATCCTTTCAGTTTCATTAATTAGTTTTGTATCTGCAATTTTAGGTTCAATGTGACCAGCCTGGTTAGGTCAATCACAGACATCATGTTCTCTTCTGTCTCTGCTAAAGGTGATCACTGAATTCAAACAAAGGCAAACCTATTAGAATTTTATTAATCAGGATTTCTTCAAAAATATCCAATAAGATAAAAGTTCAGATTGTTTTGATTGAGTGGTTGAACTTGATTAACGTTTCAACATTATTAAGATGCAGCTGGGGAAGAAGGTGGATGTTATCTTCTAGAGCCCTTTTCTCCAAAATGCATTGCAAAGTCATTTTGAGGTCTTATAATTGCTTCTTGAAAATGTGAGAGAACCGAGTTGGATGAGACTACAAGAAGGCAGAAAATTACTCCCGACAATGTTGAAACAGGACCAACTGCAAAACTAAATGACCCAGCAACTAATGTAGGCAACAGTGAGGCAGGCAAACACACAAGCAGAAACTGTTGAGGAGTCTATAATGAGTCAAAAGGCTGCCCTATAAAAATAGCTGACAGAGAATCTTAACACAAAATAAAAAGCACTTTGCTTCACAGTTGCACGATCTAGCATTAAGTTACCAGTGTTACACTGGTCTTTTGGCTATCTTTTCCTCATGGAATTAGTCAGCAATCTTTACACAATTAAGAAGGATGGCAGATTCATCATGTATACTGACTAGAGTATTCGATCAAAGCAGAGTATTCTTGTTTGCTGACCACCAATGGCACCACTTCTTTTTCCACTTGTCATAACATGGAGTGGCACACATTGTCATAGCAGCACACCGCACATGCTACTCAGAATCTGAGAACTTTTCAAGCTATTCTTTAAATATCCTGTGAAGCAACTGTAAGTTTCACCTTGCCATCCGTTACGATTGTGTCCAGCAGTTCTTTAAAAAAAATGACAGGACAAGCTTGGAAACTCTGACTGCGGATGCACTGCTTCGTTGGCTATGTCACATGCTTCATGAACAAATCACAAAGCTCTTTCATGTCACATGATCAATGATAAGTGCTTTTGTGAAAGGTCTTGAAAGTGACTCTGAAACAGTGCATTCGCGAGAGTTTCTTGCTTGAGATTACAATGCACAATGAAAACTCATCTTTAAAGTTCCCTCGACAACTACCCTAGTCGCAGCGCTGACACTGAATGTGAATATCAATCGAGAATTCTCTTCTGTAAAATTAAAAGATTCCCATACCAGTGTGTGCAGGATCCACTGCTCAATCTGTTTGCATTCCAGGCAAAAGTAGATCACATCAGTTATCAAAGGACTCCATGCAAAATAAATATATACTCTGGTTGTCTTCTTTAATACAAAATGATGAACATTAATTCCAATTTGACATACATGATATATTTGGGATGACAAAGTTAATCACTCACAATGGTGCTAAAATGCAAAAAATAAAACAAGGTGACATTGAATAAACAACATGTCATGTTAATAACACTGTGTGAAAAGAAAGGAATATCTCTTTACTGGTACTTGCCTAGCAGCCCATTAAGGGGAGGCTTGCATTCACTAACAAAATATTTTGTTCTGTTGCAACAAATAAAAATGTCATATCTTTCCTCTGAAATTTCTCCCTTCCCCAAACAGAAAACTAGCTCACAAAGATAGTAGCCCTGGAAATCTACAACTGGAAGGACTGTGGCAAGTGATGATGTCAGCAACATTCTGACAACCAAAAATGATAAATGGTTCCAGCTGTAGTAAATTAATCATCAATTAATCTACTAATTACTGGTGTCTAGTACACATGTTGTTGGAATGGCTAGGTGAAGAACGTTACCCTGGTACTCATAGGGTCAACAGGGGTTGGTTTTACATTGTGTTCTCTCTCCAAAACCTTTTACTAAAACCACATTTATATCCTTCAGTTTGTAAAACCAAAAAATGCATTATGTTTATGCGACAATGGTCTCCATGTTTCAAAATGAAACCAAGTTATAAACAAAGTCTAGGACTTGCTAGATTTATTTTTTCCTATGTGAAAGGAAGCCAAGTTTCTTGATTTAGCTGCGCAAGCACAGGAAACAAAAGCTCAAACTGAGCAGCTGGCTCTTGTAGACGGAGACTTTCTTGATAACCTGGGGTGTTCCTTTAAGGTAAGGCAACTTTGATGACTGGTGAATAAGCCACCAGATGGCCAGAATATGACAGCCGTAAACCCTGCAATATTTGTCCTCCCAGACTCATCAGCCATCATGTTATTGCTTCAAGCCTATCACACAATATGTGAATCTCCAGTCCAATTTCCTGCTGCTCTTTGGCGGTTATTTTCCCAGGGAACATCATTTCAATGACATCCTAACATTCCATATAATATTCAGGTTTAAAAAGCCTAGAAGCCTCTGACTTTCTAACAAACTAAGGGTCATATGACATATTGTTTCTGTCTTTGAGTTTCTCTTATTGGAAGAGCCTGGAAAATTTCAGTGACAAATTTACAGTCTCTGGCAAGGAAATCAAAACAAAAATTGCTGAATGTGAGCTGAATGCTGATTCAGGTAACTGCCACTTGTACATGGCAGTCTGACAATTTGAAGGTTAAGAACAATGCAGCAATGGCAACAAAGCAATACTTACATGTAATGGCCTTCCTGTGGCTTCTGCCTCCGTGCCTTCCTTGTGCTAGTTTGTTGCCAGGCTGCCCAGGGCAGTTGATTAACATTCTGATTTGACTTGTCTTCCCTTATCTTCCTGCTAAATGTCAGAATTACACTGACCTTGTAGTGAATGGTTTAATTAGTACTGAGTGCTTACCCTTCCTACACTGCCACCTCTATCAATTCAGCATCATCACTAGAGGCTAAAAATAATCACTATTACCCTCAATGTTTGGATTGCTACAAGCAAGCCTTACCCCTGTTTACATGCTGTATATTCTTAAAGAAAAAAACAAAGGCTATGAAAACATTTGTGAAACAGTCATTTTAAATGAGCTTCCCTATCCTTCATCTTCAAAATCAACTTAGAAACTCAATCCTTTGCAATTATTTTCTAGCTTCTTTTTAACTGTAGTAATTCTCCTTGTTCTCTTCTGCAGCTTAGGTTGGCTGGTTTCAAGGTCATACAACTCAGTATCCACATTTATTTCAGCATTCCTCATGAAGCCAGTGTAAATATAGAATGCCATATTTGTACATTTTAAGCTGGGCCTTAAAGGAATGCATTTGCCTCAGCTTTAAAAACATCGTCCATGGTGTTAAATTTTCACTTTGCTCAATTACATGGTTGATTCAGGTTTTGACATGTTATATTCTATCCACAGGAGTAATTATCAAAGGTCACTAAGAGACATAGATCACAAGATTGAAATGTTTATTTGGTTTGATGTGACATCAGATGACCATCTTTTAGGTACCAAGGTATAATCACCATGAGAGAAATCTTATCCTTATATTCATCATGATATTACATTCAGTCTTGATGGTCATTCAATCTTTGAAATAATTATTATTGTCAAATTGTAATTACATAAATGCAGCAGTTAAAGTATGCATGGTTTCAGGTACTTTTCTGTGCAGAGGTTTTGGATGTTTAATTTCCTTACATGTTGCATTTTTATAGTCCAGGAATATAATGCCAGAAAACTGGATAGAATCTATCATACAATATAGGTTTATGCCACACTAAGCAGCTACCACATTCCTGCCAGTATCTGTAGAACAACCTTTGAGCCTCTTTGCCAATTGTCATAACACTATATGTCGGAAGTAGGAGGGAGAAGTTACACACTGTAAATAAGACTGTACTATCAGATTAGGCACTTGTCGAAACTGATTACCTTTACTGATAACAGGATTTGTTGTTAATCTTAAAACAGATAAACTAATATCTGATTTAATTTATACTTTCCGTTTCAAAACATAAATGCCTTAATTCAAGATTCTCGAATACCCTGCTAACTGGAAGGATGGGAGATACTGGTGACTACTGCACACTTGTCCTAACTGTTGATAACTGTGTTCCTCCAGCTCCACACCTTGTTATCTCAGACTCCAGCATTGGTAGTTCCTACTATCTCTGTTGATAACATCAACCCAGGCAATGGCCAAGTGATATTATTGCTAGACCAATAATTCAGAAAACAAGCTTAGTACTCTGGGCACCCAGGTTCAGGTGGTGGAATTTGAATTCAATAAATAGTCTGAACTTAAGTGTCTCATGATAACCATGAAACCGTTGTCAGAAAAAGCCCATCTGGTTCACTAATGTCCTTGAGAGAGACTTAAAGCCTTTAGTAAATCTGTCATCCTTACCTGGTCTGGCCTACATGTGACTCCAGACCCACAGCAGTGGGGTTGACTCTTAACTGCCCTCTGAGCAATTAAGAATGGGCAATAAATGCTGGCCTAGATCTTGCCCACATCCTGTGAATTAATAAGAAAAAACATTTGCTCATACCAAACAGAACATGAAATTATTTGAAACTGGCACAATATGTGCTTTGATTTACACAAATTGTTAGCTTCAGCTAGCAAGTCTAGCACTGTGGCTTCATTACAGATAAATATGAAGGAAACCATATCAAAAGTCAGCAGAATGCATAGAAGTACATATAAGGAGAAATAGCCAACATGAGCTGATGTAAACACGATGATCTGAACGTAACTTTTAAAGTACAGTGTTAATATTTTCTTCCAAGTAAGATTTAAATATTGTTCACTGAAAAAAAAACAAGTGAACTGAGATTCCGGTGAAAAATTTGATAGTTCCCAAAAAACTGGTACAATTAATTGCAACACAGAATTAGATTAGCCCTTCCTTGCCTTCTGACTTGACAGTAGAGTGCAGCTCCTGAATTCAGGACTAAGACATTCACTACTTGACATACTACTTCCTTTAGATTTCAGCAACTTTAAGTAGCAGTGCAAACATCCACATACTTCTGCATACTCAGCAACAGCCAGAAAGAAATAAATCAGCCACTAACTTATAAGTAGTTGATGATCACTTCAAATAGGACTGACAAAGGTGCCTCCTGGTTACTGAATGTATGTACAGTTGTATGAGCCTAAGCTAGGGAGTTAGCTAGAAACAATTAGCTCCACAGTGTTCGCATGGTGCTAAATTAACAGATTCACATTGTAATCTACCTACTCTGCACATTTTGCCTGCATTCTCTTTGCACCTTCGCTAAAGCCAGAATGGTGTCTGGCACATTCTGCACCAAAAGTGCTTAAGTGCATCATGGTGTTGGCACTCAATGCCAAAACATGGGCATTACACAACTAGCTTCTGCAGCACATGTTTTAACTCCAACATTCATTATCATTCAAGAACTTAAGTTATTAATCTAAATGCTAAAAATGCCTTGAAAAATTATGCACTCACTTGTACAATCACAAAGACTGATCAAACCACCCAACTTCGTTGAAGAAATTACGACCCAAGTGTGCTGACAAAAGATTTACAACACTTTTGCAATTTGATGTCCAGAGATTTTCGAAAAGTTGCAGAGGGAAAGCTGTTAATTTATTAGAAATCTGTGTGGATGAAAGCTAACTGGATAAAAAAAACTGGGTAAAAGGTAGAAAATGTCATATCCATGTTCGAGGATTTGGTGAAAGGGTGGCAAGAAAGCCAGATATTGTGCCCAGGGATTGGTGTTGGGATAATTACAGATTTTATTTTTTTACTAACGTTTCATTGCAGAAACTCATAGCTAATTGGTCAAAATTGCAGATATTGCCAAACTGGAAAGGGCAATAAAATTGTTGGAAGTGAATTTAAAATTAGAGATTATGTTGGGCAATGTACTTATGTGGGAAGAATAATGGGAAGGGAAATTTAATCGGGACAAGTTTAAATATAGTTGGAACGAATATTGAGTAATATCCTTATTCCATGTCTGATGTAGAAATAGCTTAACACGATATTGGAGTCGTTGCAGACTCCATCCTCAAGTCCAACAGAGACAATGAATTCCTACAACAATCACAGTAGAACTTTGCTGAATGAACTGAGAAAGATAAATCTATTATATTGTTAGACCAATTGCAAAGTGGTGAAACTGCATAATATGATGTAATAGAAAGGGAAGCAGAGAATGTTTCTATTCCTGCAAGGTGAGGAAATTGAGAATTAGGTTATGATAAAGGTGGAAATGCAGCTCCTCCGCGGCCATATTATACTTATGGAATTTGAATGCTGGATAAATGGGATAAGAATAGATAGGTGGTTGCTTATAACCAGCGCAGACTCGATGGGCCAAAGGGCCTTCTTTTGTACAGTAAACCCCTGTGACTCTTGAATTGCCCATAATCAGATTTATTGTTTGGAAAAGTAGACAACATGCGTATCTCAGCCCTCTGCCCAAGTGTGTAGTCAATTTTATTATGATCCCAGCTGATATTATTACTGGACAAGTCAGGTACCGGACTGAAAACTGGCTTGATAGATTTTTTTTTAAAATTAACAAGGTGATTGTTCACTGAAATATAAGCATGCCAGGAATGCCAGGAAAGTACTTCCTGGGAAGTACATGGATGGAACACTTGAAATGTCATAACATTCAAGGTTATGGGCCAAGTGCTGGAAAATGGTACTAGTCCTTTTTTATTTATAACACCAGAGAGGATTTGCTTCTCTATCATATCTGTATGTTTAACTTAATTATTTCTTTTAATTCCAAGTTTTAGGAGTTTCTTTTGGTCTGAGGAAGGATGCTCTTGCTCTCAAGGGAGTGCAGCGAAGGTTTACCAGGCTGATTCCAGGGATGGCAGGACTGACATATGAGGAGAGATTGACTAGATTAGGATTGTTTTCACTGGAGTTCAGACAAATGAGGGGAGATCTCATAGAAACTTCTAAAATTCTAACAGGACTAGACGGTGTAGATGCAGGGAGGATGTTCCTGATGGTGGATGTGTCCAGAACCAGTGGTCACAGCCTGAGGATTTGGGGTAGACCATTTAGGACAGAGATGAAGAGACATTTCTTCACCCAAAGAGTGATGAGTCTGTGGAATTGATTACCACAGGAAGTAGTTGATGCCAAAACATTGAATGTATTCTAGAGGCAGCTAGATATAGCACTAGGGGTGAATGGGATCAAAGGTTATGGGGAGAAAGCAGGATCAGGCTATTGAGTTGGATGATCAGCCATGATCGTGATGAATGCTGGAACAGGCTCAAAGGGCTGAATGGCCTCCTCCTACTCCTATCTTCTATGTTTCACACTACTGAGCTTATACTTTCTCAGCTTTGAATAACACATCCTGAATAGTAACCAAACACTTCTGGTATGGAACTTTAAATTTAAAACACTTTTCTGAAGTAACTCTTTTCTCCAAGAGTAAATGTTTCATAAATACAATTTGAACCAGGAGTTCCATGAAATGACCAACAGAAGTTTTAAAATGATAGGTCTTCCCCCCGATCCTTCAAAGCAGAAAGCAACTAATTTAAATATTTACTTTGTTCACCTCTAAAACTTGTTGATTGCAGAAACAATTCCCGTTGTTCACCCCAAGGACTCTCTCTCTCATAGTTTTAAAAAAGGCCCAAAAATGCTGGCAAGTTATTCAGTAAATCCTCTTAAACAGAAACCAAAACCCGAATGTCACTAATTCAAAATTCAAACATTAAAATAAATAACATGAGAATGTATATAACTTATACACCTTACAGGGCAATTTATTAACAACAACAAGCTTATGTGGGTTTAAATAAAGAGGATTATTTATCCAAAAACAGAGAAAATGCTATATTATCCACACACCAGGCAGTCACATAAGGCACAATTGAAGAAGATAGTGCTCTTTGACAAGTGTTAAAGCAAAAGAATAGGTAACAGTTTGTATACTGCTGTTGTTACAGGCCAAGTAAAGAAATGAGTCTTCTCTACTCAAGAATTGTAGCTTCACTGGTTTAAAATAGCTAGAGCCAGATATCATGATTATTGCAGAATTTCCTCAAAGAGATGACATTTTCAGAAAATCACAAAGTTGTTTACTATTGATTTTTGGATCAGGAGGTTATCTTTAAATACTGCTGGACATTTGAGAGAAAGGAATCAGGCCTGGGGATCTTGAGACTTTCACAGCCATAGGTTTTATTGTTCTTAAAGGCAAAGACAATGCTGCCTTTTCTGTAGATTCTGTGGTTTGTGGTATTCTCGGCTAATTGTCTTTGGTTGTTGGGTCTTTGGACAACAACATTTGGCATTTCAAGCTGGTTTTGATCACATGACCAATGGCCATTGTCCACACAGAATGGCTTAAATGAATCCCTTTGCTACACAATGGGAGATAGACGGCACTCTTTCACATTAATTTTTGGATAACTATTTTCTTCAGCTCTCTTTCATTAAACATTGAACTTAGAGAAGCGAGGTTTCAAGTCAAGAAACTTCAATAGCAGGTGTAATTCCAACAGATAGGTCTAGCTGGCTATGTTGACTTAAGGGGACTGAAGTAAATTAAGAATGTTGTTGAATTAACAGAAGTCACCTGACCTTTGCAGCCATCTTGTCAGTTGTCTTTACAAATAAAAAAGTTAGAAGAAATTATATACAAGGACAATCATGTTTCAAATGATGATAAGAATGTGCTTTTACGATGCATTACTAATGGGTCCAAGTTACTAAGTGGTCAACTGGCAAATCTTATGTTTATTTCTCACTTCCCATCTGAATATGTTATTTTGTGCGAGTCCCAATGGATGCGAGCAGCACTAATAAACACGCCTATCCAATTAGCTACTCTCCAGTAGAGGACGATCAAAATTACCAGGCAGAGGTACTGTCGCTCCAACTAATGTCAAGTAATCCAGCACCAAGCACAAATCAAACCTTCACACCTTACGTACCTCAGCACCATACCTGCTAACATTCAATGATTCACAACTCATATTGTTCTCCAATCCTCTGATTTCTCTCCACAAGAGATTACCCTCTCATGCATCATCCTGATGAACATGTGTAAGTCTTTTGTGCAATGTTAGTGACACTAGATCAGTAATTCGGAAGTCCAGGCTAATATTATGGAGTTATGGGCTCAACTCCCATTATGGCAGATGGTGAAATTTGAATTCAATAGGATCTGGAATTAAAAAAAACAACCAGTCTCATGGCAAACTGTAACCACTGTCAATTGTCATTAATAATCAATTTGGTTTAGTAATGTCCTGTAGGGAAGGAAATCTGGCACTTGGTCTGGTTTACACGTGCCTCCAGACCCACAGTAATGTGATTGACTCTTAATTGACCTCTGGGCAAATTAAGGATGTGCAATAAAACCTTACCCAGCCAGTGATGCTAACTGATGAACTAATTTAAAAATAATCGCCATGCCTTTGATCAGGATTCCCAGATCATTAGTTGGCATCTATAATGCAACAAATCTTGCAAATTTTGCTTCTCCGCTTCTTCAGAGTCCTCCACAACCCTCAAACAAGGAGTGTTTTGCTCCTGGCAGCCTTTCTACTAAGGAATTTTGACAAGACCTATCCCAAGAGTCAGATTTCTACAAAATACAATTTATGACTGAAGTTAGTACAACAATCCACATTTCTGTGATTGCTTGTCTTGGCTCAGGTTTCTGTCCAGCCTACATTCTTTGCATTGGAAATGGTGGCAAGTAGGATCAAGCCATAATATTGCGTAACTAAGGAGTTGGATTCAATACAAAATGCTTAATAACAGCATTAACAATGTTTATTATTAATTAACAATTCATTTGCATGTTTTCATCACTAGATTATGCATACACAAGCCCATTTTATAGGGGAGACAATGGCCTAGTGCTATTATCGCTAGACTGTTAATCCAGCGATCTACATAACATGCTGGGACCCAGGTTCAAATCCCGCCATGGCAGATGGTGGAATTTGAATTCAATAAAAATATATGGAATTAAGAATCTAATGATGACCACGAATCCATTGTCGATTGTCAGGAAAAACCCATCCAGTTCACTAACAACATTTAGGGAAGGAAACTGCCATCCTCACCTGGTTGGCCTACATGTGACTCTAGGCCCACAGCAATGTGGTTGACTCTTAACTGCCCTCTGGGCAATTAGGGATGGGCAATAAATGCTGTATAGCCAGCGATGCCCTCATCCTGTGACCGAATAAAGAAAAAAATCTTTGAATATTACTTTGACATGCAAAACAACCATTTTTCTGAGAGGGTGACCGCTTTGCTGAACACCTGTCTATAAAAATGACCTGAACTTCAGTTACCTGTCACTTCAATCTCCACTGTGTTCCCTGGCCAATGTTTCTAGCTCAGGGATGCTGCATTGCTCCAGGGACGCAGAGCGTAAATTGGAAGAACAGCATCTCAGCCTGCAGCCTTCAGGACTCAACACCGTGTTCAATAATTTCAGAGCCTGAATACGTCATTCCATGTCCTTTAAGCCCCCCGGACCTCAGGCCCTGACATGACATGGGCTGCTTTCAACAAAGCCAACTGTTGTCACCTTGTCATTGCCTCCATTATCAGTTTCTCTCCTTCCCTGGCTTACTATCAACCTTCCCTTCGTCTGCTTAACTTTTTATCTCTCTTTTGGGTTCTTTCTCCATCATCTGCACACTGTCTCCCCTATAAAATGGGCTTGTGTATGCATAATCTAGTGATGAAAACATGCAAATGAATTGTTAATTAATAATAAACATTGTTAATGCTGTTATTAAGCATTTTGTATTGAATCCAACTCCTTAGTTACGCAATATTATGGCTTGTTCCTACTTGCCACCATTTCCAATGCAAAGAATGTAGGCTGGACAGAAACCTGAGCCAAGACAAGCAATCACAGTGTTCACCCTCTGTCATTATCATGATTACCACCTTTTCCTAGCTGTTATCAGTACTGAAGAAGGGTTACTGGACTTGAAATGTTAACTCTACTTTCACGCCATACGTGCTGCCAGAGCTGCTGAGTTTCTCCAGCAATTTCTGTTGCGTCATAGTCATACAGCATGGAAACAAATCTTTCAGTCCAACCAGACCATGCCAACCATATTCCAAAACTAAACAAGTTCCACGTGCCTGTGCTAGGCCCATATCCCTCCAAACATCTCCCATTCATGTCCTTATATTGTTTCAGATCTTCAGCATCTGTGGATGTTTGTTTTATTTAAGCTTTACTGTGACCACCAGTGTCAACTCATTCTTAAGTCTACAACAGATTTGGACAATAAATTCCTTCACTTTCCAGATGTGGGGATGAATGGCATCTAGTGAACCTCAACAAAGCTGCATCAAGCCGTGCGTAGACCCTCAGTATGCAAACACCAAGTGTCATGACGTACTG
This sequence comes from Rhincodon typus, assembly GCF_021869965.1. Lineage (NCBI taxonomy): Eukaryota > Metazoa > Chordata > Chondrichthyes > Orectolobiformes > Rhincodontidae > Rhincodon > Rhincodon typus. Next base: position 16,691,309 of record NC_063355.1, on the reverse strand, counting down.
AGGTTCTACCTGTCCCCGGTGATACAAAGGAAGGACCTGGTTTCATTGCCATGGAGCACTCCAAGTAGTTGGACCATTACATATCACCTGCCCCTTGTGGAAGAATTTGCAAAGGAAAACACTTTTGATCACAAGTACATCAGGAAGTGATCAGCACATAATGTCCTCAAGACCCTGCGGGAAAGGGAACGGGATGATCCTGTTGGGTGATTCCCTGAGCACACTGTCATAGTCATTTGGCAGAATGCCTCATTGCCAGAACTTTCAACAAGCACAAAGACATCGCTTGGCTGGTGATGAGAAGGGCACTACCCTGGGAGATATTTCATGTACACCCGCATTCTGTGGACCACAGCATGCTGCTGTTGAAGCAGCTGCAGGAGGGCAAGAGGCTGTCATACATCTCCTGATGGAATATACCTATGCAAAGGAGGTTTGGAGAAAGATGCAGCGGTTTTTGCTGGGGTTCGTCCTGAGCAGCGTTATGACGCAGGACTCTGCGCTCTACAATCTGTTCGACAGGATGTACGCTGAGACAAGCATTGATTGTGCCTGGAGGACCATCAGCTCAGTGAAAGATGCTTTTTGCTCTGCCCAGATCTCATTGGTCTTCCAGTGCAATCAGTTGGGTCCAACCAACTGTTGCAGAGTGTCACATTCCAAGGTCCAGGACTATGTGCTGAGAGACACTCTAAAGGTTGGGCAGCTACCACCAAGCACTGGTGGGGAAAGACTGCCATGTGAGGCCTTCCTGCCAAGGTACAATGGAGGTCCATTCAGTTATCAGATCCTCTCGGTACCTCAAATTTATTGTAATATAAGTATAATCAAAAAATGCCTTGGGTTTTTTTTTAAATTAACTGCAGGGAATACCAAATTCTAATGTTTGTTTGTTGCTCATGTGCAAAGACTTGTCAGGAATTGTATATAAAGTTTTTTTAATGAATAAAGTATATTTTTGCCAAAACAAAAGGGTCAGACAGGCACTTGGTCCTATTAGATTCCTGACATTCATGTCCTTGTCATCCTGGGGATTGATACATGGGTCAGTTTTACAGGTCAAGTGCAGCCCTCTGGTGATTGCATGAGGTAAGTAGGGGTGTTGTGCAGACATCAGTCCAGAGACTGTCCCATGGTCAGTTGAATCTGTCATGCTAGGGCACTCTGGGATGGGCCACAGTCAGTCTTGGAGTTTGGTCAATAACCGTTTAAGGGCTAATCACAACCAAGTCCAGGGGATCTTGGGGAAAGTGGCAACTCAAGTGTGAGGATGGGCAGAAGGGGGAAGATGCCATCCTTATTGTGGTTGTCACAATAAGGACGGCATCTTCCCCCTTCTGCCCTGAGCTTTATACTTGGTATCCCTTTGGAAACGGTCTATCTTTGACCTTCAGATGAAGTGGAAAATGGCTCAGGTGACTGCAGTGGTGCAGGTTCGGGGAATGGGCCAGACATACAGCAACACCAAGAGTACCTCTCACCCAACGACCATGTTTTTAACCTGCAATGGAGACGGAGTGGTGCTCCCATCTGTCTAGTTTCTGACTCACCTTGGTGATTGCCAAAATATACATGGTACAGTTCGAAAGAAGAGGGAATTGTGTTGGAGGCTTGATGAACACTTTTTCTTACGTCCAAAAAGATAGAACAAAACTTGAGAGCAATAGACCAGGCAGCCTAGTGATAGGTAAAATATAGGAATTTGTATTAAAAGTGATAAAAAGCATCCAGAAATTGAAAATATAATAACAAAAACCAGTTTGTATGGATTGCAAGGGCTCCGCTAACCTGACGAAGGTAACTGAAATTATATAAAATGATAATGTAGAACTGTGTGGAGTTGGAGGAACACAGCAGTCCAGGCAGCATCAGATGCTCCTCTGATGCTGCCTGGCCTGCTGTGTTCCTCCAGCTCCACACTGTGTTATTTCGGTCTCCAGCATCGGCAGTTCTTATTATCTTTTAATGTAGAACTGTCATGCACTCGGATTTTCAAAAGGTTTTGATACAGTACCACAGAATTTGTCTGAGAATGGCTAAGGATCATGGAATCAGGGGGCAGACAACAAATCCAAAGAGAGAGCAAGGTGCAGGGCTGGATGAACACAGCAGGCCAAGCAGCATCATAGGAGCAGAGAGGCTAAATCCAAAGAGAGTTTTATTTAAAAAAGAAGTATTAAGTGAAGTAAAGGATAATTATTTGGATTTGGGGGAAATAACGTGACCACAGCTAATCGTAATTTACAGCCATATTTAGGATTTAGGAACAAGTAACTCAATACAACATTTGCAAATATTAACAAATTGGGGCAGCAAATATGAAGGAAGAATGCAATGTAGTACAAGAAGATACCAGAAATATGACGACTGAGTAGAAAAGTGAGGCAACAAACTTTAATATGGATAATTGTAAGATTATTGGTTTTGGGAAGAAAAAGATATTATAGAAAATAAGAAACTTAATGGGGATGGACAGCAAAGGGAATTAGGATTTTTCTCTATTTATTTGTGGGATGTGTGTGCATCACTAACTAGGCCACCATTCATTGCCCATCTCTAATTGCACTGGAAAAGGGAATGATAAACTACCTTTTGAACTGCTGTAGTCCTTCGGATGTAGGGATACCAATACTGCTGGATATCCCAGGATTTTGACTCAATGACGTTTCAACTGTTCTAACAAACATTGATATAGTTCCAATTCAGGATGGTTTGTATTTCTGGGCAGGGACTTTCAAGTAGAGGTGTTCCCATGTGGACAAAGATGGCGGCGCCAGCCGGGCACGGGGCAAGGCCGAGTAAATGACAAAGGAGAATGTACGCAGTAAAAGGGTGAGGCTCATGCGGCTCCACCCAGCCCAAGGTCTCCCCTGTGAGCGAGGAGCAGGTCCCCAGCCTCGTGCCCTGGTCCAGACTCGCATGGCTGGCCTGAGGCTCCAGGCCCGCTACAAATCTCAGCTACCTGATGGCGGAGGCAGTGACGAGTTTATTCCCAGCGTAGGACTCTGTGGCGCTGGCGGCAGCTGCATTGGTAAGGTTTCCCCTCCCCCCTCACACCGTGAACTTATGGTGGCAGCATTGGTGGAGGCAAGATGGTGCCAGAGAGTGGGGGCTTTTGTTCCAGCAGTGGTGAAGCGCAGTTATAGCAATGTAGTTGGTTTGGGAGCATGGAGGAGCCTGGATCCAGGCCCATGGCCGAGCTAGAAGTGGGAGCTATTCCAAAGACCACCTAACTTTATTGAGATAAGACTATATTATAGTCTTTATATTTATATTCCGTGTTTTGGTTTAACTTCTGTGTTTTAAGATGGCGCCAGAGAGTGGTGACTGTAAATAATACCTTTCACTGTATTTTTAATAAATACACATGACATTAAATCAAATCAAATCATCTGCTGTCCTGGTCTTCGAGATTGACAAGGTCAGAAACCATGCGACTCCATTTTATAATCCAACAGATGTATTTGCAAACACAAGTTTTCGGAGCCTCGCTCCTTCTTCACGGCTAACACCTGAAGAAGGAGCAAGGCTATGAAAGCTTGTGTTTTCAAATAAATCTGTTGGACTATAACCTGGTGTCGTGTGATTTCTGACCTTGTCCGCTCCAGTCCAACACCTGCACCTCCACATCATGGCTTCTAGGCAGAAGAAGTTATTGGGTTGGAAAGTGCTGTTGAAGGAGACTTGGTGAGTTACAATGCTGAATTAATCATTGCAATGCAGCATCACATGTTAGCAATGCAGTTAAAAGTGCTCACAATGTACTGGAATTTATTTTTAAAGGTGCAGAGCTCCAAAGTATTGAAATGATGCTAAATACGAACAGCAACCTAGTCGGTTCACACATAAAAGTGCTGGGCACAGTTCTGGTCTCCATACGTTGTAAAGGGCATAGAAGTAGTGGAGACTTACTAGGATGACAGGAGAAGAGAGAGATTACAGATGGAAGGAAAGACTGAAAGGCTATTCTTTAAAAAAGAGAAGATTTAGAAGTGATCTGATTGAGGTCCTCAATATTATGAATTAAGTGGACAGGAGAGATGTAGGCAGCACGTTTCCTATTTATGTAAAACCCAAAACTCAGGGCCATAAGTGACAGACTGTTACTCATTAATCTAATCAGAAAGTATGGAGAAATTTATTTACTCAGAAATTCGTTGAAACAGTTGAAATGTGGGACTGCGAACCACAACAAATGGCTGGGATGTTTTTAAAAGGAAACTGGCTGAATACATGGGAGGAAAAGAGAAAAGATCAGCTGAAAGAGATGAGGCAGATAGAATGTGGGAGACCCCCATGGAGTAGAGACACCAGTACAGGCGAGTAAGAATGAATCTTTTTACTCTATTTTTGTGTGATATATTGAAGGCGTGGTTAGTAAGTTTGCAGATGACACCAAAATTGGTGGTAGAGTAGACAGTGAAGAAGGTTTTCTAAGATTGCAAAGGGATCTTGACAAAATGGGTCAATGGGCTGAAAAATGGCAGATGGAGTTCAATCTGAATAAAAACAAACAAGGGTAGGGCTTATACAATTACTGATAGGGCCTTGAGTAGTATTGTAGAACAGAGGGACCTAGGGGTTCAGGTACAGAATTCTTTGAATTTTGCGTCACATATAGACAGGGTGATTAAAAAGGCATTTGGTGCACCTACCTTCATTGCTCAATCCTTTTAGTAGAGAGTTGGGAAGTCATGTCGGCATTGTACAGGATATTGATGAGGCCTCTTCTGGAGTATTGTATCCAATTCCGATTGTTCAGTTACCAGAAGGGTATTATTAAGCTGGAATGGGTTCAGAAGAGATTCACCAGGAAGTTGTCAGGTATGAAAGATGTGAGTTATAAAGAAAGGCTGGATAGACTGGGACCTTTTTCAATGGAGCATAGGAGATTGAGGGGCGGCCTTATTGAAATTTATAAAATGATGATGGGTATAGATAGAGTTAATGGTAGTTGTCTTTTCCCCAGGAAGAGGCATTTCAATACTGGGGGTACATTTTTAAGGTGAGAGGAGAGAGGTTTAAGAAATACATGAGGAGCAAATTTTTTACACAGTTCGTGCATGGAATGAACTTCCAGAGGAAGTGGTGGATGCAGTTACAATTACAATGTTTAAAAAACATTTGGATAAGTACATGAATAGGAAAGTTTTGGTGGGATATGGGCCAGGGAAGGGCAGGTAGGGCTAGTTTAGTTTAGGATTATGGTCGACGTGGACTAGAAAGTCCAAAGCAAAGTAAACCAAAGTATCTGTTTCCGTGCTGTATGATTCTGTGATGCTAAATAACAGTATTTTCGTTAGACTAATCTTTCCCATATTTCTGGCTGCCATATTGAAAATCTTATAAGCGTTGATAAGCTCATAGAATCGTTCAGCCAAATATTTGCATGAGGTTTACCATACATCATGCATAGCCTTCTTCTTGAGTCATGAGATTTGCTTAATAAACTAATCATATTTGATAGCTGTCCATGACATTTTGTTGCACTTTAGTCAATGCAAGCATAGAGCAAAAAAATCTGTAAAATTATATTACAGAAGCTGCAATAACAGATGTTGCGAATAAAAATAAAAAACCACGATCTGCTTTTTAAATCATTCATGCTGATTGCTTGTTTGAGAAAACCAAATCACGTAAGAATGGAATGATGTTACCCCTTTATCCGTTTTTAATGGTTGTTACAAACAATTCACTTTATAGTCATCAGAATGTTGGATAAAATGATACTTCAAATGTAAGTGTGAAGTGGGGGTTAGCAATGTCTCTGGGACTTTCCACAAGAATGAATGCTGAAAGAGCCAGGTGGTCCATTTACAAAGGACATCATTTCAATCCACCTTCAACAACAACTGAACTCCTTGCTTTTGAAAATTCCACCCCCAACTCCAGCCTGAATCTTAGAGAGGATCTATGCCTGTTGGGATTGGGCAGTACATATATTGGGACCAGATTTCCTTATATCAATCATATCTTAGGTCTCATTATCAACTAATCTCAGTTCAAGTAAACTTTGCCCCTTTGTATCAATAGCTTTGTAAAAGGTGGATGGATGCTCTTCTATGAAAAGCTCCAACAGGAACTCCCAGTGTCACTCGAGACACGGGCAAATTCTTGGTCCTTAGTCTGTCCTCCCACTGGTTTCCTCAATTACAAATGAAAGGCTCAATGAACTATGTCAAGGCTATCAATCACTTTGATATATCAGTTGGAAAACAAATTATTCAGTTTAGGGTTGAGTTTTGCAGACTGGAAATTAATCAGGTTCCAACTCTGTTGTGTCCAAGTCAGCTGGGTGTCACAAAGGTTGTCAAGGGACTGTTTTGATTGGTGTCAATACCTCTATGTTAGCGAGGAAGGTACAGGAGGCTAGCGTCTGCCAAGGTCATTGTCCAGATATCACTGTTGCAAAGTGTTTCAGGCAGAATCAGGAGTAGATATATTGCTGCCTGTAATGATATCACCAGTCACCATTCAAGGTGAGGTATTGGAGGCAAGATCCTATTGAATGGTGGAGCAGAGTTAAGAGAATGAGTAGCCTTGTCTGGGTCCTACTTTTTATGTTTTTCTTTTGGAGCCATATCCCTGGCTTCCATTTGAACTTTTTCCATGACGTAGGAAAACAAAGATGGTCAGCTGGCCATCCATTTCATAATGCTGAGGATTTTCCTTTATTCTGAACTCAATTCCCCATTTCGGCTAAAATTTGGAGGAGCAGCAGGTTCTGTCAGTGCAGTGATGAAATATCAAAACTGTTTTATTGAACAAACTTGTTAATGTTTCTATGGTTTGCATTCCTATAACTTACAACATGAATAACTACGTTACTTCATGTTCGTTATTTGTTCCCAATGTGACCCATAAACATCAAAGCGTCAAAATTGCAGAAATGCTGCATCTCTTTTCCAACTGTATGTCTTATTTTACTAGCAGGTCAAAAAAGTATCTATGCTCATTGATGCTTCCCTATGCTGAAGTCTGCAGGAATTTTATTGTTCCTGCTGTGATGAAGTACAGTGAACTGGCTTCTGCCAAATGCAGCTTTGTTCAAAATGAAGAGTTCACTGAATCAAATTTCATTGCATGAAGAATGTCACGGTTAACCTCATTAACGACGCAAGTGTGAGAGAGTTCTTTCTGACAAATATTTATACTCAAAATGTTCACCCATACCCAAACCCAAAGCACTTAAAGGTTTCACTTTCCTAAACTCTCAAAAAGGAAAAAAAAAGTGTTCAGAATCAGACAGCAGGCATTCTGCTTTTCAGCGTAGCACTGACCATTGCAGAGAATCATGCCAGACTCTTGACTGTGTTTATTACCGAATATAAACATCACAGCGCCACTTCCTTGTGTTATGAGACCCCACTATTAATTTCTGGTTGCCAAAGTCAGGCAACACAGACTGTCAAGCTCTCTTGCAGTGTGTGATAGGAAACAGGTTTTTTTGACCGTAAAACAAGGAGATCACAGACAGTGTGGCCGGGACATTAAACTAAACATTTTCAGAGTTTACTGTATAGGAAGTAATTTTCTGTATTTTCCAAACATGCATGTTTGAAATGTCTCCAGCTCATCCTAAATTTCACTTGACACTGATCTGCTGCCAAATTCCACCCAAAAGGGAGCTTAAGCTAAAATTGCTCTCTTTTATTTCCAAATTTTTATGTTTTCAGATTAAATACTTAACTTTTACAATAATAGGAGTGAGGTATCCAGATTCCTATTGTTTCTGATGAACATGCAGTGCTGATGAGGAGCAGAAATATGACATTAAGAGCAAAGTTTATTCAGTTAAGTCTTGATTTGCTTTTCCAAAGTTCAAAAACAAGGTTGCCTTGTAAATCCCATTATTGAATTCAGTGTTTAATATTACATGCTCTCACATCACTACAATAACCAAAAAGGTTAAAATTGTTAACCTCAGCACACATAACTACAAAGCAAAGGCTGACCTTTCCCTCAGCACAACTATTTTATGGGCAAAAACCAGCAAATTAGCAGAAAGTGCCTGTGAAAGGATTAAATCAGGTCCATTTTCATCAAACTGCTTTACTTCCAAATAAAAGAAATACGTTACAACTCAAAAGTTTATATTATTTTACAAAACACTTTTAATAATAGATTTAGAGTAAATCACAGTTGAGTAAAAACAAGATTACCTTAATTTGGATGAGGAAGACATGATTTCTTTCTTTCAGAATGTCAAACCAAACACTATTTTTTAGAGATAGGAGGAACTGCAGATGCTGGAGAATCTGAGACGGCAAGGTGCAGAGCTGGATGAACACAGC
>NC_063355.1:16616629-16682615 GCF_021869965.1 Rhincodon typus | reverse complement strand
TGTTCAGAGATGTGGAGATTAGGTGGGTTATAGGGGGATGGGTCGGTCTGGACTTGTTGGGTCGAATGGCCTGTTTCCACACTGTAGGGATTCCATGATTCTATGACTCTAAGCCATCTGATCTAACCAACCTCCTCATAAAACTCTTAACTCTTTATAAAGTCCCCTTTTCTCACACACAAATGGACAAACATAACCAGGGAGAATAAAACACGTGGGCAGAGGGAACGCTGCAGTAAAACAGTTTCATAGTTCCGTTCGTGAGATCTGTTGGGTTGATTCTTGTTGGCCCAAAGGTACCTCCTCAAACTTCCACTGGTTTGCAGGAGGCACAGGGTGACTGGATCACTTTTGAAAGATCTCTGACTTCTCCAATTCAAAATCACACCTTGCAGCTCCTGCCAAGGAAAGATAAACTGGATTTCTCCAGATTTAAGGAGACCTTCTTAAGAGAACGGAGAGAGAGTTTTCTGACTGCTGCAGACCTGCTGGTTTCTCTTCTGGTCTTCTGTCTTGCTGAAAGCCCAAGCTGTCCCGTTACCTGATAACAAATCACTTATTCATTTAACCTGAACCTTTTTCTGAAGAAGGCTCTAGGCCCGAAACGTCAGCCTTCCTGCTCCTATGATGCTGCTTGGCCTGCTGTGTTCATCCAGCTCTGTACCTTGTTATCCACTATTTTTTAGATAATCAATTAATAGTATAAAAAGGCATTTATTTTATGCTAAGTACTGTTTTATGACTAATTGGATTTTTAATAATCTAACAGTCTAACACAGCTCTCATTCCTTTAAACTTAATCGCAAAAAAAAACTCCCATTCATGAAATCCATTCAAAGCTTTTAAATGTCAGGTAGTTAATTTTATTAAAACATACAAGCTTCTGTTCAGGTCTAATATTAAATTGTTTAATAGCTTTTTCAAACTGAGAATCAAACTGTGAACTCCGTGTTGAGATAATTGTAGATTTTAAAACACAGCCAAGCATTTATAAGAACATCATAATAACTCTTGGGGAAGTTGCAACAAAGAAATCGATTGAAACTACATGACCTGATAGAAATGCTTCTTGTTCTAGCTTGTACAGATGGCCGGTCAATCAAAACAGTCTATCAGAATTTATTTTTAAATTTTCAATTGCATTTTAAATGTATTGCTTCAAGTTTAAAGGGTAGGGGATTTTGAAAACTTAATATCATGACATTTAAATAGACCTCAGCTGCCCCTACATCTACTGGATAAATTCATGACTCCCATATAAAGACTTAGGCCAGTAAACAAACCAAAATGTGTTTCTCTCCTTCCCATAGCCTGCACACTTACCCTGGTGATAAAAATTGAATCTGTCAGAAATGGTCCTGCCTGCCATTTGTTAAAAGTCTCTGGAGTCTTCTTGAACCCATGAAAATACAGTTCCATATCGTTAAGTTTGCCAACATGACACACTACATTTTTCTGCACTCTGGTAATCAACAGATTCGTATAGTAAAATGGCATTACAGTGGTGTTTCCATGGCAGCTGTTTCAGGAATTCCTCTACTACCAGTAGTGAATTGGAGGGCAAGGATAATATTTTGCAACTAAGTTCTTTACTGTAACGTTTTTATCCCCAGTGCAATTTAAGGTGCATCTTGAATGGGTATCTATTCTATACTTGGTTATTTTTTGTTTCCAAAGTTGCATGTTCATTAGGCCACCAAAAACCTAGACTTATATTCGTTCTTTCCCTTTTCTTTTACCCCACTGGAAGCTATTGGCCCTTTGCTGAGAGTATGGCATCATATAACTAATCATCCAGTGATTGCCATTAGCACATGCGTCTTTGAAAAAAAAGAGTACTTTTAATTAACTTCCTTAATGTCTCACATACGCTTTCAATGGCAGGTGAACCTGGACCTTCTGGCCCAGAAGTAGGGACACTAGCACTGTGCATGACACACTAATATGAATCCTTATTGTAATGGCTGTAATGACTGGCACTAGTAGAATTCTGAGGTGTGCGGTTAAGAGAAAGACAACGCATTAGGCAAGGCTAATCCTGTTGTAACCTGAGAGTTATTACAATGAATCGTGAACAGGAATCCTTCACTTGGCCAAATTTTCTTTCTATGACAAGAGCCCTAGGACCACTTAAGTCAATTCATATTTGGGGCCGAAGCTGGATTCTTGATGGTTGGTAAGGCTTATTCACTCTTTGGATAAACACAGGAAGCAAGGCCAATAGTTATTTCTGTGAACACTTTGAAACTGGGAGATCACAAGATGGCTTGGTAATCCTAGTGAACCATCCAATGTTCTTATTCCGCCCACTTGACCAGAACCACTCAGCAACAGAGTCACACCAGCCTAGTTATTTCCCTAGCAGCTGCAAATAATCCTGGAAAATTAGTCATTTCAATTACTACCACTGGGAAGACATGGGCCACTGCCTCTTGTCATTTGCAACAGACTTCCATCGGTAGTGAAGAAAAGTATGCATGGAGAATGGAATAAACTGCCTTATGGGACACGTCCTCAAAGCTGCGTAAGAGATGTGCCCAGATCATTGTGGAAAAATGTGACTGTGTCTGAAAAAGTCATTTAAAAGTATTTAATTACTTTTTTAGATGCCTCAAAGCACTCAGTCAATGATCCCTCGTATGGAGGACTAAACTTATTATGGAACAGCGAGGAAGATGAATACAAGAGTTACGCACAGCTGTGACTCAAACCATGGTTACATCCATTTCTTCCATGAACTGCGTAGTTTTCCAAGGTCAAGACATTAATGGGCATGAGACTTTCAAAATGAAAATGATTCAGCAGGCGACAGTATAGAGTTCCTGAGTTATCCAGACAGAAGAACTCACTATTGGTCATGAGAAGAGACTTGGTGACTTGTGTTTCACATGAGAAAACAGGGACCTGGCATAAGCATTGCTGCTATATACAGATTGTATGGGATAACTCTGTTGCTGGCACTAGTATGCGATTCACCAGGAATATTAATCAGGCATTTAGACATAAGAGAGGGAACATAGCAGTTCTCAAATTAGCTACTCGTTGGACATTGTGAGAAATCTGTTAAACCGAATTGCAAGAGTGCAATCAAGTACATACTGACTGAAGGAAGTGTCTTTTTTTTTTGTTAGTTATTAAAGCAATTTCTTTTGCTTTCAAAAACAGAACCGCCAACTAAGTGGGTCAGCTTCTGGCACCTAAAGACATATAAGTTGCTTTTCGACAAACACAAAAGCAAGAAATGATGACATGTTTTTAAAAATGCATTCAGTTTATTTAAAATATAACTCAATATATGCACAACAGATTTAAGCAAAATCTTTGCCTATAAAGCAGCAACAAATAAGTACAGACAAGTGATGAAAGATGGCAAGTGAAATTCTGTTAAGTTACCCCGCAGCATTTAAACTGGTTGTTAGAGAAAAAGGACTTAATTATTTGCTTGAGGCACTGCAAAGTATTATAAAAAATAAATCCACAGATATGCTAAACATAATGCTGTCTTTGCACATTTGACTGTAATGCAAAGATCAGATTACCAAAAGTCTTAAAAAAAGTAATTAAAAGTCCATGATGTCTCATAATTAAAGGCTCAACTTTAGATTTTGGAATGTGGGGCTTGCATATCTTAACAATCTTAACAACTCGCAACAAGAAGTCAAGAATTTTCTTAATTGTATGCGCACATTCACATGTCACTTACTAAGTATAACCCCTCGAGTTTTTTTTTGCACGCTTCCCTCACACACACACACTGATAATGTCAACGGCTGTCCCATTGCATCAGGCTGCAGAACATAATGACATGCATTCACAAACTGAAGATGAGGAAAGCCTCATTCAACAAAGCATGCCATAGAAAAAATTCTAACAAAGCAATTAAGATTGTCTTCACATTATAAACAAAGATGATAATAAAATATGATAGCGTTGAGGGAAATGGCTGAGAATAGAGTATACATCAGCTTTCAATTAATGTGAAAAGAATAGTCCAAAATACATCTAAGTAACATCGCCATCTGATACTGCTAGAATTTGCAAAACATACTCGCAGGATTAAATTGAAATATTCAACATAATTTCAAAATGAAAATAAGCTGGATTATTATCTGGGTCAATAATTTTCTCTCAAAATTTGAATGGCAGAACTTAACGTACATGCAGACTAAAATCTAGCCTCAAGTAAATTATTTCTCAAAATATATTGCACTCCAATTTCTCACAGCACTGCTCAAAATGCCTATTTATGAAATAATTTAAATAAATCACTGATTTAATTCAGTTGTACATTAATTCGAATTCTCCTGAGTTTAAAAAATGATACTATTAAATGAAGAGGAAATGTTATTCATATGCGCCTTGAGCAGTTTTTTACATTATTAATTGTCTAAATTTAAAGTAGAGAGCAAAACAAAGGCAGTTTAATCCTCTGTTTGAACCTATTGTATCATTCAAAGAAAACAAAATGCATTCAGTCCGCTCAGAAAAAGAGACTGCTAAGACAATCAAAAGAGAGGGGGAAAAGAATCAGGACAGTTTCAGCTAACATTTCACTGGAGTCAGGCGTGAAGAATGCCAGGTTATCTCAGTACAAATACAGTAAGCAGACTTCTCTCTGAAAACTTGGCACATCTATAGGCTGCTAAATTAATGAAGGCTGCAAAAGAATAGTGTCAGTGGAGTGAGATACTGCAGAGGGGTGGAAAAGGGGTCAAAACCATTATTCAAATAAATATATTTCAACAGAGTCTAATTTTGAAATCTAAAATAGCAGTGAGTAGGAACTCAATAGGTGCCAAAGTAAGCAAATTAATTGAAAAAGTCCATCTCCATAGGTTTAAAATTTAACTTTAGTGGCAAACCTAGACAGGATGGTGGGTGGTAAGACAGAAGATTTGGTTTGTGCTTTAATCTTTTCTGAGTGTGATTGTCAGAAGTCTCAGCTTGTGATCATTGTCCCTGTCTGATAACAGTTCATGTAGACCAAATAAATTCCTTACAAGCCACTATTATTTTTCAAAAACAACAAGCAATTTGATCAATCTGGAGCAGGTTTACCAGCCCTTTATTCTGATCCTGGTGTTCTTCTGTGTTTTAAAGTACTAAACTGTGTAGAACTTCCACATAATTACTGAAGAGATATTATTGAAGGAACTTTGGAAGCTTGTCACTTAGTAAAAGCACACAGCATTTTTTAATTTGGTTGTTCAGTTTAAGACTGTTTTGCATTTGTACAGTCTGTTTACAGTTTGTGTATATAATATCACAATCCTTGAATAAAATAATTAGTCAGGTGGTCGATTTCTTTGAAATACAATGCTCAAAGGCTCTAGGGGCGGCAACACAGGGAGGAGGGAATAATGTAAATAGGACTGTTAAAATTTCACATTAAAGAGTTAAGTAGCACCTATATCAATACTTTGATACATTGTGAACTATTCCTTAACTTCAGCATTGATTTTGCTTGGAATCTTAAAAGGAAGAGGCACAGACTGGAGAAATACAGAAATGAACTGTCACACGTTCATCTGAGAAACCTGACAGAACTCACAAGTGTTGAATCTTTTATTTACCATGAATCATATGGAAGTAATTTGCATATTGTATTCTTTGAATAAGTTTGCACCAATGTTTTCTTCAAAGCCTACAAACATGGGTACAATTTCAGTGGGTGCCATTTTTCAGACATGAGTCTGCCATGCTATTCAGCCTTGAGGAGGATCACAGACAAGATCAATCTTCGTCATACTGTTAACTTGTTCATCATGCCAAAGAGAAGCATGAGGATGAGCTGGGTGTTGAGATGGATGATGAAACAGCAACATGACAACATCCTGAATGTTTAGCAGTGATGCTATGGGACCCATCACACAGACAGCCATTTCTTCTGCAGCATTTGAGAAATGCAGTCTTTCTTGTTACTAAGTGATGTGGTGTGTCACCTTTATCTGCAAAATGTCAGTGATTGTGGAGCATTGCGTTTGCATGGTTTGTCCGAACAGCTGGAAGAATATAGTTCAGCAAGAGTTGAGAGAGAAGCTGGTAGTATTGATGGCTGCTTAAAGTGAGGTGAGGCCTGAGTCCCAAGTGCCAGGAACTACCGTTCGTTGCAGGGTGGAAGTTTGGTACATTGAACAGCATCAAACACTAACATTGTGGTGGGTAGGAGATGTTACTGAAGGTAACTTTATTGGCACTGAACACTCACATGAGGTCATTAGATATAGGCACCACTGCAAGGTCCTTGAACCCACACTTTGAGGGTTGAGCTCCCTTGCTGTTCCCTTCAGATGGTACTTGAAGTTTCCTTGCTGTTCTGAAGCATCATAGTGTCTCTCCTCACCCTCATGTCAACCACCAACATCTCCAGTATCTTCAGTCAGTATGGAACCCTCCATCGGCTTAGGTCTACTTCATTAAAATTTACATTCCAAGAATTTTTCCATGCAGCTTTCCTTTAAGAGATAGCCTGCCTTTAGGTAACAGCAGGCTGCCTGCACCATGTGGTCGACAAACAATGTTACTAGGGATCACCTGCTGTATGTAGAGCTCATAGGCAGCATTCAGGAGCAGAGAGAACGGCTGGAAGCTGACTGGTCAGTGCCTTACAATGCAAATAAAGTATGTATACAAATTTTACATTGTCTACCTTGATCTGAATGGGCATGAGCAGTTCACAAGTTGTGGTCACTTTACCTGAAAAATGGGGCGATTAAATTTCTAGTGCCATGTCTTCATTGATAAAGAATGCATTTATTGCTTGTTCACCTACCCAAACTCTCACAAGTCTCTCTGTTCTCATGTTCTCTTTGAGAATGTATCATAAAGTCATACAGCACAGAAACAGACCCTTCATGCCAACCAGACATCCCAGTCTGACCTGGCCCCATTTTCCAGCGTTTGGCCCATATCCCTGTAAACCCTTCTTATTCACAAAGCCATCCAGATACTATCCTGCATCAACTTTCATCTGCCTATCCATGTCCTCTGGAAGTTTATTACTATCTTCCTACTGTTTGCCAGACTTCCAGATTCTCCGCTCTCTGGAAATTTCAACATCGGCCTTGTACCTCCAAGTTATATAAAACACAAAAATAGTCTTAGTATTGAACCATGGGGAACATTCCACTGTATACCTTCTTCCAGTCTGAAAAACATTTGCGTACCCCAACTTTTTTCTATCTCCTAGGCAATGCTGCTGCTGCCATTTTTATTCCATCAACTTGAAGTTTGTTGATGAGTCCACAGCTCAGGAGGCAGCCAGGATGGATCATCCACTCATCACTTCTATGTGAAGACAGATATAAATGCATCAGTCTTGTCTTTTGCTCTGTTGTGCTGGTTTCTGCCATTATAAAGGATGGGGATGTTTGTGGAGTCTCCTCCTCCTGTTAGCTGTCTAATTGTCCACCTCTGTTCATGACCGGATGCGGCAGGACTGCAGAACTTAGACCTAATCCATTGGTTGTGGGATTACATTCCCCTGTGTATTGCATGCTACTTCCGCTATTTGCCATGGAAATATTCCCATGTCGTAACTTCACCAGGTTGACACCTCATTTTTAGGTATGCCTGGTGCTGCTCCTGATGTGCCCTCCTGCACTCTGTGGTGAACCACGGTTCATCACACAGCTTGTGTAATGGGAGAGTGGTGGGATATACCTGGCCATGAGGTTATCAATTGTGCATGATGGTCCACAGTGCCTCCTAGATCCCCAGTACTAGTTTTCTAGATCTTCTCAAATTCTGTACCATTTAACTTGGCAGTAGTGCCTCAGGACACCATGAAGAGTATTCTCAATGTAAAGTCAGGACCTCGTGTCCACTCTAACTATGCAATGATCACTCTCACCAATGCTATCCTGTATAGATGTATCTGTGACAGGCGGATTGGTCAGGACAAGGCCAAGTATATTTTTCCCTTTTGTTACTTCCCTGCATGCCTGCTGCAGATCCAGTCTAGCAGCTATGACCTTTAAAACTCAGCCATCTTGGTCAGTAATGGTGCTACCAAGCAACTTGGCAAATGGCATTGATGTCCCCAGCCAGAGTATATTCTTTGCCTTTGCCACTTTCAGTGCTTCTTCCAAGTGGTGCTCAAAATGGAGGAAAACCAGAGAGGGGGATAGGTGGTTAACAACAGGAGATTTCCTTGCCCATGTTTAACCTGGTGCGTGAGAGTTCAGAGTTTAGGGTGAATGTTGAGGACTCCCAGGACACCTCCTGACCAAATGTACACTACTGCACCGCCATCTCTGCTGGGTCTGTCATGCTGTTGAAATGGGGCATACTCAGAGACAGTGGTAGTAGTATCCTGGATATTGTATTATTCCATGAGGACAATAATGTCAGACTGTTGTTTAATTTGCTTGTGCGACAGCTCTCCCAATTTTAGCACAAAACCCAAAGATGTTGATAAGGAGGGCTTTGCAGAGTTGACAGGCCAGAGATGAGGTTGTCAATATCAGTGCCTAGTTCAATGCCAGCTGATCTGCCCAATTAACTTTCCAATAGAAATAAAAGTTGAAATAATTTTCAAAAAAATCAGGACCATCAATATATGAGTGATAGTAACCATTAAACATTAAAATTTTCCAAGCAAGTGCTGGTGTTTAGCTTCAAACATACACACGCACACGAGTGATATTAGACGCTCAGTTAAAATATGATGCACTGGCAGTGGCCTTACCTCTGAACCAGGAGACCTAGGTTCAACTCCTCTCTGCTCCAGAGGTGCATGATGATATTGCTGAAGAGGTTAATTTGAATATTTTAAACAAAAATTCGCGCTAAGGGAATGAAGTAAAGCCTGAAGCCCATGAGGAGGAGTTGACATAGTGTCATAGAGATGTACAGCATGGAAACAGACCCTTCAGTCTAACTTGTCCATGCCAACTAGATATCCTAAATTAATCTAGTCCCAGCATTTGGCCTATACTCTTCTAAACCCTACTTATTCATATGCCCATCCAGGTGCCTTTTAAGTGTTGTAATTGTATCAGTCTCCACGTTTCCTCAAGCAGCTCATGCCATAAATGCACCACCCTCTGCGTAAAGAAGTTGGCCCTTAAGTTTCTTTTAAATCTTTCCGCTCTCACCTTAAACCTATGCCCTCTAGTTTTGGGCTCCCCTGCCCTGGGGTAAAGGCCTTGACTATTCATCCTATCATTGCCCCTCATGATTTTATAAACTTCTATAAGGTTACCCCTTGGCCTCCAATGCTCCAGGGAAAATAGCCCCAGCCTATTCAGCCTCTCCCTATAGCTCAAACCCTCGAACCTTGGGAACATCCTTGTAAATCTTTTCTGAACCCTTTCAAGTGTCACAGCATCTTCCCTGTAGCAGGGAGACCAGAATTGAATGCAGTATTCCAATAACGGCCTTACCAATGTCCTGTACAGCCGCACACATGACCTTCCAACTACTATATTCAATGCACTGACCAGTAAAGGTACACTCCAAATTTCTTTTGGTATTGAATGTGGGTTGTGTGAGTTTAATTGGGTAATGTCATGACTTGTTTTGTCAGATATATTATTGTCAGATATATCAGATTATTCAGTAGATTGAATGCGTGATATAATCAGAGTGGGTGGAATTAATATGACCACTCAGAGATGCGTCTAATTATTTCAGTAGCTTAATTGCTTTATTTTCAAGATTATTTCTAGGTGCTGATTGGCAGTGTCCTAATGTTAAGCATTTTTTCAATCCTTTTGCAGATTGTAGTCTTTGAAATATTGTTTTATTGGTAGCAACCTGGCAAGGTTTGTGGAACCCACACAAATTTCATTCCATTAATATAAATGAAAATTAATCACACTGTTCCTTCGACTCAACTGAGAATGAGATTCAATCAAAGATTCCTTACACCATTAGTTCAATTTACCACACAAAGAAACAGATACAAGATTTTGAATTATTTCAACATTTTAAAATTAATTCAGTACACACTATAGAATAATGCAAGAGTTAAATGTTAACATTCTGAATGGGTGGGTATCAGTATAAACTGCCAGGAACTCTTAGAAAAGTTAAACAGAGGTTTATCATTTTTGAAATTCTTTGTTTTGCCTGCTTTAAAGCAAAAAAGAAGAGAGTTTATGCTCCAAGCTTTCTTCCCAAAAGGAAGACTGGTTAAAAATGAGAAAGCCCCTGAGGAATTGCAATGCGTGATTAACTTCTATCTGTAGATATCATTGCAGGCAGTACACAAACTTTGTGCTGTCTGGCCATTTACAGGATTGTAGCATGCAGTCAATGCTAAACAAGCTTTTTACTAGCTGAACAACAGGAGAAATCAGCTTTCACCCTAAAAAGGGCAATTGCATTTTCACTGGAGTATTTGCTGAAAATCATTCAAAAACTTGACCTGTAATAGGTGCAACGTGGCAGAGAAAATGCTCTGAGACTCTTCAACGCAGCACTGGTCATCTGGTGTAGGAGGTTGACAGCTGGAGTGAGGTTTAGTGGAGACAGAAGGTCAGGAAACCTTTCAAACAAAAACTGCGAAGGAAGTAGGAGTAATTAGCCATCACAATTGCATCCTGAAGGAGTTAGACGCAGGGCTGCAAGATATTCAAAGATCTTGCATCTTCAAATGCAATATCTTAACAACTGTACCCCTGGATGTAAACATTGTTTAATTTACTACCCTTTCTTCACTCACTTTTAAACAATTTCTATCGACCATGACTCACCTAGCCTTACATTCATAGCTTCACCTCAGCCTTAGACATTTGGCGATACTGTATTCTTCATAGTCACATCTCACAGCTTGCACATGCACTGCCAGGTAATCAACGACAACAGGCTCATCAGCCGAACAAATTGCACCACCCTTCCTGTAACGCTTCCTTCTCTCTTGTAGGAAAAGATAATGCACAACTGCAGGTAGCAACACCTAGCCAGCAGGAGACAGGCACAGGTGAATGGAGGAAACATTGCTCATTAGGCCAACTCCGTTAGCACTATGACGCAGCTGTATTAAAATGAGTGTTCAATGCCTCCATGATAAAATGCTGTGTTACACACTGAGCAATCTGGACCACCAAGGTTAGAAGTTCATTTGTTGATTAGTGTTTCAGGAGTCAGGTTGGTGTTACATACAGTAAACAGGAACATCAGCCAGGTCTTCAGTTTCTGTTCCAGAGGGACATCATAATTCTTGTCTTTGTTAAATACCTTGCCAACCCCAATACATCAAAAATGTACCCATAGTGGTCAGCGACCTCCCCAAAGTGTATGAGACTGCAGCTTCAAAAGAGAGGGGAGAAAATTAAAGCTGTGGAAATGGTGGTGGAATAATGAGAACAACTGGCAAATTGTACAGGCAAGTAATTGTAACCACTGATTGAATTGTGTTTATGCATTTTGGATCAAACAAGCCTGTGATGTTCATTTTTGGTCATTATGCTACATTTAGGAGCTGGCAAGAGACACTTTCTATAGAGATGTAACGGCATCAGAATGGAACAAGAATTGAATGCAAAAGAGACAAAAATAGCAGCCAGTATTTTACGAGTTTCAATGATAAATTTGTCATTTCTTCATGGCGCTCCTTCTGTAAATGTTAGCGTGCAACAGCTGTCTTGCTGTTTAATTCCTGTGCATGTTTATGTAGCTGGCGCCAATTTTTCTTGGCACAGTTTTCATCTACCAATATCTACCTCTTTAGTGGGTGGCACCGTCACCCTGGGCAGGGTCCTAGTCTTCCCACCAAATCTATTCCTCTTGCTATTAATAGTTGAGCAATGTCTCCCACCAGATACAAGCAATTTCAGCTTAAAAAAGAAGATGCTTGGCCTCCTGTCAGTCTAATCATCTACAAGGAAGGAAAATATTTACAATACAGCCTCCAGATCTGAGCAGAGGCCAAAGAACCCTGATCCGCATCAATTTCCTTTCTACAATATATATTTCAACTCCAAATACTTTCGTGGTAACACCTCTCCGCAATAAACCCAGAAAGGGAGGACGAGCTGAAAGTCTTGCTTAAAAACTCTGCTAACTTTTCCTAATTAACACTTCAATATTCAAGATAAAACAGTGACTAATTGCATAACTGCAAACTCATTAACTGCTTTAGTGTAGCAAAGTACAGAGAGAGAGAGCAGGCCCAAACACTCACTCTTTTACCTCGAGGCATATGACAAAAAGTGGTACCTTACACTTCACAGAAACAGAAAGTCGTAAAGTTTAAATAAATAAAACATAAATTCTAATAGAATTCAAGAATGAACAACATTATGGCTTGTTATGCCCCACAGAACATGCAGGCAAGGATACTTCCTTAGACTAATAGTACTTAAAATATATGTGCAGTGAAGTCTTTATAATCAGCATGCAGGCTGACAGGAAAATGAAATTTTGTGGCATTGTCATTTTTACTGAACTTTTATTCCATTTGTCCGACATAGCTAAGGTTTCGGCATTCTTCATTTTCATTACACATTTGATCCTTTTCTAAATTATCTGATGCACAGCACAGTACCATCTGGTACACATGCAAGTGATTATAGTTCAGACACAGGAGTGGATTTTCCATGACAAATGTTCAAGTGAAAATCGTTTAGGTAGTAACAGAAGAATGTTGTACATCATACTTACTCAGTCTTAAAAAAAAACAAAGGCAGCTCCTTGAAAAAGAAAATAATTATAATACTTTTTTTGACACTTATTTTGTGCAGCTTAGCCTGACAAGACTAGTAAGAAATGGCAACTTTGGAAAGTACGTCAACAAGCATTAAGAAAGGATTAGGTGGTAGCCTTAGGAAGTAATGGTAGCACAGGGAAAGAAGCAATTGGCCATCTCAGTACAGAATCATCTTTGGTGCCAAGGTAACACCAGATGAGGATTTGATGACAAACACTGGCAATGCTTATCCTTCAGAGATTACTTGTTCTGAATTATATCAATATTGCTCTCGCACTTGGATCTACAACTACTTCAACCTGAGGCATTTTAGGCTGTCACACCAAAAAACCTATGATTTTGGCACAATCTCTGCTGTTCCTGAAAGACCAGAGAGCTCTGTCCTTCCACATACCCTGTTACCTCCACCCTGTCACCAGGTGCACATTATTCGGAAATAGGACATGTCGGAATGCTCAGAAATTTCCTGGTCACTAACCCTACATAAATATAGTCATTTAAGTAAAGTGAGAAACATATTAACAGATGGTTGATTGTACTTAAGATTTCTTGTGATTTTACTTTCATTGATCCCTATCACAGGCTGAGCAGGATCTATCTTCAACTCCTCAATCATACCCCTCATTATGATGGAAGGAGGGCTGATCCAAATAAGTAATGGATATATTTTCATTCCCAGCAATAAGAAAAAAGAGGGTATAATTCCAAAGGGGTTAGAAGAGCAGAGGGACCTGGAGATACATGTGTGCAACTCACTGAAGAGATAGGGTAGATTGAGAAAGCAGTTAAAATGCCATGTGGGATTCTGGACATTCTAAATGTAGGCAAAAACAAAAGTTACCATGAAATTACAAAAAAAAAACACTCAGGTTCAGCTTCAGCTGGAGCATTATGCCTCATACAAAGGATGGTAAGAATAATAGAAATAGGCGCAGGAGTATGCCATTTGGCTCATAGCCAACTCTGCCATTCAATAAGTACTCAACTCCACACATCTGCCTTCCAACCCACCCCCTGCCCACCCATCGACCCTGGACTCCCCTGTTGAGCAAATCTGTCTAATTTAATCTGAAACAGATTCAACAGTACAGTCTCCACAGTTTTCTGTGGAAGAGAATTCCAAAGACTCGTGATCCTACTGAGAGAAGATATTCCACCTCATCTCTGTCTTAAATGGCTGACCTCTCTTTTGAATCTATGCTCCCCCAGCACTGGATCCTCCAACACTGGGAAACATTGTCTCATCATTTACTCTATCTAGCCTCCTCAATCTTATACATTTCAGCGATAATAGCTTTCATTCTTCTAAATTCCAGTGGGTACAAACCCAATCTGTCCAGCCGTTCCTCATAAGACATCACCTTCAATCCCACTCTAGCCTAGTGGGCCTTCAATGAACTGCTTTCCAAACAAGTAGATTCCTCCTTAAGAGACAAAAACTGTATACAGAACTGTAGATGTACAAGCACCAATGTACTGCAAAGTTGTAGCCAGACTTCTCAATTTTTATACCTCACTCTCTATTTAATCAAGGTCAACATTCCACTTGCCTTCCTAATTACTTGCTGTAACCGCATGCTAATTTTCTGTGATTCATTTACAAAGACACACAGATTCCTTTGTATCGCAGCATGCTGCTGTCCCTTTCCTCTAATTAATACTCTGTTTTTCTAGTCTTCCTGCCAAAGGAAACAATCTCATATTTTTGCACTGCATCTGCTAATTTTTTGCCATTTGACTTAACCTATCTGCATGCCTCTACAGACTCTTATCCTTGTAGCAACTATATCATCAGAAAGTTAGGCTAAATTGCAGTCAGTCCCTTCACCCAAGTCATTTCTATAGATTATAAATAGCTGTGGCCCCAAAACTAAGCCATTTAGCACTTCACTAGTAATAGTTTACCAACCTGAAAATTACCCACTTTTTCCTGATTCTCTGTTTCCTATTAATTGGCCAATCCTCTGTCTATATTAACATGAACCAGTGCGACTTAAGGTCCATAAAAAAGGAGGTGGCTAGGGAGACATCAAAGGAAGGACCTGTTATGCCTAGTGCAAAGATCAATTGGCAGGGGTATAGATTTAGGTGATTGGTGGAAGGATTATAGGAAACATTATGAAAATCTTTTTCACCCAGAGGGTGATGGATGTCTGGAATTCACTGACAATTTTGATGTCAGAGGCAGAGACCCTCAACTTGTTTGAGAAAAAGATACTCAGATCTGTATGTGAACTGCTGTAACCTGCTGGACTATGGTCCAGGTGCTGAAAAATATCACTGAATGGTCCCTTTCTGTGGCCTAGCTTTTCTATCATTTCAATCTGTTGTAAAACTCAGAGGGCAGGAAGAGAGATAGTGTAAATTGTTTTATTTTAAAGACATGTTATCTTTCTTAATTTTCCTTTTTGAAATGGACTCCTGCTGGAACATAACATGGCTGGAACTGAACACAGAATTGACAAGTTGACTCCTTCCAGAAATTTCTCACAAATAACAGGGCAAAAGCAAACTTGACACCTCCTAGGATGCCACATTGCTTGTAATGTATGAACATTTCAGTGAAGGTAACACTAAAGAACCATGTTCTGAAGAACGATCACTGGACCTGAAGCATTGACTCTGCTTTCTCTCCACAGATGCTGCAAGACCTGTTGAGTTTCTCCAGCAGTTTCTGTTATTGTTACAGAAGGACTATAGTCAAGATGTCTTTGTCAGCCAAATCAGAAAAAAGGAAACCACTGATATCCAGTTATATTTGATTTGGTGTTGCCAACTCCATAGTTATTTGTTACAAAACACATTGAGTTTTGATGAAGGACAACAAAAAACATCTCATTAGCTGAAAGGTTAGACACAAATCTGCAGTCACCTGATTTAGACTGCAGCTTAGTTTATATAGTTTTGATTTTTGCTCATCAGTCTGCTTATAACACCAGAAGAGTAACCAACTTCAGATCCAAACTGCGTTTGGGTTCTGCAGAAGAACTGCTTCACAGAGCCAACTGAAAGAATCACCATTGGACATTGACTCACTGGACTTTCTAATTTATATGATCTAATCTTGATACTTTTGATTTTAAGTAATTTGTAAATTATTTTTTTGTTTTCTGTCTTGCTTAGATGCATGTGTGCATGAATGTATGCTGCAAACACTGGGTTTTGAATGCGCAATAAACCCAACCTAGTTTAAACTCCCAAGAATTTGCTGTAGGTTGCTTTTAAATTGGAGTTTTTGAATGGGCTTTTAGGGAAACACATGATTGCCTATTTTCAAAAGTGAAAGCAAAAATAAGATTAAAATAAAACCCTTTTAAGGAGAGGAATAGGAAAGAACAGTACAATAATTCAACTCACCCCTCTCTTTCTTGTCTGTGACACAAATCTGCTGGTTTTATCTTCAAATATGCTAAGAAATTTGTCAAATACAATTTCCCTTTCACAAAACCATGTTGACTCCACCTTATTACAGTTTGATTTTTTACACATACTGCTGCTGCCTCCTTTATAAATGAATTCTACCATTTTCCCAATGACAACTGTTAAGCTATCTGGCCAATAAGTCCCTGCTTTCAGTCTCCTTCTTTTCTTGAACCAATGTGTTACTTTTATAGTTTTGGAAGATTACATTCAATGGGTCCAGTATCTCTGTAGCAACTTCTTTTAAGACCACATAGACTCATGAGAATGGTCCCTGTAATGAGGGGTTGGAATCATTTGTCCTTGTAAAGAGAAAGAAAAGGGCAGATTGAATCAAAGCATTCTAAATCATGAGGAATCTGGAAAAGGAAATAGGAAAACATTGTTCTTATTGGTAGAAGAAATAAGAATTGAAGAACATTGATTCAATGTGAATAGCAAAAGAACTAAATGGCAACATGAGGAAAAGTGAGTACAGTGTAATGCCTGAGAGTGTAGAATGTGGTGACAAATTCAATGGAGGTTTCCAAAAGAGAATTGAATCACAATGTCGTAGAATTATTATTACAGCATAGAAAGAGGCCATCCATCTAATTGGGCCTATTGTGTCTTTCCCCTCATCTTCTTCCCATATCTCTGCACATTCTTTCTTTACAGATAACAATCCAAAGACTCTTGAGTTTGCATCATTATCTGAAGAGAATGAATTTGCAGGGCTATAGGAAAAGATGGGGGTCTGAGAGCCAAGACAGATATGACAGGGTAAATGTCTATCTTCTCTTCTGTCAGCATTCTATAAGCCTTTGATAATATAGCATTTCCATGGTGTTACAGATTGCCTTCTCACTTGCAGCTCCTCACAATCACCAAACTTCACCATCCCATCACACAGCAGTGAGTTAAAGTATTATGACCTCCTGAGCCTCAAATCTCAACCTTTTGATCGGATAAACAACAAAATACTTGACAACTGAAGTTGCTGCTCCACATTCAGTGAAATGAGTATCTTAATCACTATACTACTTGGCTACAATTAGCTGCTATTTAAAGAACATAAACTACCAAATGTTTTTATAACAGAGATCCTTATAAACAGTAGTGAAAAATGTTCCCACTTTGCTCCGGAAAATAAATTGCAACACTGATTGCAGCGTTCATTTTTCAACCAAATCATCATGTGTTTGTCAAGTCACATATGAGGCCAACAGTGTTCAAATCTGGAGCCTGTCAGTTCCAGGTCACACATATGTACTTAAATAGGTTACACAAATAGTAATCTTTAACAAAAATAAAGGGGAAATTAAAGGCCATTTCCCATCATAATATATTTTGACTTCTGTCTTGCTGTTCAAGGAATGGGTTTTGAAAAATGCAACCAGTCATTTCCTTTGCTTCATTTTTATGCTTTCTTAACTTCTCTTACCTATTTGTTCAGGGAGACGAGCAGCTAATAGACTTGTAGCCAGTTCCACTTTGTCAGGGGTCACTTGAAAAGGTGTGAAAGTGATCCAGAGGAAACTTAGCCTCTAATGTTCACCCAACTTCAATTATTTGCCTCCATCATTAAGAATTTATAATTACTGCATCCAAAAAAAGGAGTCCCATCAGCTTGTATCACATTTCATTAATACATTAGTTGATTGGCTAATTTTTCACATTAAACTGGCTCCTTATGGTTTCATGCTTTTAGTTATTCATACAATTGTAGATTGGAATTTCACACTGAAAGCACTTCCTACAGCAAATGAACTATGAACTCTATTAGACGTGAAAGAGTGAATCTTAACCCAGCTCCCCTAGTGGGATCAGGATGAAATATATTTATGTAAGGACAATGCCTGATTCCCATTCAATTTCCACCACAACTGTGTTCTTTCGTTAAGACAGCAGTCCATCTAACTCAGGATATATATTAATCAAAGTCTCATAATGTGCATTAACAGCTCAAATGAAGAAGAGGAGATCTATTAGGTAGAAATTCTTTCTCAGTGTGGCCAGGATAAATTACAATATCCCAGGTATCGATCCAGGGTAAAACTTTGCAATGATTTTCCTTCTTTTGTTGCCCTGTTTAACAGTCAGTCTGCCAGGCCACTTCAGAGGGAAGTTAAGAGTCAATCACATTAGCATGTGACTGGAGTCAATTATACTGCACGACAGATTGGACAGCACATTTCCTTCCCACAGTGATTTTGTGCTAATCAGATTGTTACGATTAGGCAAGGGAGGGTCAATGGGTTCCCATCCTTGCCCTCTCCTTACTAGACCACAACGGGTTCTTTTTGTTTGAAAATGATATAATTACTAATGCAGTGAATACTTAACCGTTTATGTGCTATAATAATTCACAAAGAAACTTTCTGAGTTCAACAAAGAAAGAGATAACAAGGTGTAGAGCTGGATGAACACAGCAGGTCAAGCAGCATCAGAGGAGCAGGAAGGCTGACATTTCGGGCCTAGACCCTTCTTCAGAAATGGGGGAGGGGAAGGGGTTTCTGAAATAAATAGGGAGAGAGGGGGAGGCAGATAGAAGATGGACAGAGGAGAAGATAGGTGGAGAGGAGACAGACAGGTCAAAGAGGTGGGGATGGAGCCAGTAAAGGTGAGTGTAGGTGGGGAAGTAGGGAGGAGATAGGTCAGTCCAGGGAGGACTGACAGGTCAAGGGGGCGGAATGAGGTTAGTAGGTAGGAGGTGGGGGTGGGGCTTGAGGTGGGAGGAGGGAATAGGTGGGAGAAAGAACAGGTTAGGGAGGCGGGGACGAGCTGGGCTGGTTTTGGGATGCGGTAGGGGGAGGGGAGATTTTGAAGCTTGTGAAGTCCACCTTGATACCATTAGGCTGCAGGGTTCCTCAACAAAGAAAGAGTTTGGTTTTATTATACGCTAGCCAGTCTAAGTAAAACAATGAAATACACAATGGTTTTTGCGCACTCAAGTTTCACATACACACAAGTACAGATTACAGAGAGGGAAGGATAAGTTTTGCAAATTAGAGCCCATTAACAATGGTAGAAGAGTATACTGACTGTAGTTTGGTGACTTGGCTTGTTTCAAGTTGAATTTAATGGTCTTGATACTTCCAATTTAAAGATATCAGTAAATGAGTTGGTTGTTCTTTGGGATGACTATATCACTGGATTGAATTATTCAAGAAATTTCTATTTGCAGGAAGGCATTCTGGATTATTATTGTCTGCAAACAGGATTTGAAGCTCATTAAGTGGGTTGAAGTGGAATGAGGTTCAAGGAACCACATTTGGGTCTTTTCCGAAGTCTGCTTGTCATCAGTTTTGCTAAGGAAACATTTGCTTCAAACATACTAAGGCTAGTTGTGTGATGTCCCCTCTCCAACTGCCAAGGGGACTCAAAAAATACACATTATCCAAGTAATTGATTAGCTTATGCACAGAATCTATTTTTTGACAGGATCCCATTGCCCATAAAATTAGTCTTAAATGGTTCATTCCCAATAGTGGAATACACAGGTAATTTCGATAAGTGCATTGCTAATGAGCCAAGAGGAGAGTCCTTCACATACTTCTGACATAATTGGTTGAATCTTGCCAGAAATCTGCTAAGTGTCACTTTTGGCAAGTTTCATGGAGAATTTCTCTGCATTAGCTTTCTGCACCAGCAAAATTTCGCACATTATTTTCCAAAACTCACATTATTAACTATGCACAACACCTCTAGAGAGGCTCGCTCATCTTGTCTTCCCTGCTAACACAAGGAAGTACTCGCCACTCCCAAGTCTGCCTGGAATCACTAGTGCTGGCATGATCTTTAAAGCCCAGCTATGCACTCAGTAAAATGCTGCAAGCCAGTTGTCTCTCACAATGAATGTACTGGCAGGGAAACCAAAAACAAATGCTTCTCTGTGTCTCCTGACACAGCTGCCCCTTAATTGCAAGCACAAATGCACATTCATAAATGTATTGCTCTTTAAGAATGAAGCTACACATCTTATCCATTTCTTAGCCTTATCCCATTTTAGAACCCCATCTCAGGGAGAGCTACTCTTTCCCCAACGCCCAGCATCTTTTCATTGTTCAGTGAGTGATCATTACTTACTGGAAAGCCTTCAAATGGTTCCAATCATTCTCTTTTATTTAATAATAGCAAAATCAAATAACAAAACAAACAGCAATTGCGTCACAGAACAAACTGGGACTGCTTGCATTTTGGAACGATAGTGGATGCTGGTCTTGACGTACTGTTGCAGGACACCCTGAATGAAGGTTGGCACCTTTCATTTGACTGAGGACTACTCCCGTTAGTCTTTGAGACATGGCCATTTGGTTGATGTAGATGCAGTGGGCTTGATGCACAGGCTGTTAGTGCTAGTGTGATATTGACATAGCATGGTGCTGAATATCAACATGTCCATCTCCTCGACTGATGACTGTTGACAACCCTGCTTAACTGCTTGGATTTGTGTCGGCATTAAAAGGCAAAGTAAGATGGAAGCACTGTTGTCATTTAAGCTGTGGCTGAGAGGGCAAAGCACAAAACCAACACAAGGCAAGGCCAAAATGCTGTGAGCATCCAAGTGGGCACAAAATGAGTGAGCACCAAGAGAGCAATTGAGGAGCTCTGAGATGTACTTGGGTCCAATCCATGAGTTGAGTGCCTCTCCATCCATGCAAAATGTCCTGACAGCAGAGCTGCAATAGAAGGTGCTGAGGCATTCCTAAGTGCATGACTGAACTGTAGAATGTAAGTGAATCGGAAATATTCCACGTGGGCCCCGTGAGGCTGGTGCATGTTTGATATCAAAGTGTGGACTTGGGGAGTAGATGGTTACTGCTCATGGAGTGTGCCCTGAGAGGCTGATGCCAGGCATCCAAGATGGACTTTCATCTGAAAGCTGATATTCAGGTTGGGAATTATTGCTCTGTAGTTTCTATCTTGTGGGTGGGACAATGGGAAACTGATGATAAGTCAGGATACATTAGGTAATAATGGAATTTTAATACAAGCAAATGGATGTAAATTGTTCTCTTATGGCTCACAAGAGAGATTATGTCTTGCTGTTCAACACTTAGTTGGACAATGGGACACTTTAATTTTGATGGAGCCATAGAGTCTTAGAGTCATACAGCACAGAAACAAATCTTTCGGTCCAACTCGTCTGTGTCAACCAGGCATCCCAATCTGACCTAGTCCCATTTGACAGCAGTTATCCTACATCTCTCTTAAACTTTTCCTATTCATATAGCCATTTGGATGCCTTTTAAATGTTGTAATTGTATCCACCTTCACCACTTCCTGTGGCAGCTCATTCCATACATGCACCACCATCTGTGTGAAAAAGTTATACCTCAGGCCCTTTTTAAAATCTATCCTAACTCACCTAAAACCTGCACCTTCTAGTTTTGGACTCCCCCGCCCTAGAAAAAAGACCTGGGCTATTCACCCTATCCATGCCCCTCATGATTTTATAAACATCTATAAGGTCACCCCTCATTCTCCATGGTCCCACGAGAAAAAAAGCCCCAGCCTATTTAGCCTCTCCCTATACCCTCCAGTCCTGGCAACAACCTTGTAAATCTTTTCTGCATCCTCTCAAGTTTAACAACATTTTTCCTATAGGAGGGCGGCCAGAATTGTGTGTAGTATTCTAAAAAATAGCCTCACCAATGTTCTGTACAGTCACAACATGACATCCCAATTCCTGTACTCAATGTTCTGACCAATAAAGGCAAGTGTGCCAAATGTCTTCTTCACCAACCTGTCTACCTACAACTCCACTTTCAGGGAACTGCGCACCTTCTCCCCTAGGTCTCTTTGTTCGACAACACTCCCCAGGGCCCTACCATTAACTGTACAAGTACAAGTTTGCCTTACAAAAATGCAACACCTCACATTTATCTAAATTAAACTTCATCTGCCACTCTTCAGCCCATTGGCCCATCTGATCAAGGTCCTGTTGTACTCTAAGATAGTGTTCTTCACAGTCCACTATACCACTTATTTTGGTGTAATCTGCAAACATACTAACCATATCTCCTACATTCACATCCAAACCATTTATGTAAATGACAAAAAACAGTGGACCCAGCACTGATGTTTGTGGCAAAACCGCTGGCCATAGGTCTCCAGTCCAAAAGGCAACCTTCTACCACCACCCTCTGTCTGCTACCTCAAGCCAATTTTGTATCCAACTGGCTAACTTACCCTGGATCCCATGTGATCTAACCTTACTAACCAGCCTACCACATGGAACCTTGTCGAATGCTTTGCTGAAGTACATATAGATGTTTTCCGCTCTGCCTTCATCAATCTTCTTTGTCACCTCTTCAAAAATTTCAATCAACAGTGTGATGTTGAAAATCTCATTGCTGCCAATGTCACACTAATTTCTCAGTATTCTCACCAGTGTCTTCATCATTCAGTGGCTGGGAAGATTTTCCCTGTTATATCCAAAGGGTTTTGCAGACAGTCAACAGGGCCCTCAACCGGGTCTGACCCATCTCCCGCACTTCCGTCCTCACCCCCTCTCTTCCCTCACACAACAGCGATAGGGTTCCCCTTGTCCTTACCTACCATCCCACCAGCATCCACTTGCAGAAGATCATCAGCTGCCATTTCTGCCACCTACAGCGAGATGCCACCACCAGACACATATTTCCCTTCCCTCCCATCCTTTGTCCACCTTCCGCAGAGACTGTTTCCTCTGGGACACCCTAGTCCAATCTTCCTTCACCCCCAAACCCGCCCCCCAATCACCCCCCACAGCTCCATAGCACCTTCCCCTGCAACTGCCAAAGGTGTAACACCTGCCGATTTACTTCCTCCCTCCCCAGTATCCAAGGGCCCGAACATACCTTCCAGGTGAAGTAATTCTTTACCTGCACTTCGCACGACCTAGTCTACTGCATTCGCTGCCCACAATGTGGTCTCCTCTACTTTGGGGAAACGAAACATAGACTGAGTGACTGCTTCACAGAACATCTACGTTCTGCTCGCAAAAAAGACCCTGAGCTACCTGTTGCCTGCCACTTTAACACACCACTCTGATCCCTGACCAACATCTCGTCTGTGGCTTGCTGCAGTGCTTCAGCAAAGTTCAACGCAAGCTGGAAGAACAACACCATATTTTTGGCTTCGGGGTCCCGCAGCCCTCCGGACTCAATATCAACTTCAATAATTTTAGGGCTTGAACTCTCCCATATCTTAGCCCCCTACACCACACACCAGGCCTTGTTATCACATAGTCTGCCATTACACACTACCTATTGTCAGCCACTAACATTCTCCTCTGAGTGCTATTCACCGTCCTAGCCAGATCATTATCCATTCCTTTCTCTGTCAAGCTGTTCTTCTGTCTCTCTCTGGGGTCTATCCCCACCTATTGTTTACTCCTTACCTCCTCCGCCCACTCTATCTTCTACATATTAACCAACATTTCCCTAGCTTCCATCAGTTCTGAGGAAGAGTCATGGACCCGAAATGTTAATTCTGATTTCTCTTCACAGATGCTGCCAGACATGCTGCCCTTTTCTAGCAACTTCTGTTTTTGTTTCTGATTTACAGCATCCGCAATTCTTTTGTTTTTGTTTTTGCAGACAGTCTGTTTCCATTCCAATAAATTGGAAAATAGAACTTACAGTAATACAAATCTTGGCAGCCATCTTTATCTGAGATCTTAAGTCACGATTAGTCTTTTTTTTAGTGTGCTTTTAAAAGTTCAATTCAGGTTTCCAGCCAGGGTAATCAAAATCATTATTTGCTCCAGGACACATCTTCTTAACAACACATTCTGTGCCAAATGGTTCATACCCTAGAGTTTCTGAACAACAGTGGGCCAAATCTGAATTCATTCATCATTATTACAAATTAGTGATCACCAATCAGGATGATAGAGGAAGATCATGATGTTATTACGTCACACAAAATAACACAGAAAATGTTAGCAGGAATAAACCATATGGCCCATTGACCTATGCTGCCATTCAATACAATGAGGCTTATCTTGGATTTCAACTTCACTTTTCTGTCCAGTCCTCATATCCCTTGATTCTCTGAGATGAAAAAATTATCTATTCCAAAACCCAAATTGTTGATGTGAATTAGGTGTCTATTATTGAAATCACTTGATTTCTTTTTATTTCCCTTTATTTCAATGCAAATGAAGATCAGGCATTTTCTCTATTTGTTCAATTATTGAAATATCAGTTTTATATCAGGCATCCAGTTAAACATCTATATACTTTGGACCCCCCTGATTTTTGCTCCATTGCAAACAAGAACGCAAGAGGAAGGAACACAAGCAGACCATACAGCCCACTGAGCCTGCTCTGCCATTCAATTCCATCATGACACAAATCATGGTCTTCAATTCCATTTTCCTGCTGACTCTCCATATCCTTCAGTTCCCAGTAAGACTAAAATCTTGTCTTCTAAGCCATAAATATAGTCAACAATGGAATATCCACAACCATTTGGGATACAGAATTCCAAAGATTTGCATCCCTTTGGGTTAAAGAAATTCTCCTCATCCCTGTCATGATTATCAATTTAGTCTGAGACTGTGCCTTTGTATTCTAGAAGTCCTATACGAAAGAAACAACTCTCAATGTGCGTCCTTTCAAGCCCTTTCATAAATATTGATGTTTCACTGAGATCACTTCTCATCCTTCTAAACTTCAAAGAATATAAACCCAGGTCATTGGGCCTTACTTCATATGTTACACCTCTCATCCCAGTGAGCAACCTAGTGAAACATTGCCGTACAACCCTCAATGCAAACACAACAAACGTTTTATTAACCAGCGCCTATGGGACCAGGAGTGTACCAGTTGATCAAATACTCCAGGTAATCAAGAGGTCCACATAATCAATGTAAAAACACACTTGATGAAACTTAATGCCGTGGGTATACACATCACTGCTATACTTGACTTACAGCATAAACTACTTAAATAGTAATGCAACTTTGCCTTAAAAAAAACTTAAATAAAACAGAGAGCCTTCTCACTCGCACCCTCAACTGACCACTCAGACATAGTGGTAGATTGTGGGATTGAGGAGAAATTGACTTGAAATTGAATCAATTTTGGTATTTCATGTGGCCAATCGATTGAACAACAAGTATATTTGCATGAAGGTAAATAAATTTTAAAAACTATAATAATTGGACAGAATAATATAATAAACTTGGCGGTATTTGAGGTATATAATTATTGCCAGTTTATTGAGAGTGCCAGTTCATAAGATGCCAGTTAAAACAAAGTTTGCTGTATATTCTTCCTTAAATGTAGATACTAAAAACTGCACACTGTATTTAAGATGTAGTATCACTAAGCTTTTACACAATTATAGCAATACATCTTTATTCCTGTACTCCAAACTGTTTGCAAAGGGAAACGTGCCATTTGCCTTCCCAATTGCATAATAAATTTCTACGTTCTTTCCATGAGCACAACCAAATTTCTGAACATTAACAACTTCCATGCCTTTTAAAAATATTTACGTTTTCCATTCATACAAGCAAAGGGAACCACCTCACACTTTTCATGTTATATTCTACTTGCAACCTTGTTGCTGTTCACTTAATGTGTCTAAATCTCTGCCAATTCTCTGTTTTGCTTGTGTTTTATTGTGTCAGCATAATATCTAATATTCGTATGTCACCATCATTGTTATGGTAGTGCTAGCTAACCAGGCATGACCTGTTGGGATGACAATCCTAATAACAAAATCCTTTATATGGGAATTATTGAAATATGGGCCTTGAAGATTTCCAATGACATCTATGACTATAATTTTTGGCAGCTTTCTCCTTTGTGGGATTACTCTTGTTAGTACACGGTCTTAGAAACAAATGGCATTTGGACATGTTTTGTTATTGCCAGAGGCCACTATACATGTGAATCTATCAATCCCACCCAGTCCGTTCCATGTTCTACTGAGGTTGAACTGGCCTGTAGTTTCCTCTTTTAGCCCTTGTTCTGTTTTTGAATAACAGTACCACAATGGTTTTCCTCCAGTTCTTGGGCATCTCTTCTATGGCCACTGAGGAATTGAAAATCATTGCCACTGCCCATTATTCCCTCCCTTGCCTTCCTCAACAGCCTGGGACACATTTCATCTGGCACTGGAGATTAATCTATTTTAAGCCTGCCAGACGACTCAGAACATCCCCTCCGCCCGTGCTACTTTCTTTAAGTATATCATGGCCCTTTCCTCTGATTTCTATATTGACATTTTCCCTTTCACTAGTGAACACTGACACAAAGTATTCATTTAGAACCCTACCTGCACCTCTGCCTCCATACACAAATTAGCACTGTGCTATGTGATGGGCCTTATTTTTCCCTAGTTATCCTTTTACCCTTAATGCATTTGTAAAATAACTTGGAATTTTCCTTTATTTTTACCTGCCATGATGTGGAGGTGCTGGTGTTAGGCTGGGGTGGACAAAGTCAAAAATCACATAACTCCAGGTTATAGGCCAACAGGTTTATTTGAAATCATAAGCTTTCGGAGCACAGTCCCATTATCAGGTGCAGTGACAGGAAAGTCCACACAGAGTTTATAGGTAGAGAGAGCCTATAAATTCTGTGTCTGTGCCTATAAACTCACTGCACCTGACGAAGGTGCTGTGTTCCAAAAGCTTGTGATTTCAAATAAACCTGTTGGCCTATAACCTGGTGTTATGTGATTTTTGAATTTTACCTGCCATGATTTTTCAAGTGCCTTTTTTGCACTCTCAATTTCCTTCTCACGTTTCACTTGCACATTCTAAATGTCCTCCTTTAGGGCTTCTGTTGTATCGAGATCTCTGTATCTGCCAATAAACCTCTCTGTTTTCTCTTTTCATGTGCACCTTATCAAAAGCCTTTTGCTAGTCCAGCTCTACTGGTTCCCTTCTTTTACTCTTCTAATCATATCCTCAATAAGCTCCAATTAATTTGTGAAATGTGATTTCCATTTCTAAAACCATGTTGACTTTGTCTGATGCTGCAATTATTTTCTAAGTACATTGTTAAGTTATCTTTGCTAACAGATTCCAAAACCTTCCTATAATTTGACGTCAGGCTAATTGGCCTAATTGGTTCTGCATTTGCTATCTCCCTCCATTATTGAAAAATTGCATCACATTTGCTAACTCCAAATTTGCTGATTTTGTCCTAGAATCCAGGGGAGTTTAGAATATCATAACCAGAGCATCAGAGTTTTGTAAATTGACTATCTCTGCAGCTATCTTTTTTTTGAATCCTGTATTCTGGTTTGTCAGATATTAGTCACTTAGGTTTCTCCAATATTAATTTTCTGCTGGTATTAATTTTCTCTGTTTAGCACTACATTTCCACTATTTTTGATATGTCTTCTTCTGTGAGACCAGAATAGAAAATATTTTATCATTGACTTCGTCAAATCTTATGATAAGTTTTCCTGTCTATGATTTAAAGGGCCATCATTTAGTTAGCTACTCTCCTCCCTTTTTTCACTTATTTGTGTAAGCTGATATCATTTTTTTTATATTGCTGGCTAATTTCCTCTCGCTGTGTTATTTTTTTCCCCTTTTATCAATATTTTTGTAGCCAAAAGAAGTTCCATCGACAGGAAATTCCAATGCTCAAGTAAATTATCAAAAATTAAACAGCAGAACTGCATTTTCAGTTTAATAAATATTTGTCATTTTGAGTCGTCAGTAGACAACATATTTGACCTGGATCAATGATTATGCTGAGGCGTCAGCTCCCCTTTGCTTAAGCGCGTGAATTTCAGCAAAGATATTGACTAATCTATTCTGGTAGGTGCAAGGATTGCTTCACATTTCACCTACACTATGAAAATAAGCTGTCACTCTTTGTGCTAAGACCTCACCTAAGTTTTTCCTTCTCCAAAGGTGTCTGCTTTCCCTCTGATTTTCCTACTGGTGTAAAAGTTCCTTTTTTGCAGATTGCAAGATGCAAAGGTCAAAGCCACACACACTGCTAGATCAGTTGCTAACTGTAAGGCTACAAAAAGAACTTTGGTAACGCATCATTCTAAATAAGATTGAAGTATTCAGGATTAGTAAAGTCAGCACCTGAAAAGATCAACACATCTTGCAAAATCATACTCAGATCACCCTCAAGGTCTCCATGGTTAAAAAAAGTACAAAGATGAACCAAAAAGGTGTGTTTGGAATTAATCCCATAATCCTATTTATATGGACTGAAAGGTGGCACTCCCTAGCAACTGGCCAATGTTACGCAGTCAGCTTAATCTTTGTCATTATTTCTTTCTATGTTGGATTGAAAAGGTGGCGTGTCACTGTCAAAAATGTGTGAGAATGATTATTTTCTGCCTAAAGCAAAAGAATATAATTCCATAGGCTGCTTATGACAAGGTGTTATCAGTGTTATATTATCACACTGTAGATGTATCAGTTAAAAAGAGTTATTATTTGAGGAACCCAGAAGTTCAGGCTAAACAGACACTACATTCCTCATGTCCTCTCCACATGTATTGGTGGAATTTTATCTACGTGCAATAGTGTAAAGTGAACAAATTGGATAATATCCATTCCAACCCCATCAAATTTTCCTTTTCTCAAAACTAAATTAAACCCTGTTGTCTGAGGAAGGATCACCAGACCCGAAACATTAACTTTGTTTTTTCCTTCGTAGATGCTGCCAGACTTGCTGAGCTTTTCCAGCAACTTTGTTTTTGTAAACTAAACCCGAGTTGTTTATAAGACTGCATAGAACTCACCACGCCTCCGAACAACAGAGATTTAACTACAGCAACAAAAATTGCTATTCAATATATTTGCTCCCAAAAGATTTTGCTCTGCTCAAATTTATCACAACTGTCCCTCCCATCACAGAAGATCAAATTATTTGCCCATGTTTGAAACATTTACAACTTTGAATCCAGAGGATGTGGGTTCAAGCTCAGAATTTGAATGCAGAATCTAGACTAACTTTTTCTGAGGCTGTCCATGGGCATGTGCCCTCATACTGGGAAAGCACTGGAGAACTATCCTGGCATATATCTTCCCAATTTCCAAGAACCCAATTCCCCCACCTTCAAGTCTGAATCCATAGTGCTGGAAAATCTAGCCCATTACTCAGCTGATTTAGAGCATGATTGGCTTTTGGAGGTATAACAGAAATCTGTGGACAAAATGTTAATGAGGCTCAATTTTGGTTATATTGGGCTCAAACTGTCTGCTACAGTTCTGGAACTGAATCATAACAATTACTGGCTCCTAAGAATGGCCATATGCACCTCAGTTCCAGGCCTTAGATATCTCATTCGTGTTTCATTAATAGAACTGAATTTGGTATTCAAGGTACAGGTTGATTGTGACACGATACTATTTCAATATGACAGCTTCAGATATCAGAATTATTTACATGGAAATTTAGCATTAATGTGAAACACTTTCTATAATGTAATTCCATAGTTAGGGTCCAGTCTGGTGCTGAGGCTGACTATTGACGGTCTCCTTCAGGGAGTCTCACCACTTTCACTCCCAACTGGGATAGGCACTGACTTTGTATTAGTTTACAACTTCATCCTACAACTTTAGAATCAGAGAGAAGATCACTGAGTCTATAAAGATAGCGTAAATCTACCTGCATACTCAATTGAATTGACAATCTAGTTTAGGGCCTGTTTGCTTTGACACATCTACTAAAACTGAACATGATCAATGTTGAACTCCCCATGACATCCTCAATCACTTTCAGTCTTTCTGTATTTAATGTCATTCAGTACTTTTTTCTGGTAGGTAAGGGCTGGGATTTAATTCATCTGCAATAATTCTAATCAACTTACAAAGTTTCTTCTAGATCTGTCTGTAATGACTTTTTAGATGATATCATCCTGTCCATTTTTACTTTCATTTCAGACATGAATAATTTGTGTTATGCTTTTGAATCTATGTTTTTAATATTGAAAAGAAAATGCTGCCCAAAGGCCTAACATTAGTCTCCCAGCTGCTACTCTTTTGGAATTCTTTCTCAGGCAACCCCTTATCTAGCTGCAAGTTTTAACTCAAGTAATATTGCTTTAAATGCATAAACTTTTGTGTAGAACATTGTTGAGGACTTTCTGAGTCTAAGAATGCAAGGAGCATAGAAACTGAATTCGGACATTCAGCCCCAGACATCCACCAAATCCCGGTGATTTCTAACATCCACTTGGGATTTGACTTCTCAGTTCATGAGGGTGGTCAGTCAGGGTCTGACACTTCTGAAACTATATTGTTTTTACTATTCTTCTTTACTGTTATGTAGTTCCTTGAAGCTTGATGATTGCCTAATTGTTCAATGGGTTTATTTTTGCATTCCTCATTCATGCCAATGCACACATATTTCAATGCACACCTGACTGGTCTCCCAAACACTACCTCCTTAAACTTGAGGTCATTCCAAGTTCTGATGTCATATCTTCTGTTAATGCAAGTCCCACCTTTGAACTCAAGGCTAGCTCTGCGTCAAGCAATGACTTGGTCATCTTGTTTTCAAACTCCTCCCTGGCTTCATGCCTCCTCGTTTCTGTAATCCTTCTATTCCTACAATCCTAAAAGATATTTGCTGTCCTCTAATTCTGCTCTTTTGTATATCCCTCATATTAATCAATTTACTATCGGTGGCCATGTCTTCAGTTGCATAGTGCCCAACTTCTAGAATTTTTTTTTGTACTTCTTTGTCTTTTTAGCTCACCTTCTTCCTATGAGAAACCCCTTGTGTGCCCCCCCCCCTGCTCCTCTCCCCCCCCTCATCTAGCCCCAACCCCCACCTCTCAACCCCACCCCCAACTTTTAATCCAATATCTCCCAATGTGGTTTCATATCACACTTTATTGTATAGTTCTCCCATGAAGTGTCTTGGAAAACCTTATTATCTGAAAGGTGTAATATAATTATAAATTATTGATGTTCTTGTTGTAGCTAGATTAAACAGGATTAAATGTGACATACTGTTCTGGCACAGAAGTATCTGTAATTGCAAAATAGTGGCAAGAGTCAGTCAGAGCCGATAATTAAAAATATACCTTATTTCAAATCTCCATAACCTCCTTGGTATGGAACTGCACAAAAACTAAGACCTTAAAATTAGTGAAAATGCAGTTATTTTGAGAATCGCAGGTAAGATATTACCTTGTAAATGATAGAGAAATCAGCAGGTCTTGCAGCATCTGTGCAGAGAGAAACAGGGTTAATGTTTCCAGCTCAATTTGACTCTTCTTCAGACTCTTCTTCAGTTCACTGTACGCCCTTCTCTGCTCAGGAGTACTTTCTACATCACCATCCTATTCTAAAGACTGAAGTCAGGACTTCCCCACTCAAAGTCAAAAGTGATATTAAACCTACCTGTTTATTTCCAACTCTCTTTGCTATGGGCATTTCCCTTCATCTTAAATAGAAACAAGTTCTAGACCAGACTAATAAGGCTTGAGACCCCATTATTTTCCTTGCTGGGTCACAAAAAATCTAAAATAAACAAAAGTCTATGGATACTGCACAAAACCCATTCACTCCAAAGGCAAGCTGCAAAACTGTTTTAAAAAGAAATCACCATGGCTACAGAAATACTTACAAGTCAATGATTACTACATAGAAAACCCACCAATTATTTACTCAAATACCATAAATCCAAACTCTCCACAAATAGCATTTACAATATATAAATCAATAACACAGTTCACATCACATTTGCCCATGCCACTCAGACTCCTATCTGCCCCATGAACTGCAATTTAATAAATACAGATTAAGAGCTAATCTGTTAAATTAATGGTTTTGCACCAAGCAACAGCAGATCATCAACCCCGTCCCTCCCACCCTCCATAGAAATTAGTCCTTCTGGCCATTTGGATCTTGCTTCAAAGAAGCAGTGTAATTGCACCTTCACTTCTGTCCCTTACTAACATTTTCTAGCCCACACAGGCTTTCCAGTAAGAGACTTGAACATCATTTTATTGCCAAGAAAATCACAGCCAATATCTTACTTTGAAAATCGAAATCCCATTATAACTTTCAAAGTCCTAACTACTTCTATCACATGCAGTCCTAAATTGTGTTATATACATTGATGAAACTGAATGTTAATCCAGAGGAGAGAATTAATATGAATTACTGAACAATTCTGCATAGGTGGTAAGTTCATTAGGATGTAATATTACTGCTCTCCAGTGTGATCTCTTCTAATAGCCACCTCCATGAAGCTGTCAATTATCTATTGCAGCCACACTTCAACGTCCTGGCCAAATGCTGACAGGATTTAATTGACATTATTCTGTATTGTATTCCTTACTGCAAACACTCAATCAAAGCATCACTTAACACAAGCCATTGAGCTTTATATGTATAACATAATCAGGATTTGATGGAGGTGGTTGGAGAAAGGACAGGAACAGCTTTGTTGCCGATTTATTGAAAATGTCATCTTTTGCCACCTATGTCGCTGCTCTGGCTAAAACGTACAACAGACATTTTAGCTCCAAGGACTGCTACACTCTCCATAGCACATATATAACTGTGAGAGGCTGATGATACCATGACCAACGTGAGGGTAGGGTTGAGAATGGGGTTGCAGTGAGTCATGTGAGACTGGGGCTCGGGCGATGTTGTGACCAGAGTGAGGGTGAAGCTGGAGGTGTGGTTAAACATATGGACATGGGAGTGGAGAATAAAGCGAGCAGTAGGAGAGTGGTGGTGATCAGTGAAGGGGTGTGGTGAGTGATGGGAGAATCGGGCTGCTGTGAGCAGGATTAATAAAGATTGCGATTATACTCCCACTGTAGTAGCAAACTTTCTGTCATTCATTCATTTATGAATAAAACAACAAATGCTGGAAATGCCCAGGATACTTGTCATGGTCTATGACAAAGGCAGGCTAAACTTTTGGTTGTAACCTTCTTGATACATTTCTGCAAGCAAAACATTAGCTCCTATTTTCAGATGATCCTATGTGGACTCCAGTATTAAGAGATAACACGGTGTAGAGCTGGATGAACACAGCAGGCCAAGCAGCATCAGAGGAGCAGGAAAGCTGACGTTTTGGGTCGAGACCCTTCTTCAGAAATGGGGCAGGGGAAGGGGATTCTGAAATAAATAGGGAGAGAGGGAGAGGCGGAAAGAAGATGGATAAAGGAGAAGACAGGTGGAGAGGAGACAGACAGTTCAAAGAGGCGGGGTTGGAGCCAGTAAAGGTGAGTGTAGGTGGGGAGTTAGGGAGGGGATAGGTTGGTCCAGGGAGGATGGACAGGTCAAGGAGGCGGGATGAGGTTAGTGGGTAGGAGATGGGGGTGGGGCTTGAGGTGGGAGGAATGGTTAGGGAGGCGGGGACGAGCCGGGCTGGTTTTGGGATGCGGTCGGGGGAGGGAAGATTTTGAAGCTTGTGAAGTCCACATTGATACCCTTGGGCTGCAGGGTTCCCAAGCAAAATATGAGATGCTGTTCCTGCAGCTTTCGGGTGGCATCATTGTGGCACTGCAGGTGGCCCAGGTTGGACATGTCGTCCAAGGAGTGGGAGGGGGAGTTGAAATGGTTCGCGACTGGGAGATGTAGTTGTTTGTTGCGAACTGACCATAGGTGTTCCGCAAAGCGGACCCCAAGCCTCCGCTTGGTTTCCCAGATGTAGAGGAAGCCACAACAGGAACAGCGGATACAGTATACCACATTAGCGGATGTGCAGGTGAACATCTGTTTGATGTGGAAGGTCTTCTTAGGGCCTGGGATGGGGGTGAGGGAGGAGGTGTAGGGGCGGGTGTAGCACTTTCTGCGGGTGCAGGGAAAATTGTCGGGTGAGGTGGGGCTGGAGGGGAGTGTGGAGCGGACAAGGGAGTCCCGGAGAGAGTGGTCCCTCCAGAAAGCAGATAAGGGTAGGGAGGGAAAGATATCTTTGGCGGTGGGGTCGGATTGCAGATGGCAGAAGTGTC
This sequence comes from Rhincodon typus, assembly GCF_021869965.1. Taxonomy (NCBI): domain Eukaryota; kingdom Metazoa; phylum Chordata; class Chondrichthyes; order Orectolobiformes; family Rhincodontidae; genus Rhincodon; species Rhincodon typus. The sequence goes on along the minus strand of NC_063355.1, from coordinate 16,648,654 downwards.
GGAGGATGATGCGTTGGATTCGGAGGTTGGTGGGGTAGTACGTAAGGACGAGGGGGATTCTGTTTTTGTTGTTATTGTGGGTAGCGGGTGTGAGGGATGAGTTGCAGGAAATGCGAGAGACACGGTCGAGAGCATTTTCGACCACTGTGGAGGGGAAGTTGCGGTCCTTGAAAAACAAGGACATCTGGAATGTCCGGGAGTGGAATGCCTCATCTCGGGAGCAGATGCAGCGGAGGCGAAGGAATTGGGAATAGGGGATGGCCTTTTTTCAGGAAGGTGGGTGAGAGGAGGTGTATACTAGGTAGCTGTGGGAGTCGGTAGGCTTGAAATGGATATCGGTTTCCAGGTGGATGCCAGAGATGAGACAGAGAGGTCCAGGAAGGAGAGAGAGGTATCAGAGATGGTCCAGGTGAACTTAAGGTTGGGGTGGAAGGTGTTAGTGAAGTGGATGAACTGTTCGAGCTCCTCGTGGGAACAGAGTGCAGAATGCTTATATCTGATATCCAGCACCACACAGTCAGTGGCATGGAGGCATTGTCTGCTCTGTCAAGGAGATAAAAACATGATATAACTATTCAAAGGACCACACTGAAGTTAATTCCGGTGCACTGGACAATATTTATTCCTCAAAAGAGTACCTAAAACAGATTACCTGCTCTCGTTCTTACAATGAGAGCTTGCTGGGTGCAGTTTCAGTTGCTGTGTTACTTAAAAAACTTACTTAAGTCACTGCCATATATGGTAAAGGCTGTGAAAGAGAAAATGCTGAGGTTTCATTAACTCTACCCAACCTGATAAAGTCTCACAGTCTTTGGGTGGAGAAACTGTTAGTCGCGCACAAGTTCCCAATGGAGACAGACATGACATACAAAGATCCTGATAGTTGTAATTTTGCCTAACAAATTAATGTCAATTGCACCTATATCCTGCAGTAAATTACACCTGGTTGCGTAGGACAACGGCTTCTTCCAGTTAAGATTCTCTCATGGTCTATCCTCTACTACTGATAATTAAATATGCCCTAGAATCCACATGCGAAAGGAGGATTAATGGCAGTGAAATACCCCAGTCCCCAGACACCATTGGTTGGTAATTAGAAGATATGACATGCTGACAGCAGCAATATCTCCAAAATAGCAAACTGTGACTGCACGTCAAAAGTACATTATTGATTGTAAAGCACCTGAAGATGATCTGCAGAAGTAAAAGACAGTGAAAGGACTAAAAGTATAAATGCTACATTTTTTTCCGGCTACCAATTTACCACTTCTTTACATTAGCTGGTGACTCTTGCTCTAAGAAAACATTTGATGGAGACAGTGTCTGTTTCATCAAGTATCTGCTTTAACTCAGTGAGTAACACATTTACCTCCGAGTTGGAAATGAGTGGATTCAAGGCACTGTTTGCTTCAGAAAGGAAAATATGACAGTATTTTCAAAGTAAATCTACTGATTGACTGAGAATGAGGAATATATCTACCATATAAAATTGCCCATTCAAGCTTATGACAATGACTCATGACTAGGAAGAAGTAATCAATATGCCTTTCGTAGCATGACTACTGCAACAATGCCATTACTACTTCTGAAGAGGAAAAATTCTTGAGTGAAAAACTGTTATTATTCCAGATCAAGGAAGAATCTTCCTAAATTCCTCAGCTCACGGTGAATCATCTCCACCACACTCAAAGTCAAGCTGCATTCTGCCTCAAGCTACATCCATTCAAATCCAAAAAGGATAAGACTGACAATTCCTACTGAAACAAAGAAAGAACAATGGCTTTAAAAGCTCTCAAATCAGCAACAATAAATCTGTATTAGCCAGATACATCTTTTAAAAGCTACCGATATGACAAAATAATATAATCACAGAAATATAAAAGCTCTTACCTATTACCATATAAAATCTATAATTTTAAAAGTTGCTTTCAACTATAAATGGAAGGAATGGTACTACGTGTTGCAATATTATATAAAACATGTAATACGTAGGTTACCTGAAAACATACATTTATCAAGCAGAGGAAGAGGATCACAACATTAAATGCAATTAGTAACTGAATATTCCTGCATTTATATCATTTGATTCAATCTCACTACTTTAAATGGAATTCTGAATGCTCCAGAAGTGGCTTGACTCTGAAGATCACAAAACTAAGTCAACTACAGTATTTGTTCCTACAGCAATTTGCAAACACACCAACAAGTACATTGTCATATTCCCATTTCTGTTAAGATTTAGTGATCTAACACGCTTGCCTTTTCAGTTTGCTCATTAATGATTCAATGTCATGCTCATATCTAATGACGAGAAAGGAACATTATCAGAATAGGTATAAAATATAAGCCCAGGGCTAACAGGGCAGAGTATAATGGCACTAATGCTAATAAGTCCTGATTGTGAGTTTTGGTTATTAGGCTATTAAGGCCATATCCAAATTAACGTTGATGTCTAACAAACATACATTTCAGCAGATTTATTTCATTAATTCAGACATAATGTGGTTAACCAAATGGGCCCTATGTCTATAAAATTATTTTCTTTATCACTTTTGACCCATGAAGATTTGTGAATTTCCCACTGTTTAAAAAGAATGAAAACGTACAATTTTTTTTCAGGAGCCAAATCAAAATGGCACGAAGGCACAACAAACTTTCATCATAACAAATACTTAAAATATAAAAGATAAACAATGGGAATGTTTTCTGGGTTGCTTCTAAAGCAAAGCAAGAACAGTCATCAGTTTAAACAGTTCCTCAGGCAACCTACCCATCAGATGTGTGAGAATCCAGAACAGAATGTGACACAATGATGCTAACATGAAAATTACGATGTATGCTGCTATCACATAAATGTTGAATGCATTCTTACTACACTGTGCAACCTCCTATTTTATTAGGAAGGCAATTTTATGTGGGTACGGATATTTATAAAATACCCAAGCTGTTTTTGCAACAAATACAATTCAATTTTTCTTTTGCTAGATTAAGTGCAATAAGCAATGACTGCAACTGTCACACAATTTTCCCAGACAATTATGCTGATAAATAATGTCATCCTACACTAGATTCTGTTTTATTTGCCCATCCAACTGGTTCAGTACTAAAAACAAGAGGCTGTTTGGACTGAAATACAATTATGTACAAATGCCCTCCTGAATCTTTCATTGTCATATACTTTTATCATGAAACACACACAATTGAAGTAGCTATTTTACAGGACTTCAATAAAGACATTGTGCAGATAATGCTGCTGCTTATGAGCATAGAACATAAAGTACATGGGTATCTCTTTCAGAAGCTACGGAAACGATGGGTCGAATTGCCTCCTTTTGTACTGTAAAATTCTACAAGTCTATGATTCTACGTTAAAGTGAAATTAAGTGTTGAAGAGCTGCAAAAAAGCAGTATTATTGAAAAGAGGACACAGGAAATTTTCAGAGCTGTAAAAGCAACTGCAAGCAACTGAAGGAAACTAAAATAAAGAAACAGGCAGCAGCTGAAAAGCTGGGTAAGTGACCAGGGCAGCAACCAGTTGAAATGAAAGGTGGAGGAAGCAAAATTGGCAGGTTTTCCATGTATGATGGAAAAATTTCAAAATAACAACAGACCTGTTTAACAACGTATAGCAATTACACACTGCTACACCCTTAACACTGGTGAGAAGAGACAATTTTGACGTGTATTCACCCTAAATCTATCAAATAAGCAGAAGAAAAAGAATGAAGAAATTTTGAAAGCCTTGGGGTCCAATGTGAAAAAGAGTCCATTAATCGATATGTTCCTTCATTAACTCAACTTGCAGAATCTTGTGAGTTTGTACGACTAAAAGATTATCTATTTAAAGACAGGATTGCATTAGCATAAGAGTTCACATGATTAAAGCACACCAAGAGAGAGGAGAAACTTACTTGCAGGAAAGCATTGAGGTTGTAATCAGTTGGAGCATATTCATGGCAGAAGAGGCCAAACTTTGTATTTTACTGACAGATTCTTCAGGCCCAAAGAGCAGAAAAATCTCAGGCAAAGATCAGGACGCATAATCTGCAGGGGACATCATTCAAAGGAGAAAAACACACATTAAGCATGGGGAATGCAGTATTTTTAATGTAAGAAGCTGAATAATTTTGCATACAGGTTCATGGCTAGAAAAAAAACACAACAAGCAATTGCAGATGGCCACCAGAGAGATGTCAGCTGAAAATCCTGCCAAATCAATGCAGGCTGTTGCTTTCAGCTTTATAGGAAATACATGGGAATGTTGGAATGACACTGCAGAAGCAGAACATCAGGCCAATATAAAATGTTCAGATAGACACCAGTGAATCATGCAACATCATGACCTTCACAGACATGAGTGAAGTGGGTCAACATGGTGATCCTATAATGAGCCCGTGAATTAATATTTTGGTTATATGGTGGCACCATACTCAGGCTGAGAGAACAGATTACTTTGCAATCCCTTTGCAATAATATGAATGAAGCCACTCATCTTTGCCAGTGCAAGTCTAAAGCTTGGAGTGGTAACACTCAACATACCGAAGGATATTTGCAATATCAAGCAGCACACGGAACCATTGCCCTAGAGGACAGGCACCTAGCTCGTGGATTGAGTCAGCTTGCAGTTCAGGCCGCTTCTTTGCTCTCTTAGTACTTGTTCAAATAGTGCCAACTACATGTTTACAGCATCCATGCTTTGCCTTGCCATTCCAGATAGCACATGGGCATTTCAGCAAGAGGCAAAGGCTATCGGTACTGTCATGGCAATTTCTTGTGTAGACAGACAGACAGGCTGCTCAACAGTAAGAAGCTGTGTGGGGCAAAGAGATATCTTGCTGTATAGCACACCATGACATCAGTTTAACAAATACAGCATGTGCCAGCTGCCTGTGCAACAAACATACTGAACATTTATTCAATGTTGGCCATATCACAAACTGGCTGAGGGCTAATCCTGCATCAAGGATAGGGCCACTGTCAATCGGGGGGGGGTCCCAGGACCATCAGTAAGGGCACAGTTCACATGTCCATGAGCTTAGCCACAGTCAGTCATCATCTTGGGATGCTCGCTGTCAGGGGATCCTTTTCTTCTTCATTCATGGGCTGAGTGTGTCACTGGCTAGGCCAGCATTTATTGTAGCGTGAATCACATTGCTGTATACACCATACTGGGCAAGGACGGCAGTTTCCTTCCCTAAAGGACATTAGTGAGCCAGATGGGTTTTTTCCAACAATTGACAATGGATTCATGGTGATCACTAGACTCTTAATTCCAGATTTTTATTGAATTCAAATTCCACCATCTGCAATGGCAGAAATCAAATCTAGATCCCCAAAACATTATCTGTCTAACAATAATAATACCACCAGGCTGTTGCCTCCCCTTTGTCCGACAGCAGTCCAGGGAGTGGGCAATGGTTAAGCTTGTCAGGCCAGTAGCAGAGTCTAGGAATTTGTATATCATCAGTCAGGCAGCCAGTCAGATCTAGGGTCTATTCATCAAAGTCAATCAGAAATCAGGTAGATCTTGTTTACAGTAGTCTTCATCAGCCAGTCTTCTTTCTGAGAGCTGTTTATTCTGGATGGAAGATGGATCAGTAGAGAAGAAAGACCGAGGGACAAGTTCCCTAACACCTCAGCTAGAGAGCAGGGTGGTGCCTCCACAACTTTACTGAGACCAACACGTTCTGCACCAATAGCCTGTTTATCCTTGGGTATCAGAGAGTCAATTAAAAAGGATCTGACAGCTGTTAAATGACTGTGACAATCCAGCTAAGGACAAGTTGGCTCACCTCTAACCTTTAAGCCAAAGTTAGTAAAAATCAACTTTTGAGTTTTACTGGGTTCAAATGGAAAAGAAAATAATTCACAGGCTGGATTTTGGTACCACCTGCTATTTCATATTACTATTTACATTAAAAAGAAAGCAGAGGAAAATGTGCCAAACCTTCTCTTCCTATTCAAGCAGATACTTGCTCAGTTCTATTCATTCTATCGAAAAAGGCTTGTGAATAAATATATTTTTAACAAATCTTTTCCCACCAGAAACACCTGTAACACACACCACAGAATGATTGATTTCTGACTAATGATGTTATTTGCAGATATCTGTAGTTTGTCTGTGGTTAAAATAAAAAAGATAATTACATAGCCCTGAAAGTGCTGGGAGTTGAGAATACTTAAGGAGGAATGCAGTGAACCAAAGCTACTTCAGCTGAACATGTCAACATGTCGAGGAAATGGCTTCAGTTAAGCTAGGAATTTTACCAAAAACACAACAAAGGTTTCTCTTTAATTATATACACAATATAGGTTCAAACTGTCTTAAGAACATAAAAAATAAACACAGAAGCCTGAAAATAACCATTGTTCTTTTTATTGTAGATTTGCCAAGTATGTTTGAGACAATATTCTGTTTGCAAATTTAATAATAACAGGAACTTAGGTGCTTATTTAAACTGAAGTTAATGCCCCCATCAATATAACAAGAGATTGGGAATTTGATAACAGGGCATTAAGAGTTGCTGAGATGATATTGATAATTAATTGGGGTTCGTTCTGTCATCGGACCCTTCCAGTGCCTCAATTGCATATAAATATAATCTTGTTCAACTAAGAGATGCTTTTGCTTTGTTTGTTGGATATAGTCAAACGTCAATGTTTGTTTTCTTCATATGTTACTGTACAGAACTGAACTGCTTCAGAGACTATGTATGTATATAAAGATATTTTTTAATGAATAAAGTATATTTTTGTATTTAAAAAATACACTGATAATAATTCTGGAATCAGAAGAGCCCATGCAGCATCATTATGACGTTCCTAATGATACGAAAGCCTCATGGACACTTCTGAGAATGCCTGTTCTCCTGTACCCAAACCCCTACACAGGGTCAGGCTCAAATTTATTCTGCAGTTTTGTGGACAACTGGAGCAGTTGAGAGACTTGAATCGTGCAGGGCAGTCATTTCAATGATTACTTCCCAACAAACACCTCTTCCCAGTTCCCACTGGCAATGATGTCGCATTTACACTAAGCTAAGAAACGCTGTGTATTTCTGACATTCTGAATTATTGTGACTGTGATGGGAAAGATGGTGTGTGTCGTTGGGAGTGGGTGTGGATATGATTCAAAAATTAAAGATCCTTATGATTAATTAGAACAAGTTTATAGTGTTTAACTGTATCAGATAAGCAGATTATTTTTATGTTTTCATCCTGCTGATGAAATACCAAAATGCAAATTACATTGTAGTTGCATGAGCCTGTTGCCTGACACAGGTGATCCAGCAACAAGGCAAACAGCGCTGGGAAATTGACACATTATTCTAATTATTCCAGGCAAGGATTTAGAAGTGGGAAACGGTCTGATAATATTATTGCTGAATGAGTAATTTGATCTGATTTGCCATATAAATATTGTGGCTACAAAGGAAGATCAAAGATTAGGAATCGTGCAGCAAATGACCCACCTCTTGACTCACCATGGCCTGTCCACCATCTGCAAGGCACAAGTAAGTTGTGTGATGGAATATGCTCCATTTGTCCTGGATGGGTTTAGCTCCAACAATACTCAAGAAGCTTGACACCATCCAGGACAATGCAGGTCACTTGACTGACACCACATCCACAAGCACCCACTCCCTCCACCACCAGCACCTAGTTACAGTATTGTGTACCGTCTACAAAATGCAATAGGGAAATTCACCAAGGCTCCTTCGGCAGCACATTCCAAACTTACAATCCCTACCATCTAGAAGAACAAAGGAAGCAGATATATGAGAATACCACCACCTACAAGCTCCCCTCCATCTTTACTTCGAAATCTATTGCCTTTCCTTCAGCATCAGTGGCTCAGAATCATGGAACTCCCTCCCTAATGGAATTGCGTGCCTACTTTCAGAAAAGGACTGCCGCAATTCAAGAAAGCAGCTCACCGGAACCTTCTCAACAGCAGCTGGAGACAATAATTGTTGGCCTAGCCAGCAACACCCACATCCTATGAATAATGTTTTTTTTTTAAAAATCAAAGAATTGGCCACAACCATGGGTGGTGACATGGGCACAGATGGGATTCCCTTTCAAAATACAGTGTACTATCCAGCAGACCTTTTACTAGTGAAGGTACAGAAAACAGATTTATAACACAAATTTTAGTTGTGTATGATATTAAGAAGATCCTGTTTTCATACGGTGCTTTTAACAAAGTCAAACATCCCAAGGTGTTTTGGCAAAGCATTATCAAACCAAATTAGACATCAACTAGTGTAAGGAAATATAAGGACAAGTGATCAAAAGCTTGTTCAAAGAGGTAGATCTTAAGGAATATCTGAAAGACAAACAGACAAAATGAGAGGGATTTCCAGAGGACTTTGTTATTTGAAATAATAGTTGCTGTCACTGGTGAAGTGTTGAAAACTGGGATAAGCAAGTGCTTGAGTCATGCAAAGAACAGCTGAAGTATTTTATGATTAAAAAAAAATAAATGAAAGTCATGTAACTATTGGCAGAATGTAACATTAATTTGCTACTCGCTTTGCAATGAAGTAATAAGATACGAGCAATGTCTCATGCAGACTAAACACCTGCTACCTGCATCTTTCAGAAAACATTATCCATAAGTGACACAACGGAAAAAAAAAATACACAAAAAGGTCAGAATGGTTGGGGTCTTTTATCAGATGTCCACCCCTGGTAACTTGTGATATTCTTTTACCTTCACCAGTGCATGGTACTGGGTGAAAGTTGTTTGAGGTAATTCACTACCACCAATCCCTTCTTTATCTTGGGCCTACCTAGTGATTAACAGGTAAGGATACACATTATAGGAGTACTTAAAGAAGAAACACTGCTGTTAGATAACAAGGTGGTTTATTTCACAAAATCAATAAATACGATTATATTTGGTCAGGAATAAATACTAGGAGCTTTGGGAGCCGGTAAAGATGCATCTGTTCCCTCCAAAGGTAAAGTAAAACTTTTTACTTTCACTGACAGATGGTGTGTGACTTCAATAAAATGGATGAAGTTAATGTAATTTTAATATTAATCCCTTTAGAACCATTATCTGATACAAGCATAATGGAGCAAGTCTATAAAATGTACTTCCCAAAGATGTAGAAAATCCTAGCTTAGGTTGCGCTATTGTTAATCATCCCCGGAGGAAATATATGTAAAAGAAGAAAGCACGTTTTCCTTTACCTCCTATAATAGCAGAAAGTGTATTCCCTGTCTGTGTCCAGGTTTGAGGGATCTTGGTCACTGCATAGACGCTGCTGGGAGCTCTATGAGCAGCTAACACTTGTCATTATTCTGGAAGTTAGCCTTCAGTCTTCATTAGAGCCTAAAGCCTTTCTGAAACCTTTCCTACAATAGCACCACAACACTGCAGAGTTAAAGGGAGCAGTGCAGACAGCAATATCATTTTGAACAATCATTCTGTTTTCCTCCTACCTGAGAATCAGCTACCTTTATGGCAAAGTGGAGCCCTATAAATGCTGTTGCTTTCTCATAGCTTACACTCACCAACAGTGACTACTACAGTCTAATGTTTCTGGCAAAATTATCTCTGTGCCTGTAGCCTACTCAAACTAGGAGAAGGAATTCCTTTCAGAAAATTCTTTCTGACCTTGTATCTTTTATAGTGTTCACCCACAGGACACTTATACAGTTTTCACAAGATCAGAATTTTCCCAAATTTGTTGCTGAGTGTGACGACAGTATGACTTTAAGAGGTGTACTTTGTCCGTTTTGTTTTGAAGAAAGGTTGAGACAGAGATGAAGAGTGGTCTGCTCAAAGCTGATAAAATAAACAGCTTGTGAGGACTTGGGGCATTTTTTTAAAAAGTTGGAACAATAAAAGCAGCATGAATAGATGCTCTTCTAGAACAAGGATTATTTTTAGTTTTCGCCTTCAGTAGCAGTTTTTGGGGTCTTGAAACTGGATGTGGAAGCTCTTATTCCTCTCTCTGTTACAACTGAAAGCTAGAGTTCTCTTTGTGCTGCTAGAATTGCACATGAGACAATGTATTTTACTGAATTTGCCTTTGCCAAGGGTGTGTTTGTGGGATGTTACTACATTGGAACAGTTTATTATTAATAAACAGTGGTTATTTTTTAAGCATTTTGATGGAGTTATAGTTAAGCTGATTCTTTTATTTTAACTTTACTTTGTATTTTAACTGTAGTGTAAAATTAAAGTCTGTTTTGCTTAATGTTGATAGTTGACCAATCAACTTACATCTGGAACCCAACACCTAACACTTACCTTTAAAATAAGAAAAAGGGTAGGGTCTAGACTGTCTTCTTAATATATTTTGACAGGGTTTGGTCTGGCCCATAACATAAGCAGTTGCCAGTGTGAAGTCAATTTGCTTGGCAGCAATTTATTAAAATCAATCTATTCAGAAGTGTCCTAAGACACCTCTAGTGAGTAGTCTGGTAAGACTTGATCCCAGACCTTCTAGCCAAGATATAGAACACTCTCACTGCACCACAAGATCCCATACAATTAGGTTGTAACAATCTCCAGTTTTCAGCTATAGCCCAGGGTCAGAAGCAATCAGATTCCAATTGCCCAGTTAATTTAAACCAAACCATTTAGATCTCGTGGAGAAATTTTCAACACATCCACTTTGAATGGATTTAACCACAGAATCCTGAGAGACAGGGATGCGCGAATAAAGCACTCACTTACTGCAACACCCTCACTGTTGCATTTTCAACATATTGCAATGAACTGATTTATTATTCAATGTAGCAGATGAGTATATGTACATACTTGAATTTTAGACTGGTCTATTCCAAATCACCTCCAACTTCTTAACTCCTTCACTGTTTTCTATTCATTCAGGGAGGGTTGAAGTTGTCAGGCATATCGAAGAATGAAACGTCTTTATGAATTGTAATAGGTCATGAATTCCAACTTTAATATGATGTATTATAAGTCCTTTGATTTGCCATAGCAATCATGTACTGTTCCTCCTGCTTTGTTCACCACAGGAGTAAAAGTAATTATTATCGCTGTAGATGTTGCTAGTGAGTGGACTTACATCCACACATGCTGTTAGCCTTTACTAGGCATAGAGCCATAGTCAGAGTATATAGGAATCAGATCTAACCTGTCATCATGGCATATAACTACCCGTCTTTGATAAATGTTATGATGCTTAACTAATGTGTATGATTGAGTTATGCCTTTACTGGCTTATTGTTGACACAATATGATGAATATACCTTCGGACACTGAAGTCAGTCTCCCAGACCTAAGTTCATTTTTAACTAGTACAGACCTGTACAGTGTAATTCAGAAGTTGGTCAGTATAATGCGTGGGCACATTTTATACCTGGTTCCAATCAAAAGATATAAATTAAAGCATAAAATCTATCTATCTATCCATCTTGGTTAAAATGTCCCCATGACAATAATGTTGCCATAGAAATGGGCCAAGGAATCAGTCTTGCCACATTTGTCATGTCCAGCCTTCAGCTGCACCTGTGACAAGCTAAAACAGTCAGTCTACACTCTGTCAAACCACTAACGCTGCTGAATGGGACTGAAACTTTTACTGTGGGTAGGGCTCAACAATACCAAACTTTCAATGTCAATACCACACAAGTGTCAACATCACATCACAGCTGCAACTCTCTGTTATCTGACAAAAGCCAGGAAATTTAATGGCTCAGGAGCAAAAACCATTTGTACCTTTACATAATGCATTTAATATTTCAAAGCACTTTGCATAATACAAAGGGATATTAACAGGGCTGACCCAATGCATAGTCAAAGAAGTGGACCTTAAGGATTTTAAAGAAGCTGAATGGGTTTCAACTGGGAATTCCAGACCATGTATTGGATCTCACTAAAAATACATGATATAAATTCCTAGTGCTAAGCAAATTATTCAATTCTTTTATTTCAATGTAGAAATAGTTTACTTAAGGAAAAATGTTCTTTCTTGGGCAGTGATACACTGATGTGACAAACTTACTTTAATCAGTACTAAGCTCAAATTCATTCCAAAATTCCATTGAATGTAAAAATAATATAGATACTTAGTTTAGTGAATTATATAGGCAGCTTATTCAATTGCTACACACTGTTGATAATTCACCCCATAGTAATAAAATGAGCTGACAGCCTCATCTCATACAATTTTAAAGTATCAGTTTTCAATTGTTGCTGTGCAATTGTTGTGTTTCAAACCAAACTGAACTTAAAATGCAGCTGAAATCACCTGAAAACAGATTAATATACCAGAAGGCATTATTTAGATAACAGTGCCAAGGGATGAAAACGTATCTGGACTTTGCTTGCTGTCAGTGTGGGTGAGACACAGGATAGCAGTACGTCATGACCATGATAAAGTATAGACTGTCAATTTTAAACTCCACAATCTGATTTTAATACCTTGGACTTTCATAGACTGAAATGGTTTCAAAAGAGGAAAATACACTGACTTCAAACAACTGTAGCAGCCACCTGACCATAAGTTGAGCCAAACCTTATGAAACAATCAATAAACAAGAACCAGTCTGAACTGAAGTGAACATTTTTCTCAAACAAAGCTGAAACCAGTCAACTAGATGGCCCGAAACGTCAGCCTTCCTGCTCCTATGATGCTGCTTGGCCTGCTGTGTTCATCCAGCTCTACACCTTGTTAACTAGATCTGTATCTCCTGTTTGGTTCACACTTTGTTGAGAAATTCACATTTTGGAGAGAGAGAAAAAAAAAATTACCTGCAATTATCCAGCTTGTAAACAAGGAACTCAGACACTGGAATAGACAAACCTGTATTTCAAGGAGCTGCTTTTGGTCAGAGCAGTGAGATGAATTTGTAACTAAAATGAACTGGAAACATTTTATTCTCTCAGCCTTGAAAGTCATAGGACCTGGTGATAAACATCTAAACATCAAGAACTCAAAGATGCCTGTAATATTCACAGGTGCCACTTATCCAAGACACCCCAAACAACCATGGTCTCAGGTTTAAAGTTAATACTTCAGAAACCGAAAGGACTTCAAACTGCATTTTTGAAAATGTTCCTTTTTTAACTGAATGTTATCCTTTTTTAACATTGTACCTTTGAGCGTGAATGTGATGTCAAAATGGGTGGAATTAATACAGTGTACCATTTCAATGTTGAACTTTGGACCTCATTGACACCTTTCATTGCAATGCTGCTACTCAACTGCTTTGCCCTCAGCAACAGGCACCCATCTCATGCATCAGGACAGGGTGTCTATCAGGGCTCTTAGCTTGCTCTGTAAGCACTCACTTACTTTGTGCCTTCTTGGATGCTCACAGCGTCTCTGCCTTGCCTTGCCTTTTAGTACAAACACAATGCTAGGCTGTCTGTCATAGTTGCCAGTAAGTATGTGGACATGACACAATGTGGCACTGTGCTTCATCAATGTCACCTTGACACCATGAGACAGCAGTTTATGGAGCAAGCACACTGCATGTCCTTCAAACAAGTGGCCATATTTCAAAGCATAAGGGGTGTAGTGTTTGGTCAAGTCAAGAGGGACTGTCATCAGTTAGGGGGTGACACCACAGTCAGTTAAAGACAGGTCTGATCTCAGTCCAAGAGCTTGGGCATGTTTAGTCTCTTGCTAGGTGCTTTTAAGGTAAGTGGTTCTGTATTATTACAGTCCATGTTACAAAACTTTGTTATCTGCTAGACCAGGACCTGTAACCTGAAAGTGTTGGCGGCCGTCTTATCCTGGGTGTTATCAAACTGACAGCTGCACTGAACTTTTGCACAACTGGCTGCTTGCAAGGATCCACTGGTGACCTGTGTGCGATCTCTCGATCGTCAACACAAAAACGTACCAAGGCTGTTACAGATGCAAATTTTGAAAGATCACACCATTTCACCTTGTTTCCCAATGACACAGCTGGTGCTGCAGCTCATCAATAGGCTTTGCCAACATAACTCTTCTCCAGATGCAGAGTACTGTACACACATCACGTTGAGAGTACTGTATTATAACATGACTGATTTCACCAACAGGAAAGAGTTTTATTCGGTCAATGTACAAGTTATCTGTGTCCATCTGTACCAATGAGGTGTTACAATGATGGGTCAGAACACCAAAAACATTTATAGACATTTTTCACTTTTAATTCCAAAAAACGAATTGCTAGGGAACAAGAACTGTGGATGTAAATTCAATAACTGTCTGTCAAAGTCCTGTGTAAAGCTTATGGAATCTCATACCTGTAAAGAGCCATTGAAATTTGTAACAAGGAAATACTTAACAAGAAGAGACAACAAGGAGGTTGACTAATCCCTCTCTCAGCCGAAAGCTACCTCTTTCACATATATTTATTTTACCTGCCAGTAAAATCAAAAACAGAAGAACAGGATATTGATGGAGTAGAAGCCCTTTCATGTGATGAACTCTGTAGGTGATAGGGTGCTCTCAAAGCAATGTGGGTACAGCCTTTTACCCCTTACACTGGAACGTTATAAACTGGCATACTCTGGATAAAGTGCCACCTGTACTCTCTGACTGTATTAGTGGACAGACAAACAGGGATGTCACACAGGGGGCATCTTCCAAGGCTGCTCCTGGGAACAAGCCACTGGTATAAAAATTCAGGACAGCTGTAACTTAACGGGTACTCAAATGAAATGACCACTGACGTCCCCTCCAAACTGCGCAGCTGCATGTGCTCCTATTGGCTATGAGGATCCCGCACAACAATTCGGGTGCTAACACTGTTTGCAATATTCCAGAAGTTCTAGAAGTTACTACCATGTACGAACGTTGGAGGTCCACGCAGAAGTTAAAACAAAAAGCAGGAACACTGATGACCACCCATTCCTTCTGACCTCAAGCCCAATTCTAGTGGATGGCACTGTTTGGTATAATGGCCTGGGATATCCTTAGCTTCCTCCAGCATGGCTTCTCTGACAGCTGTAGATAAATCCAGTGAGGCTGATAAATTTTGGGCTGGCCATTCTCCTCTGCCTTCTTGGAGGATCTTTAGCTGCTGGATCTCCCTCTGGAGGGCTCGATTTCCTCTTGTTGCTGGTCTTGGTGACGATGTGCTAATTGATGTTTTCTTTGACGCTGTGATCTGATTTCTAACAACGCCACATGGAACCCTTTGAGTGCTGTTTATGTCTCATGTGAGTGAACAGGTATTCTGTGGGTAATGTTGGAAATGGAACAACACATCAGGAACAGTATTCCTGATCCCTCACACCAATCACAGTGAAGCGACATGTAATGACCTCCCACAGTGTGGCTCATCGACTTCACAAGGAGGAAGGATGTTCTGTCTGTGGAAGGGGATGTAACAAAGATTTATCAGACTGGTTCCTGGGATGGCGCGGCTGGTGTATGAAGAGAGATTGGATCAATTAGGACGATATTGCCTGGAGTTAGAGAAATGAGGGGAGTTATTTTACAGAAACCTATAAAATTCTAACAGGGTAAATGTAGGAAGGTGTTCCTGATGCCTGGAGATCCCAGAACCAGGGGTCACGGTCTAAGGATATGGGTTAGGCCACTTAGGAGTAAGATGAGAAGTGGTGAACTTGTCAAATTCTCTGCCACAGAAAGCAGTTGAGGTCAAAATGCTGAATGTCTTCAGAAGGAAATACATATAGTTCTTAGGACTAATGTGATTAAAGGGCATAGGGAGAAAACTTAAAGTGTATTAAGTTGGACGATCAGCCACGATCATACAGAATGCAGGCTCATAGAGATGAATGGCCCACTCCTGCTCCTATTTTCTGAGTTTCTATGTCTTAAAGAGCACTGTACTATTAACCTTATGCAAAAGCATATTGCAGAACAAAGGTGCAGATACTATAGGTTGTGTGTTCAATGCATCGACTGCTGTGGCACCCCCTCCCAAACAATGACACATTTTAACATCACGTACAGAGAGTTGCAGCTCTGGAGTGTTGTGTTGCACTGTCAGGGATGGAAAGCAATGCAGAAATGGTCAAATCAAGTGAGACTTTTGAGCTTGTGCCCACACAGCTTTGTGTTTCAGTTGTAACAGAAGGACAATTGACGTGAGATCTGAAATGTTGACAAGGTCCAGAGGGAAGTGCTGAAGGACAGAAGCAGTGCGTGAGTTGGTCCAAAAGTATCCGTTGAAACACATAAAATTCTGACAGGGTTGGACAGACTGGATGCAGGGATGATATGTCTCCTATCCAGCGATATGTATTCCAGAACAAGAGGCCACAGAGTTAGGAAAAGGGGCAGGCCATTTTGGACTGAGATGAGGAGAAATTCCTTTGCTCAGAGGCTGGTAAACTTGTAGAATTCTGCATCGCAGAAGGCTGTGGAGGCAAAGTCACTGAATACTTTTTTTAGGAAATAGATTTCTATAAGTTAGAGGTGCTGTGGGGGGAGAGAGGGAGTATGGCATTGAGATGGAGGATGAACTCTGGCCATATTGAATAGTGGAGCAGGATTAGGAGGTGAATGGCCTGCTCCTGTTTTCTCTGTTCCCGATATTGATTGTACCGAGGCTGGTGGTTTGACAATGCCCAGTTGCATGAAGGAAGAGTGGAAGAGGACAGTATCCATGGGTCATGCAGGGAATCGGCAGTGGCAGTGGAGCTATACAAATGTGCAGAAAAGCAAGCTGCGAACTGTGGCACCAGGCAACCACTCCAATTTTCATGTCAGAAATTGGTGTCATTTAGTTTCTCAGGGAAGGTGGAGGTAGTCAGGTGCTGCATACAAACAAGGCAAGTTTGCTTATTGTTGTGGACCAAACCAAACCCACTCAAAATATTCAAAAGGTAGTCTAGACTCTAGCTTTTTCTTATTTTCAAAGTAACTCAAGGTGTTGCGTTCGATATGCAATTCGATTGGCCAAACTACTGGATTTAAAGCAAAACACACTTTATTCATCCATTGTAGTTAAAATACAACAAAAGAAAGAAGGAATTGGAATAACTTAAATCTATTGGAAAACTTAAATAAGAGATATGGCAACTATTACTAATTAACTGTTCCAGTGTAGTAACATCCCATAAACACACCCTTGGCAAAAGGCAAATTCAGAAAACAGATTGTTTCACATGCAACTCCCATAACAGGAAGAAAACCCTCAGCTTTTGGCTGTAACTGAGAAAGGGGAAAAATTAGCTTCCACTTCTTCATGACCCCAACAGCAACTGCTGAAAACTAAAACTAAAACTCCTCATTCTGTGGGTGCTTGACCACACCCATTCAGGCTGCTTCTATTGTTCCAACTTTAAAAATAAATTACCAACGCATCACAATCTGCTTACTCCATTGGCTCTTAAAGCCACAGTATTGTCACACTATCAATGAGACACAAATGCAAGGAAATAAGGTAGGCACCACAGGTTAGTGAGATTCAGAACTCATCTTCTAAATTTTAAAGGCAAATCCAAAAAAACTTTCTCAGGAATCTGATTGCTTTCTGTATTTCCTTTATTTGCTCATTATTGTCCACACTACTTAAATAGCAGAAAATTCTAACATCTAGCCTGTAATCACAGAGCCACATTATCCACTGGTGAGTTTGTGTGGAAGCCTTCTTGAACCACTAAAGTTCATGTCATGTTCAGGAGGGAATTCCAGGATTTTGAGCTAATGTTGGCAAAATTTGATTAATCTAGTATAAAAATCTGGGCTGTTGATGACCATGTAACCACTGTCAGTTGTCAAAAAAACCCAACTGATCCACTAAAATCCTTTAGAGAAGGAAATCTGCCACCTTTACCTGATCTGGCCTACATGTAACTCCAGACCCACAGCAACATACTTGACTTACCTACTAGGCGATGGCCTCATGGTATTATCGCTGGACTGTTAATCCAGAGACCCAGGTAATGTTGTGGGGCCCTGGGTTTTAATCCTGCCATAGCACATGGTGGAATTTGAATTCAATAAATATCTGGAATTAAGAGTCTAATGATGACCCTGAATCCATTGTTGATTGTTGGAAAACCCCATCTGGTCCTCTAATGTCCTTTAGGTAAGTATACTACCATCCTTACCTGGTCTGGCTTACATGTGACTCCAGAACCACAGCAATGTAGTTGACTCTTAACTACTCTCTAGGCAATTATGGATGGGCAATAAATGCTGCCTAACCAGTGACGTCCTCATCCCGCGAATGAATAAAGGGAAAAAAACCCTCTGGAAACTTAGGGATGGACAATAGCCAGTGATACCCTCATCCCCTGTGAGTGAATACAATGAACAAAAATCGATGATATTTTAATGGTCACCATCACTGAAACTAGCTTTCAATTTCAGATTTGTAAATTGAATTTAAATTTCATCAATTGCTGTGAGATTTGGACCCATGTGCCCAGAGCACCTGGAGCTCGAGATTACTAGTCGCTGCAACTTCATTGACATTACCGCTATGCCACCATCTACACCACATATCATTGTTCACCACGGAAATGCTAATCTTTTCCACTCATCACTGGGAAAGGAAATAACACCAAACCTTGTGCTGTGGTCACATAACTTATTACAATGGCACTCTCATTCCCATCTTATTTGGTTGAAATAGTTTCTCCACATAAACACAACAATTCATTTTTCATTAAGCCTCAATAAAATTAATTGTGAGCAAACCCTATTGTGTGCAGATCCAGCTTTTTGATCCCCTCTGGGTACTGGCTGTTTTAAACTGGGAATTAACATTGTAATCTTTTGCTGCATTCTGTCAACTGCCTCAACATCCCCCACAATGTGCGGAGATCAAAACCGACCCCAGTATTCCAACTGAGACCTAATCAAGATTTTGGGCAGCATGGTGGCTCAATGGTTAGCGCTGCTGCCTCACAGTGCCAGGGACCTGGGTTCAATTCCACCCTTGTGTGACTGTCTGTGTGAAGTTTGTATGTTCTCCACGTATATGTGAGGGGTTTCCTCTGGGTGCTCTGGATTCCTCCCACAGTCCAAAGACGTGCAGGTTAGGTGCATTGGCCATGCTAAATTTCCCATAGTGTCCAGGGATGTACAGTTTAGGTGGATGAGCCATGATAAAAGCAGGCTTACAGGGATGGGGTAGGTTTGGGATAGGAGGCCAGTGTGGACTCGATGGGCGAAAAGGCCTGCTTCTGCACTGTAGGGATTCTATGATAATGCAGAGGCAAACAGGCACATTTTACTTTATTACGAATTGGCCTTTGATTAAACGTCTAATCCTTCCTGTCTTAGTCACAGCCTCATGGCATTTGTCATAAATTTCTTTTAGAGAATGAAGCACTAAGACACGTAGATTTCTTTTTGGTTTAGTTAACTTCATTTATAGTGACAAAATCCATAAGTTTAAATACCATTTATAAGACTGGCTCCTGACTGAGTTCAAGAACTCTTTTGAAGAATGAGTACAATTCTGATTACGTCACAGCAAATTCAACTCTCGTCTTGCTCAACTACTCATTTACCTTGAAACAGGGTTTATTTCCCTTTGAACTTGAATATGGTTTAGGCAATTACTTTTGAAAGCTCCCTGGTACTTTCTCAAACTGTTTTCTTTCAACCCCTTAGGTGTCAAAAATACTTTGATTAACTACAGCAGTCATTCACAGCCGATGCAGCAAGACTTCAAATGTCCATATAACATGGGAATCACTAACATAGCGGTGAACATCTAGGAAGACATACAATTCACACGACCATGTTAAATATATCAATCAGGATGAGGAAACAAAATCACATTTGCAGTCTGAGGATGAACACTTCTCATTAAATCAAGGAAACAAACCAATTTGATCTGTCAACCAAAAAAAAAGTTGATTTTTATGAGAATCACTTCAAATCCACCTTACATTCATAATGTGACAGCTTTGTTTGAATCTGAAGCTTCTTCAGGATTGGAGACTCCTTGAGTACAGCCTTTCTAAATGATGTAGCATGCCCAGTTAGTGTATTTTACTTTTAAATCCACGTTGCTATTTGTTGATGACAAAACATGAGACTAGAATCCAAAAATAAATTGTTCCTTATGTGAGCCTCCACCTTGGTAGCTCTCCAATTTAGCTGTGAAACTCAGGTGCAATGAAATACATTGAGGAATTTTAACAGCTTGCTTTCATTTAAATGTTGAAATGCTGAAAGACGCAGGGAAGTGAATTTTGATAAAGCGAGGAGGGTCAAAACGCAGACAAGCAATGGTAATCATTGGCACAAACAGGCATTTCTGTGGTCGCAAGCAAGAATCCAGGTTGCCTCCCTGGTGCCAGGGTCAAGATGTCCCAAACAGGCATAGGATATTCTGAAAGGGGAGGATGAACAGCCAGAGGTTGAGGTCCATTTTGGAATATATGATATTGACAGGAAGAGAAATAGATAAACTAACAGAATGGGGAAGACTAGTAGCAGATCAGTTATAATATAGAAAAATGGAAGGTAATAATTTTGGCTGAAGGGATGGAGGAAGTCTATATCAGGTTAATGGTCCAATTTTGGAAAATGTGCAGGAACAGAGTGGCCTGGGGATGCAAGTGTATTGATCTTCAAAGATGGCAGGATATATGGAGAGAACAGCAAGTAAAGCACTTTCAGTCTTGGGTCCATAAATAGAGGCATTGAGTACAAAAGTAGGAACTTTGTGCTGAATCTGATTAGGCATATTTGGAAAGATGAAGTCTTTGAGAGGGTACAGAGGAAATTTACGGAAGTGGTCTGGAAAGCAGTGGTGGCAATGAGAAGAGAGGAGGTTTAGGATAAAATTTAGGCTGGAAGGCTGGGATTGTTCTCCTTGATCAATGGAGATTGAGGGTGATTTGGTAGAAATCTTCAAGATTATGACTGGCTTAGATAAACTAGAAAAAAATTCTTCCCATGAGCTAATAGTACAAGGGTAATGGCACATAGATTTTAAATTTTGAGGAAGAGATGCAGGGGAATGTGAAAAAGAATGCTTTTTTTTGTGTAGCAGAACTCGCCATCCATGAAGGTGGTAGGCAGCGATACAGTGGTTTCAAAAGGAATTTGGATGAAAATTATCTTGCATAGCTACAGCGATCAAACAGGAAATTGAAAATAACTGAATTGCTCGACGTGGCACCAGCATGGCCTTAATGGGCTGACTGGCCTACTTCTGTGCTGCAAATTACTCTCTGACTCTAAGAAGGAATAGTAGCATAAAGATAGTAAGAGACAGGAAAGAGACGGACTATAATTTCCCATTTATTATGCACAATTCCACAGGATATTAGCTAATAAGATAAGAAAATTGTACAGAAATATAAACCCAGAATATTACTTCAGACTAAGTTATGACAGATTGGCAAAGGGTCGAAGGTTCAAACCAGTAAAAGCCAAATACAAAAATCTGTACAGAACATATAACAGACAGGAAAACAGATTGTAAGTGTTTCATGATTTGGCAGCGGTTTTTGCTCACAGGTTTATTCCTTGAAATAAATCATTGCAAACAGCAATTTTTACAATTCACTTACATTTCAATTCTGAACATTGTGAAGCTAAAAATTAAATAAGAGATCTATAAAGAAGCATCATCTGTTAAATTGAAGCTTACGTTGAAAAATGTTTCAGAGCTTCAGGATTTGATCATTCCAAAACTTTCTGCTGGGTCCAGAAGTCCTAATTCAAAATTAATGTACAGTATAATCAATGCAGAAAATAGTTTGCACACTTCTCCACTATTAACCATGCACCATCACATTCATCGTCTACATCTTGCAGTGTTTCACTTATACAAGATAATAACAAAAATGTATAACTGGCAAAATAGGGTTTTGAAAATCCTTGCAATAAACAATGCTCAGAATATTTCATTTTTTTGGCATTGTTGCACCCCTGCAGTTGGATTCTGATGGTGCAACTTGATTGTACATATTATTGTGTTACGTGATTTCAATTCCTGATAGAATTCCCTCTTACACTATCAATAATAGAGACCCTTTTCCTGCTTCTCCAATGGTCTTACTCTTTTAATATGAGACAAAAAGAAACACTAAAGGTACAAAGAACAAAAGAACAAAGAACAGTACAGCACAGGACGGGTCCTTTGGTTCGCTAAGACTGTGCCGACATGTGATGCCTTTCTAAATTAAAATCCCTTTGCCACTATGTCCATATCCCTCTATTCCTGGCCTATTCATGCATCAGTCAAGGTACCTTTTAAACGTTGTTATTGTATCTGCCTTCACCACCTCCTCTGGCATTGTATTCCAGGCACTTATCACTCCCTGTGTAAAAAAAACCTGTCTCTCACATCTCCTTTAAGCATATATCCCCTTTTAGTTTAAACTTGTGTCCCCTAGTATTTGATATTTCTACCCTGGGAAAAAAGACTCTGATTAACCATTCTAACCATGCATCTCAATTTTGTAAACTTCTGTCAGGTCAACCCCTCATCCTTTGACACTCAAGTAAAAACAAGCCAAGTTTGCCCAATCTCTCTTCATAGCTAACACCCTCCAAATCTGGCATCATCTGGTAAATTGTTTCTGTACCCTCTTCAAAGCCTCCACATCCTTCTGTTAGTGTGGTGACCAGAACTGTACACAATATTCCAAATGTGGCTGAACTAAAGTTGTATACAGCTGCAACATGAGTGCCGCTTTTTATATTCTATATCCTGATCGATGAAGGCAAGCATGCCATATGCCTTCTTGACCACCTTGTCCACTTGTGTTTCCACTTTCAGGCAGGCACCCTTCCAACACTACTCTCTGTTTTCTATGACTAAGCCAATTCTGTATATATCTTACCAGCTCACAATGGATCCCATCTGACTTCACCTTTTGTAGCAGCCTACCATCAGAGACCTTGTCTAAGGCCTCGCTAAAGTCCATGTAGGCAACATCTACCACACTGCCCTCATCAATCATCTTTGTCACTTCCTCAAAAATCTCAATCAGATTTGTGAGACACAAACTTCCCTACATAAAGCCATGCTGATTATCACTAATAAGTCCATATTTTTCCAAACGTGAGTAAATCTTGTCCCTGAGAATCTTCTCCAATAATTTCCTTACCATTAACATAAGGCTCATCAGCCTGTAATTTCCTGCATTGTTTCTTTTGCCCTGCTTAAACAAAGGCACAGCTTAGCTATTCTCCAATCCTCTGGGACCTCTCCCATGACTAAAGAGGATACAAATATTTCATACAAGCAATTTCCTCAAACTGCCTCCCTCAGCATTCTGGATAGATCCCATCTGGTCCTGGGGACTTTTCTGCATTATTGCTTTTCAAAACACCCAACACCTCCTTCTTTTTTATATGGACATGTCCTACAATATCAATATACCCCTCCTGAGACTCACCATCTATCACATCCTTCTCCTTTGTGAATACTTGTTGACTTGGCAAAACTGAAGTTTCATAAAACTGAAATGGTGGCAAACTTCAGATTGACATCATCCAAATAGATAGAATAAGACACTTAACAAAGTATTAACTTGATTATCCAATAATATTGTACCACAGGAGTTGTTAGTTAAAATTATATTTTTCTAATGAAAGTGAAATTAATATCTTTTCTCAAGCAATTTTAAGAAACTTTGATGGATTAGCAGATTCAAATGATTTACTCATAAATCAACATATTAAAGACTGGTTAGAAATTGAAATTTAAACTTGGAGCTGCGATGAATAATTTTTTTTAGAACTAGACAGCAGGAATGCAAATATAGTTGCAAGCCACATTCCTCTGAGGAAGGGTCACCAGACCTGAAACGTTAACTCTGACTTTTTTTTCTTCACAGATGCTGCCAGTCCTGCTGGGCTTTTCCGGCAACTTCTGTTTTTGTATCTGATTTACAGCATCCGCAGTTCTTCTGGTTTTTATTTGGTGTTTGGCCTAAACCTGCTCCCATACCTTGTATTCTTGTGAAACACACACTATTTAATATTACATATAAATGGAACATGCACAATATAGAAGAACAGTTATACATGCACACTACATACAAATCTTGTATTGTCAGCTTTGTTCAGTTGATAGCACTCATACCTTATTGAGGAGGTTGTGAGTTTAAGTCTCAGAAAAGAATTTGAGTTTATATTGTAGGTTGGCACTAGAGTAAAGCACTGAAGGAAGGTTGCGCAGTTGTAGATTCCATCCTTTAGATGTGATTTTGATCTTGGTCTTCAGGCTGTCTAATCAAGTGGATGTAATTGGTCAACTTAAAGACCAGAGCTTGAGTCCAAGAGAGTGAGACACAAATTGGGTATTGTATTTCAGCAACATAGTGGCACTACTCTCTGGCCCTTAGTGTTTTTGCTTCCCAGTGGTTTCTTCATGCTGTGGCAATGTAAAAATGGGGCTGCATTGGGCTAGCATGGCTTAGCAGGTCATTAGGGAGAGTGCAGTTTGAAGCCAAAGATGAAGGTGAAAATAAGGGATGGGAAATCCCAGGGAGGAGAAAGGATGGCTACAACGTTGGACTAGAAGCAGATAGTGCAGATGACGGATTGAAACTTGGCAGCAATGTGATGCTGATACTTAGCATTTAACTCTCCATTCCTGACTAACATCTAGTAAAAAACTATTGCCAGCTCCAAGGATTTTATTATTGGGATGGCAGGACTGCCATGTGAGGAAAGACTAGATCGGCTTATACTCACTGGAATGAAGAATGAGTGGGGGGATCTCACAGAAACATATAAAATCCTGATGGTACTGGACAGGCTAGATGAGGGAAGAATGTTCTCAATGTTGGGGAAGTCCAGAACTAGGGTCACAATCTAAGAACAAGGGCTAAGCCATTCAGGACTGAGATGAGGAAAAATTTCTTCACTCTGAGTTGTGAATCTGTGGAATTCTCTCCCACAGGAATTTGTTGGAGCCAGTTCGTTAGATATATTCACAAGGGAGCTGGACATGGCCCTTGCAGCCAAAGGGATCAAGGGGTATGGAGAGAAGGTGGGAATGGGTTCCTGAGATTGCATGATCAGCCATGATTATATTGAATGGTGTTGCAGGCTTGAAGGGCCAAATGGCCTACCCCTGCATCTGTTTTCTATGCTTCTATATAACAGAACAGAAATAGCTAGAGAGGAGGTGGTTCAGGTGTAGGACAATACCTAACTGTGGAGTTCCCTTTCACAAATTCTGCATTAACTATTTTGGAAATAACTTTTTCATCATCACTTCCATTATTCAATTTGTATCACTTGAAATTTGTTTTGTCCTACACACCTTTATTTCTCTTTCTAACATGCATTCTCCCAACTTTTCTCAATTCTTTACATTCATTCAGTCTTGCCATTTGTTGTTTCCCAGATTATTTTTCACATCTTCCATCTGTCAATGTTCTTGTCTCCTACCCTTAACCTCCCTTCCCTCTCTGCCCAACCTACCACATCCTTCCCTCCATGTTCTTTTGCTGGCTTATGCAATCTTTGCTTTCTGTTAACAAGGAGAATCTACATTGATTGCTGCAAAGGAACAAAACTCTACTGCTGCTCATGTGAACTGAAATGGCTCATAGTACAGAGATTTAATCACAAAACAGTAGAGATGCCTTCTATGCAGGTTGAAAATTGAAGAGGAGAAGATTGTGTGGGCATGTACATTACAAACTGTGAATAAAACAGATGGTTTGTTTCACTGACAGGATGTAAATTATGCTCGCTCAGACACTAACAGAATTTTATCAAGTTACCTTGGTGATCTTATTTTTTCTAAGTTATAATTTTCAGAATTTAAAGTCCATAGTTAAAAGCTGTAATTCATGTTTATCAAACAATGCTAATACAAATCTTCTGGGGCAAAGACAAAACCATTCTTGGTTCCATTCTCAATTAACAAATTGTATAAAAAGATTACAGCAATTCTGGCACACAAACTCCTCATAAATATGTAACACAGAACTGGTTGAAACCAACAATGCACAACATAATCTATTAAAAGGAAAAGCCCAATTGCAGATACTGAAGCTAATATTTAGTGTCTTTACTTCCTGGAAATAGTTAGAAATTATACATCAGCAATGTTAATGAGTGGGGACTTTCAAAGAAGTGAACAGAAACATGGTATGAATTATTGTTTCACTTCTTTAATTCTCTCTTATCTTAGTTCTCCTGATCCTTTTTCACTTTGGCACACAAGTTCTCAATTCTCAAATTAGCAAGACTAAATAATCTATGTTTCATCCACTGAAATAGGAGAAGTGTCTGAGAGCAAACATATCATTTCTTCCTGGCAGCGAATTGTGTGATTGCAATTAGCACAGAGAGAAAGTGAAACACACCGCAAAGCAAGACCAGAAATGTCATCGGCAAAGTGCTTGTGGATTATTTAACAAATCATGCTTTGGCCATCAGATCTGTTTAGGCATTAACAGCAGATCTAACGAAAGCACTACAAGTTTAAAGAGCAAAGGCTGACTTTGCAAAGGCAGCACTTAAGTTACAATGAATTATAAATCAGCAAAGATGTAAACCTTGCAAGATTTAAAAACAAACAGAAATGTGCCAAGTGCAGTCTGCTGCTCACAAACCTATCAGGCAATGCACCAAGCATCTGCCCTGACTATCAGGCTATGTAACAGGAGATGATGAGGAGACAGCAAATGGGAATGAAAAACCTCAATACAAAAGGTCTGCAATATCACCATATCCAGTGTCTTTAATTTCATTTCAAAGAAGTTAATTAAATCACATCTGATTCCCAATTGCCTTGTCCATGTCTGTCCCCTGCAGAACAAAGGGACATTAAATTCTGGAGCCTGGGAGGTGGGGAGACCTTTAAGTATGCTACACAGTTCTGATTTCAATATCCAAAGAGACAGGTATTCTACACTAAACTCACAACCGCTATGGGCTGATGCAGCACAAGCTCATATTGAGAAATGAAATATTCCCCCCTTAGTAGACAGATCTAAGGAATGATTCAAAACATATCTGCTTCAACATTGATTTGCTGTCATTTGTGTTCCTCCTATCCATTTGTTACATCTTGATCACACAAGCCGTAATGTAATCTGTTACTGGGTATGACCAATGTAACTCTTTCTAAAAAGCTAACCGTATTACAGATGAAGGGAGGAACAGGCGCTATCCTATCATGTCACATAACCAGCAGCCTCCAGTCTTCTGACAAAGCTTGACCCTTCCCTGGGAGACAGAAGAGGTCAAGACCCCTGCAGCTAGCTGCCTGGTAAAACACTAACATAGTGCGACGAGTGGATATTGAAAACATATTCTCAAGGCTCTGGTTGTAAAAATATTAGATGAACATGATCCATTTAGTCAGAATACTTTGACCTTTTTTTCCCCTTAAACTGTTCAGATAAATATGGAATCTCCTCAACAATACAAAAAAAAAGAAAGCCATGACAAATAAAATATAACCTGGTTAACAGCCATGCATCAATAGACAGAATATTTTATTTCAAAATGGAATTTGTTCTTTAATACAATTCAATGCATAAAAACACTTTGTTCTATATTTTTAAATTTCTTTTTATCTCCAATGATTTCAGTTTTTTAAAACAAGAAGTATTTTCATTTCCTAATGTCTTGATACATTCATTATCCAATGCATTTTTCTTACTTAACATTTTTATTTTGCTGTACATTCCTGCATTTACATATATAGAGAAAATATTTGGCAATTGCAGAAAAGGCATTCTCAAACGGCGTGGAACACTTTAACTGTACTAGCCTAGCAGTGCCTGGGCAGTTAAAATTTGCCAATTAATTTACCCTCCAATGTCCTGCCTTGAACCTGAAGTCTCCCATTTTATCCATGTTTTAAGATCAGGCAACAAAAGTTGCCACCTGAAGCTGGTGGATTGCAGATAAGGTCTGGAAGGTATCATTGACTGACATCTGCCATTACATCTTTGGTCTCAGTGAGAAAATCAAAATGACTTTTCCACCAGGTTAAGACAGTTGGAAAGTGATCCAGAACCAAAACAATTTCAAAGTGGTTTACATTCTTTCTGTGGCAATAGGGACCGTAATGTTCCTTTGAGCCTACAAGGAACATTTAGTTCCCTGGTGCAAGCTCTCTCCTGATCCCAAAAGACTCACCAAAAACGTAACCATCTTTCAATTTAGACCGACCTGGGCAAAGATCCAATTTCCAAGTTAACAGAGAGAAAAAAAATCAAGGCTGCAGTCTTCAAAGACAACGGAGAACATTTTCCCCTCAACATCACTTCAGCTTTATATATGTAATACCCTGGTTAAACAGTCTGTTCACAGACATAATGATGGAAAATTCCACAATCAACTTTCAAAAAGGATCCAATAACTATCAGAATAATGGTACAAAAGCTCACTCTAGGAATTTTAATAACAAAAACAAAGATCTAATCCAAGAGATTTTTCACTGGAACATCTCTAGTCACTGCCAGGAATTAAAAAAAGAGCTATAAATAAAACATAACCTCGAACAGATAGTGCTGGTGAAGGTATAATCAGCACTTACTCAAACTCTTGATACTTAACATCTTCATAGCACAAACACAGGTCACCTTCAACTCAAAAATATTGTCATTGTTGGAAGGAACTTCAAATTTGAACTCTATAACTATTCTGCAGCAAAATTAGCAAATAAATAAAGCTACATTTTGCATACCTTCTTGCAGCTGCCATCCCCAGCATGCTCACAGCGGTGGGCAGGGTGCCATATCTATATCTTATTTTAGACTTTAATAAGTTGCTTAGAGGCTACCTCCATGTTGAATCACTCTATCAGTTACTAACTGCTGCAAGTCAAGCCATTTTCTGCACTAGACAACAATTCCATTTGCAAATGTTCGGAAACTACATTAAGCAAAATGTGCTTCAATAAGTAAAGTCCAAGTACGACTATTGCATTCACATCTTTGGCTAAAAAGATCCTGGTAATTTGCAATGTAGAAAAAGGTAGTTTTGCATTTGAGTCAATTTCTAAGCTACAAAAAAGCCAAATTATTCTTTTCTACTTTGAAATATTTCTTGGACAGTGATAGCAACATTTTTGACTCCTGCATGGACACCTACTGCCAGAGATGTAACAAGGAGCCGTTTTCCTCATATCTTGATTTAGAGATCTTTGGCATCTTGAAGATGTGTTGCAAATGCCTGCTAGCATACATCAAAATAACCATGGAACATTTTGCCGGGTCATTGTAATGTATTGTATGTTTTATAGGCAGGTTTTGTCCATTGGGATTTCCTCAGGACCTTGGGGAAGTTAAAAAGATATGAATCTGAAGACAGAAGTGATTCAGATCCTATCCACCGATGAAATCTCTGTCAAAAATAGAAATAGAAGTGCAGATGGACTAAATTACAGTTCCTTTCCAATGAAAGTAACCATTACATGATTAATAAATTAAAACCTTCCCACTACAGAATAATAAAAGGGTAAAAATGTGACCCCTCAGATGAAGTCAAAAGTGCAACTGGCCTGGAGCCAGGTGATTTTTTTTTTCCCAGGCGACTGGTCCTCAGGAGGGTTGTGATCTCCCAGCTTCTATTAGCATCTTGTTACCCAGTATTCAGGCTTTTCAATTACTGTAGCCTTAATATTATTTTACAGCCAGGAGACCAGGGTGCATTCCTTTCTTTTCTCTCATACTCCATGTGTTGAAATCAAGGCATTGACTTTTTATGTTAATCATTCTTTCCCAGACTTCAGAATTGTTGAATTCCTCATTTTTCCTAATAGTTCTTTCCTCCTACAATTTTCAAGATTTTAAAAATAAGCTTGCTGTGAATTAGGCTTTCCTGCTTAAAAAGAATTGTGGCAGAAACTTCAGATCTACCCAAATCAGGATTGGAGGCAAATCTGACCTGAAAATACCTGTGCCACCCACCATGCTGGCTTCCTTACCTTGTTCCCATCTCCAGTCATTTTTGTCACAATTATAGACCCCAGTGGTAGGCTAAAAGGGGCAGCACTCCAGTCAGGCATACAGTTGCTTTCTGTCTACCTGAGTATGGATGCAGCCAAAAGCTACCACTCTTAAAACCTCAGTGGGTGGCTTAGCTGCTGAATCTGATTCTTCTGCAAAGCTTTGGAAATACTGATTTATTTTGTGCTTTAAGCCAGCACTGCTACCTACACATTGAGAAACTAGTCTGGAATACCTCTGGTCTGCGTATGTCTGCACATACTTTGCCCCTGGGGTTGCCTGCACTTATCACTGAGCTAGACTTTTCAATTCCTTGTGCACTATAACACTCCATTATTTATGTCTGTGTATTTCAAGTTCCCAAATGTAGCTATGCTAGTGTTGTGCCCAAGACCTCTCACTTCACATCATCCTTCTAGAAGTATGTCTTCTCTCTTACTGATGTCAGAGTAATGTGATCAGTTGCATTATGATTTACATGAATTTCATTAAACCACAAACACCTTCATTGTTAAAAAAAACTCTTAGTTATTTACTGCCCCTCTCAAGCTGAAAGAGCTTTGATTGGCCCTCTAACTCAAAGATCCCACCCTCCACCCTTAATTGGGCAAGGAATCTATCTCGATATTAATTAATGTGGTGTGTCTGTAAAATTCCCAAAAGGATTATTTTCTCGAGAGCTACTTTTGGAACTTGAAAACTGTTCTGACTCCTATTTCCTGCTCCTGGCGTGAAAACTTACCTCTTGAGGTTCTTTGTTTTCATTAGTCATTTGTACAAACTTTGATTTCAATCCAACTTGAAAAATAATCAGTCATTGGAGAATTTCAGTGGAGATCTTTGCAATGCATGGCATGCCTGACTGGATTATTGTTCCAGAATGTGCAAATGAAGACTTCATACATGTTGTGGAAAACTGTGAATTTGTACATCATGCTAGTTCCTTACATATTCTCAGTCCAATGGTGAAGGCTGAACAAGAAGTCAGAAGTATCAAATCATTGTCAAAGAAGAGCGAAGACATTCAAACATTCAAAAGATTCCTGAACTCCAGGTCTGCTCCATGGTTATGTGGACTTACACCATCAGGAATGCTGATGGGAAGAAAGCTTGGGACATAAAACACATTCTAAGCAAAATGTTACCTACAAGGCTAGAAGACCACAGACAGTGGAAGACAGAGTAAAATGTTATTGAATCTAACAAATTTCTAATTATAGCAGGACCTATTGTATAGAAACCTACACAAGTTGAAGGAAAAAGAAAATGTATGGATAAATGACCAAGGCAGAGCAGGAATAATTGTCTAGACAGATGCTAATTAACAAAGATCTTAGTTGGTATATACTTTAGAAGGTGCTGTAAGAAACATGAGAAATCTTATTTCTATTCACCAAAGACACAGTCAGATGAAGCAGATATTGACCCTAAGGTTTAGGAGGAAGCTGATACTACAAACCTCAATGAAGGCTATACAAGTCCAGAAACAAGAGTTCAGAGAAAGGCCACTAATCTTCTGAGCCTTCAGGGAAAGTATGAAGACTCTAGACAGGTTGAATCTGTGATGGCAGAGATTGGGGGTGGAGAAGGGGGCATGGGGGGACATTAAGATAGTGTGTAAAAATTAAAAAATGATTATGCAAGAATATATACATGGCATTACGAACAGATGAGGAGGAAGAATCAGTTCCATTCATTGCAGCACCCTATTGGTCAGGCCTAATAAGTAATTGTATTTCTTTTAGCACACAGCTAAATAGGTTTCAATCAAAATTTGGGTTGTTGGAAAATGAACAGAATGAAAGGAAAAGGATGTATGTTATCTACTAACACCAAGAAAAATTAATAAGACACAACAAACACAAGCAATATGTTTAAAAGAAGAGAGTGGTACAGACAGGGACAATAAAGCTACACAGATTAAAAGTTCTTAGAGTCTTTGAGGTATGGGAGTGAAACCTGAAACCTGAGTCCACGGTTGTTTAACTGTGGCCTTCTTCCTCAGCAGTGGTAAAATATGTCGAATTCAGGAGTTTCCGGTGAATGGTTATTTTCCTAAGTTGCTTTTTTACCAAGCACTGACTTCGGAGGTTGAGAGAAAAAGGCAAAGAGAGAGACAGCCCACTTTCCAGGTTCTGTTGAAATAAAGATAACAAGGTGTAGAACTGGATGAACACAGCAGGCCAAGCAGCATCAGAGGAGCAGGAAAGCTAACGTTT
>NC_063355.1:16559090-16616229 GCF_021869965.1 Rhincodon typus | reverse complement strand
TGTTGAAATAAATCCCTGTTTCTTTCTCTTTGGTTTGCTGCTCAAAGACAGCAATTGCAATACATCCATTTCTATATTCATGAATCTAACTTTATTGTCTTTCCAAACTGATTGCTCAACAGGCATCCAGCCATTCATTTCCAAAGATGTTAACTTGTCATGCCACCATGAATGAAAAAGTGATGTGGATTTCTTGACTCTGACCTAATTGTGTGTTTTCACTGTCTTTGGATGAAATGGTATTTTCAGCGTAGATGGTTTGATGTATTCTGCATAGGTTCTATGAACTTGCTTCAATCTGTGGTTAGAAGATCGCAGGAATCACCTTAGTCCATGAAGGTCTCCATTGTTAAAATCAGATGATGGATGTTGAATATTAACAGCTCACCATAATAACTCAGGAAGCCTGACTGAAGAGGAACATTGTTTATTGTTGAATGCCAAAACACAGCAACGACTTATGACGTACAGAGACAAGTCCCAGCCTGGGACAGACAGCTCTGCAAACCCATCCCTTCATATTATTTTCTAATCAACATGCTCAGAGATGTTATTACACACTGCTGGAGCAGGTGGAGCTTGAATCCTGGCCTCCTGGTCCGAGGGTACAGTCACTATCACTGCACCACAAAACCTTTTTGCTTTTGTTTCTACTGGGTCTGCTTTATCAGGGCTCAGTTTAAGAGTTTCTAGCTGGGCAGGACATTGCTTGTTACCACAGGGAGATTAATTAGTGGTTCCCCATGAATCTTGTGGGGGTTAGTACACTCATGTTTACTGTTATTGTAACCACGGACAAAGACTTGGAAGAGGGTGTGAGATATGTAGTGTAATGCTTTGAAAGGGTGTCTGTAACAATGTGACTAATACCTACCACTGTGATGTAAGAGATCACAAGGGCCAGATTCAGAAAAAAAAACTCACATTTTCACCGAATTTAGTCATGCTTCTGTAAATCAGTGTATAATTCCCAAATATGTAATAAACCAGTTATTGTTCAGACCTTTCAAAGACTCAGTAATGTCTCCTAGCTAGACTAACACAAAATATAATTGCCTATCCATTCTGAGCTTCACATTTACCTCAGTTTAGGTGGTCAGCAAAGCTCCTGTCAAAAGCAGGTTAGGGGCCCATGTATTTAAATAAGGACCAGCCGACATTATCAAGACCCCAAATACCACTCATCTCAACCATCAAATGAGATGGGAGCCCACTTGCAGGTATTTAGAAGGGCCCCTCACCTCCCTCATAATTTCATCTGGTTGCTGCAATGGATGCTATTAAACATTCACTGCTGCTGGAATCTACTGTTCCATCAAAATGCTCCAACACTACTTCTCCCTTCTAAGGCGCTGTTGAAAGTCTGTGCTGAACACAGCCCCATGAGATTCCCTGATTTCCAAAATAGGCAAGTTGCTTTGCAGGCAGTGCCCTTCAGACCTGGTAGCTCCCTTCTTGACTGTAACTGAGAACCATATACCAAAAGCAATGAAGCTTTCTACCTAGATAATCAGTGTCAACCCCTTTAAATATAGAACAAAAACAAAACAAAAATCGGCTGCAGTTTATTAAATGCTTGAATTACAAAGAATAAGAAAACTTTAGTAAATAAAGTGAAATAATTTTTCTTACTATCATAAACTTTACCAACATTGGTGTTTGGATTGAGCTGTTTATTTGAAGCCAACAGAAAAAGAATTAGATAGACCACAAAGGAAAAGCAAATTTGGATGAAAAATAATGAAAAAGGTTTTTGGCTGAGAAGATCCCACCTTAAAGCACAATAATTGTAAAATTATTTCAAACACTGTTATATGCTTTCTATAAGATTCCTGCTGCAGTAACGTAAATAGGTAGTAACACTCATCATTTAAAATTTGAATCAGTTCAATAACACACGCAGTAGCAGTTTGTTATGAGTGCTTGCCATCTGGTCATGTAAAATTACTAACATATACTGACTAGATTTATTCACAATATTTCCTGCAGAATATTAAATCGATGAGCTCCTTAAATAAAGTTTTATAATACTCTATTAAGAAAGGTTCTGCATATCTCTGCCAGAAGTGCATAAGCAGATACATTTAATAAAACTTTGAGATATAAATAACAAGTTAAATTGGAATAAAACTTGCTCTTCATGAAGGAGTTGAGGACATTTATATTGGACTCATTCTGCCAGCTCGCAGATCTGAGCTTGCAAATATCATGACTTGGGATAAATTAGTAACTTTGCGAGACATGCTCCCAAAAGTGTCATCTAACTGGCTTGCTCATTCTATGTTAATTACTAAACATCATTTGTATTGGTACTGCTAATGGCCAGATTTCTTCACTATTGCTTTAAAAAAAAACATTCAGGGGCTTCTCATTTCTAGACCACACATTATTTAACTTTTAGCAATAGATCTAAAATAGTGATTACAATGGCTCCCCTACCTCCAACCCGTTAGGAGAAAAGGTACAAATTGCAATAAATTGGTGCACTATAACATTTTCCCTGCAGTTTAACGTGGAAGCACATTTTGTTTTACCCTGGCCCCAATCATAATCTTTTCGTTTGAATGTTTTCATGAAAGAAGATATCAGTCTCAGGAGATCCACATCCTTACTCTGCAGTTCAGCCCAAATCTGCTTCAACTCCAGGCTAATCCCTCCTGGGGTAAATAAAATGGCAGAACGGAATAATGTAGCGGGGTTTATTTATTATAAAGTGATCAAACTATTCGAATGCAATTCTACTAAGCATATTGCAGCTTAAGACACTTTCTCGGAATGGATAATTTTACTGACAGATTGTGGGATAATTTTACTGATGACATTTCTCTGAAAACATTCTAATATTGGCATTTCTGTCCTGCTGTTTCAGCCGAACATATGTTTGCATTTCATCCTTTCAAGTAATCCTATTGCTTGGCGCAGTCTTTGGGTAGTTCTTATCTATTTAATGATACTAAACAGTCAAGTTCCCTTAATATCTTAAAATAGATTAGTTCCAAAATAACGAAAACAAAATAAAGGCTTGCAATACATGCATACTTTCTATTTAAGGAGCACTGAGCTATTGTGAACTTGAGTGGAGGAGGGTCATTCAACATCCGTAAATTGGGACCTCCTACTTCAAGAATGAGTCTCTGACAAGGATTTCCTGGAAAAACAATGGGAGAATTGATCATCCTCTTAGATGAACTTTATAACCGTTTGCCAGTTCTTGCAAGATTGTCAGCAATTGTTTTCACAATCTCACTGCTGAATTCTCCATTAGTTATTTTACTTCTTCCTCATGGTTTAACTTGTCAATCATTATAGTAAAGTTCTCATTTACATTCCTTCTTTTAAGCCTGCAGCATCTTCTGAAAAGATGTATTGGAGAAAATTTTAACTAGAGGTGATGTTAGAAAGCAAACAAGATCTAATTAGCCATTGATGTTGATGAAATGGAGAATTGGGCGTGGCTTATAACAAAAGCATAATCAATATTGGCAGCTTTACAAAATCACTCAAAGTTAAATGGCTCCCATTATTTTCAGATACTGTTCTAGCTGGGCATTGACTCTGCTTAAGTTGTAGCTTTTGATTTGTGCTTACATTCTGAGCGAGTAGGTAGGATATCTATTTGAATCCATAGTAGATAGTTAGGCAAACCTTCAGCCAGGGGAGTTTTTCCTGCTGTGATTCACTGAGGAGGGCGACAATTGGATGCATGGGCATAAATTTAAACATCACTTCTCACTCCTCTGAGCTACTATAAATCTGAAGATCGCTGTAT
The DNA here is from genome assembly GCF_021869965.1 of Rhincodon typus. NCBI lineage: Eukaryota > Metazoa > Chordata > Chondrichthyes > Orectolobiformes > Rhincodontidae > Rhincodon > Rhincodon typus. Next base: position 16,612,460 of record NC_063355.1, on the reverse strand, counting down.
TGTAACTTCTGTCGGAGTAGGAGGTTCCGGTACTGTCTTCTCTACTTTAAGCATTAAAACATGAATCTTTCTTGAATCAATTTTGGTTGATTTCTTTTCCATACGCATCAACCTGCTATATGTCTTCCCTTTGATTTAATATGTCCTCTTGACATAAATCTTCAATGGTTTTAATGAAGGGCTCTCCACTTGTCCCAGGCATTTTTAACTATGGAACTGCCTCTTTCAAAATGTATTGCTTATTGAAGGATACAATGACTTAAGTGAGCTTTAACTATGGATGCCAATTAATCTAAATTAGAAAACAGGAAACATACACAACGGGCCTGTTCATCCTTGAAATGGAATGTTTCAGATGGATCATAGTTTTCAGACATTTGCTATAGGTTTTTTGTATCTTCTAAGTAGATGTCCGACATTGTTTCTATCGTGAAAATAAACCTTCTGTCACAATAAATGAGCTGCTGAACCCAATAGCTCCAATGTTCTCAGTTTTCTATTTTTCTCTTATATTTTAGCTGCTGATAAGTTCCGTAACAGCAAGGAAACGGATAAGCTATAGCAATTGAGAAATTATTTCCATACAGCTTTTATTCTTTAATACCTCTCTGCGGCACTATAGCAATGTTTTGATAGAATGTAAACTGTTCAGGGAACACCATATTGAAAAAGTGTCACCAGCCAGTAATGAGTCTATGAATCACTTCAGGAAATTTTATTTATTCTGTTGTAAAGTTACAAAGTCACATCACTGGCTGATATTGAATATTTAGCAAGATTCTACAGCCTTGGCACTTGCCTGGCAGTAGCACATGCCAACAACCAAGAAGTTTTTCCAGTCTCCAGGAAGACAGATGGATCAACTGTCCATTCGACAAAGACTGGTCGCCATACAAGCAATTAAGGAGCAGGTTATGGGGAATTATTACTGCACACCAGAATTTCATTGGTAGCAAAGCTACCATTTGGGAACGTAGCCTCCTTGTCACCAGAGGGTCCATAATGTGCACAAACCATCTGCCCATTGAATTCATCAACCAATCACCTCTTCACGTCTGACAGATTTATTCTATATGTCTATAGCCTGTCATTTGCATCCAGGAGATCCTCAACAGAACTTTGCTTCATGTGAATTAAACTGGCGAGATTGCCCTCAATGTACAATTTATAACTGTTGTCTTTAGTTGAAATTAGTGAATGCACTGACAACTTCCAACCCATTGTCCAATTGCTCACTGGGATATTATACTGTCAGATTTTATTTCTCAATAACTCTCTTCAAAATGGCTGCTTTTCTTGCAGCAATCCATTGTACAAATGCCCGATTTTGTAGCCATTGTTAGATTTTTCATCATTACTGCAGGCAGGTATAATTGAGGCATTCAAGAGGACATTAGATGATCATTTGAATAGGAGCAGCATCTGAGTTTACAGGTAAAAGACAGAAGAATCGCTCTTAGTCAAAATGCTCATTTGAAGAGCCAATGAAGACTCAACTGACTAAATAGCCTCCTTTTGTACTATAGCACTGCTGTGATTAGAAAAGTTCCAGCAATGGCACTTGGCTACCAATCACTAGGAATAAAAGTTGACATTACAGGCACTAATAAGCCAATGAAACAAAGCAGGAAGCACAGATAAATGAGCATCTTATTTATCTGATCAGATTGTGAATGTTTTATAGTTAATGTAAATAGTTGTGTAGGTAAATGAGGTGCCTGCTTACCACACAGGGCATGATAGCAATTAACAGATCTGACTGTTCCACAATCCACACTGCTCAGCAGATTCTCCAGAAAGAAATAAATTTTTGGCTCGCTCCTCAAATTGACCACCATGACACCTACTGAATAAAAACAACACACAGCAAAAATTTTCAACAATGAATCACATGATCACCACCCTCCTTCATCCAACCCACGCCCCTCCTAAACAAGGATATAAAGTCAGATGGAAGCTGAGGCAGAAAACGTTCTTGAAGTAAGTCGAATACATTGCTTTGTGAGGTCAGAAGCAATAGGACTTTAAAACCAATCAAAAGGAAAACCCATATTCTTGGTGGAATGAAGTCAAGTAAGACTGTGAAACTTGATGTCAAAAGTCCACAGAATGGCAGGGAGAAGAAAAATTGAATGGAGGAGAGTTTTTGGAGTTAAATCATTTTGAATTCCTGAGAGGAATGATTTGGAGTAATGATTTTAAAATTGAAGTTTGCAGGCCTGGGAGTCTGTGAGAAGATCCCAGGAGGTCTGGCAAGTTATCAGAGTTGAGCCTGGCAGAGGCTGAACATCCTGTGTGTCAAAAACACACACTCTTGAGAATTCTGGAATTGATATTTTTTCCACATTTGTTAACATACTTGTTCATGTTTTCTTTCTATATCTGTGTGTGAATAAAAATGTTTGCTGGAATGACATCTAGTACTAGTTGACACTGCCTTTCCAAAACTAGGGCAGGAATTCCCTGGGGACATGTCAATATTTGCAAACGGCGCACTCCACATAGAAAGTTTGAAAAGCGGAGTTATAGGAGCAGTGTATACAATGAGAGGCATACTTGTGGCCCATATGGAACTGAGGAACTGCTAACTGACAATATGAACCATGTCAAACTTTTTACAGTTTCGTAATACCATTTAAAAATGCAGCAACTGTGAAAAGTAATGGAATTAGAAAATCACATGCACACTCTCATAGCTCATATCTCATCTGTGCTGTCTCTGTCTGAATGCTAATGGTGGGAATGATAAGATTATTTGGCTGCGCAAGACAGTTGAGTTCAAACCTAATATTGCAAACAGTGAGAACTCAACCATCAGTCCCAAATGTTTATGAAGAAAATACATATCGCTAAAACCATTTGACTATTGGTAGGGGTAGAATATTTGACATGTACTAAAATTAGTGCAGGCTATTATTAAATTAAAGATTTATTTTGCTGTTTAAAGCAATAAAGTGATAATTAGAAAGTGCACACCATAGTTTTATGATGTAATAAAAAATTCACTTACTTTAATGGTTTTAATCTTCTGAACCAGTGCTAGTAATCTCTTTGCACTATAGAAGATAAATGTTTTGAAGGTTATGCAGCTTTTTATGTCACTAAACCAGAAAATTCCCACAGTGCAAGTGTCAGGATTAAAGCCAGGATTACTTTACATTATACAAAAAAAACTATTGACAATGTATCTGAAAGTGAGGTGCAAAATCCTAGAGCAGTTAAGACAGTCCATGTTGTGGTTTGGCAGCTCACTAGCTAAGTAAGGTCCATTACACATGGAACTGCAATGGATCTTGCGTGATCCTGCTCTTCCTGCATTACAACATTGGCTACACATCAAAAGTACTTCAGTTCAAAAGTACTTCAGTTCCTGTCAAATATTTTGGGTTGTTGTGAGGTCATGAAAAGTAGTATCTTTTATAGGAATCAAAAATTCAATTAAAATAATGAGGACATGCACAAAGCTGAAGAGACAGGGACTTGTGCAACTATTCCAGGAAGCTTAGACGGGGAGACACTGGATAAGGTGCTGTCCTTTCCAAAACCTTTCTTGTGTTTCCTCCTCTCTCTAATCTTTCACTTTCCTTTGATTCTTCCTGCTTTCTTTCGGATTTCAGAGAGAAGTTAACAAAATAAAAATAGCTCCCAGACCACACACGCTTGGAGTTGGGCAACCGATCTGACCCAAAACAACGCTCAAGCCTCGATGATCGATGAACAGAAACAAGTAGGCTCCTGAGAGGGGAGGTCTATTTGGGTGAATGTTGCTTTCAGCAATGAATGATGGGTTGGGAATGTTTGATTTTGCCTCTTCTCAAATGTTGAATTCTACACGCATGTTCAGTGGTAAAACCTTTTGTTTATATAACAGTAAACCCAAGAAAGATAACTGCAGTACTTTGGGTACATTAAGAACTGAAACAGCTAGAGTATCTTTCAACTGCCAAAATCATAAGTATATGGAGCAAGAAGCCAAACTTCCTTGGAAAAAGGGAACTGCTGGATAGACAGTCTCAGTGATTTGTCATATAAAAGGATTATGGAAGCAGTCAGACTCGTGTAGAACTGACAACTATGGAGTGAAATCATTTGGCCCCATCATAAGCAGACAGATGGGAATTTCATAGTTGTGTTAGTTTGTGATGCATTAGATTAGACACTAGCCTTTCAATTCCCACCCTAGGTGAGATTGAGCTCAGACTGAGATGCAAATCCTCACTGTTTGGTAGATCTCGAAGTCTGATGTAAAATGGAATGGCTATCATCAGTCCCAATATATACAACACATTTGTTAAAAGTGACAATTTCAGTGGATATTGGACATCTGAAGTGGAGAATGATTAATAAATAAAAACAAAGAACTGCGGATGCTGAAAATCATGAACAAAAACACCAATAGCTGGGAAAACTCAGCAGGTTTGGCAGCATCATGGAGAGAAAGCAGAGTTAACGTTTTGGGTCCAGTGTCCCTTCTTCAGAACTATTCTGAAATATGAAATTTGAGCCCAATGAGCTTTCTTTAGCCCTGACTAATATATTGCCCCACAAATAAACCTGCCTATCGATGCTTGTCAGACTTCGTAAAACTTTTAAATTCACAGGAATGTTATCAAACAAAACCTGAGCCATAAAAATAGATATGAGAGTTGGTGACCAAGAGCGTGTCTAAAGAGATAGTTTTTCGGGTTCAATATACTTATTTTGTAATTTCAAGTATAATTAAAACAATGTTTGGCAGCAAATTCAATCACAAATACCATAAAGCTTTGACACAAACAAGCCTGAATCATCGTACAATGGACAAAAGGATTCATTTCTGACAGTTATTACTAAGATGTATCTTGAAGGAGACTGGTGACAAGGGGGTGTGGTTTGAGGCACAGCTGCCCAGAGTTGAGTGTGACTCAAAGCACAGCCAACACTGACAAACAATGAAAATCAGGGACGCACGCCAGCACAGGATTACGAGCGCAGGAGCCTAACTGATTGGAGATCACAGAGATGTGAAACCTACATCTCACATCACAATCCCTTGATTTATCACAACTCCTTTTCCATCTGTCTCTATCAAGGGAGTCAAAGACATGTAATTTCCGAGTCTTCCTCCAGCTGGTGTATTATGTACCTTCTCATTGATATAAACAGAGACACAAGAATGAAATTGTGTTCATGAAGGATTTCCAACAAGGCTGGAATTTTTGTCTATCTCAGCCTCCACCAGTTTACCTGTGTGAGGATTCATTAATACCAGGGCCACTGCAAAGGAAGAAACTTGAAAGCTCCAAACGTTGGGGCTGCTGCTGCAGCATTAATGACCTTGCGGGTGCTGAGGAAGAAGCAGGCTGGTGTAGGCCTGTTGGGGCAAGGAGGACAAAATCCCAGCCAGGGCATTATAGGCAGAAGCAGGCCTTGTCACCTGATTTCCTGTTAGTTTTTTTTTCTGAGATTCTGCTTGAGTTAGGTGGACTCAGAAGAATACTCTTTACTCCTGTCTTCGAGTAATACCTAAACAGTGACAAGCTTCGATCTAACCTGTAGCCCTTTCTGACCCACAGCAGGTGATATGCTGACACAAATACTTTGTTAAAAATATGCAAAGACCATAATTACGAGATCTGTGCACTTGGGGCATATGAATTTCCTGCAAAGAACTACAAAACTGTTCAAGCGTTTGACCATGTCCAGCCTTCAATCTGAAAATGGTTGAAATAGTTGGCTATTTAGTGGGTAAGGGCATTGCTAGAAAGCCTTAGCTCAGCAGCTAGTATCTTCTGTGACCATTCCTAGGTTCCTTGGATAGAGTAAACACAGTTGACCCAGCTGTCAGGTTTTGCCAAGCAGGCATTGCTATACTGCTCTCTTCTGGAATGGTAATCTGAAATGTTAAACCATGAAACCTCCTTACACTCACCTCATGCCTTCACTTTGCCAACTATTGGGTCCTGCCCTGCTCCATCACATAATGACAGGCTCAGTTCAACATTTCCCAGTGTGTTCTGCCTTCTTTTTGTCAGGCACTGTGTTCCCCTTGTTTGCAGCCTTTCTGAAGGGTGAAAATTAGTGTTTCAGCCTTCGGAACAACTGAAATATTTTTGGCATCATAGCTCAACTCTGTGGATATACCAGCAGTACAGGCACTGCAGTGATTCAAAGAGGCAGTTCAACACCACCAATAGAGGATGGGAAAGCAATACTGGCCTTTGTCAGTGATGCTCATGTCCTATGAATAAATAAAATATATGATACCATCCATTTTTAAGAACTCGCATCCCTTTAATTGAGACTCAAGTCCTTCAGTGAGTGAAGATGCACACAATGTTCTATCCAACCCCTTGATAAGCAGACCAAACCCAGGCCAGGATTTTTCATGTTCAGGGTAATAAAGGTTGGTCCCTGATTGTTTTGAGAGCTTGCGTCTGAAGACTTGGTGATCAAAACAACTCACTCCACTCCAGTTCTGCTTCTTCAGTCCTTGGACAGGAATAATATATCCTATAATTTGATGACCACATTACAGGAAGAACTGGTTTGTTTCAATTAGTACCATTGATCTCACAATCAATAGTTGTTGAGACTTACTAAGTACTATTGAAGGCCATTGTTGACAAGCGTGAAGGCTAACATAGCAGTATTAATCACTGACAGCATCTCCATTATTCTTTGATGATGTACTGTTAGAATTCTAAAGGCAAAGGGCAGTTAAAGGGCTCCATTCTACTTCAGCTTGTAAAAAAAAATGTAACATGTGGGAATAAGGTTAACAGGGCAGAAAGCTCCAGCATTGGATCCCTGATCTTTCCCGCATTTGTTGTGCACAGCTAAGCTATGGGTGTCATACCACAATTGCTCATTGTGTCTTCAGGCTAGGGGGTGACATTAAAAAGAACAGGGTATCTGCTCCAAATTGCAGTCTTGAGGTTCATGCAAAACGATTGTGTGTAGATGCTGAGGATCACATGCAGATGCAGTGCCACTCCATTCAGAGAAATGCCAATAGTCACAATCCATTGTAATGTTTTCACCCACTTTTTTGTGGGACAACACCTCCAAACATAACTGTAGTCCCAGAGTCCCAGGAACCCACAGCCTAACTTTCCAAAAGGGTATAAGTTATGCAAAACAAACTATCCAATCACTGAGGAAAATAGAAATCCAAAGGACTGCGGATGCTGTAAATCAGGAACAAAAACAGAAGTTGCTGGAAAAGCTCAGCAGCTCTGGCAGCATCTGCGAAGAAGAAAAAAATGTCAGAGTTAACATTTCAGGCCCGGTGACCCTTCCTCAGAAAATAATTTAATTAACACATAGCAAAACCTACCATAGTGATAAGAAGTCAATAATTGCAGAAAAATAATGGTAAATAAAACAGGGATAAATTTTGGAAACTTGCTGTGCACTTAAAGAGTTTCTGCAATTCACTACCTCAGTTGAAAGCACAAGGTCTATTGGTCTATAGATCTATAGGTCCCCACATGGATGTAATAGCAAAAGGTTGCAACGGGATTTGTGTGCCTGATCACAGGAGGTTGATTCGACTAAACATTTCAGAATAGTTAATGTCAGATTGATTCAGTAGATTGACTGCAAAGTTTATGGGTATAAGCCCCCCCACCACAGGTCTGTTGAAAGAGCATTCTGGCTAGCAAATGCACTTCATACAACAGCACTAAAAATAAATGAATTTTCTAATCATTTATCACATTTTTCTGTTGTGGGAATTTGCTGTGAATATATTGGCCATCGTATTTTCTACATTACAACTGTAACTGTGCTTCATTGGCAGTACTAAAGCAAATTGAAATATTCTGAGCACGTGAAAGCCATTTAACCTACAAGTCATCAGCGCTGACCTCATGGTAACATGCTCTTCTTTGACTCTGAAGGTTACAGCTTCAAGCCCCACTCTAGAGACACATTTAGACTGACATTTCAGTGCAGTATACTCCAACAGTGATTACAATATAAAACCACTTAAAAGCGCTGTGAAGTGCTTTGGAGCATCTTGAAATTGCAAAAGGTGCCATACACGTGCAAGTTCTTTTTTTTAAACACATATTACTGTGATTGTTCATCTTTCTCAATACTCCACTTATAAACGGGCACTGGGAAAAGAAATTTAATTACATCAAGATTAATGGCTGCATACTGAAAATAAATGTTATATTATGTAAAAAGGCTGGAAATATTTTTGATAGTTATTTCGGCAGAACAATGGCTGACTTAAAACATGCTTAGTACAATAAGTGTACAGCCCAAAGCCATGTGTGTTGATGACTAATGGAGCTGTGCGGTATTTCAATGTTCTATTCAACGCAGTGTGGAGATGGTGCCCCATGATTTTGCTATGAGGGATATTGCAATATTTGTCATGCCAAGGCAACCACTAGCAGGAGGTAGCATAGAGTCATGGAGATGTACAGCACCGAAACAGAACCTTTAGTCCAACTCGTCCACGCCAACCAGATATTCTACAATAATCCAGTCCCTTTTGCCAGCATTTGGTCTATATCCCTCTAAACCCTTCCTTTTCATCTACCCATCCAGATGCCTTTATAATTGTTGTAATTATACCAGCCTCCACTACCTCTTCTGGCAACTCATTCCATACATGCACTACCCTTTGCAGAAAAAAGTTGCCCCTTAGATCCATTTTAAATCTTGACCTTCTCAGCTTAAAGCTATGGCCTCTAGTTTTGGACTCACCTATCCTGGGGAAAAGACTTTAATATTCATCCTATCCATGCCCTTCGTGAGTTTTATAAACTTCTATAAGATCACCCCTCATTCTCTGACACTCCAGGGAAAATAGCCCCAGCCTATTCAGCCTCTCCCTATAGCTCAAACCCTCCAACCCTGGCAACATCTTTGTAAATCTTTTCTGAACCCTTTCAAGTTTCACAATATCTTTCTTATCATACTGCCAGGCTCAGGGTTGTTTAGACTGACTAGAAACAGAGTCAAAAGGATGAGATGGCACTCATTTTGACGCCAATGTAAACCTACCCTTATTTCCATTTACAATGTACATGGCCCATGTATGCAGTCAATCCAATAAACAGTAAACCCAGAGAACACTGGAGAAACTCAACAGATCAGGCAGCATCTGTGGACGGAGAGACCGTTTCTCTCTCTGTCAAACCTGCTGAGTTACTCTAGTGTCCCCTGAGTTCATTTCAGATTTCCAGCCTCCATAGCATTTTCCTTTTATGTATTGAATAATGTTGTTAGGTAGCTTTTGCACACATATTCTACCTAACACATCGTCCTCACCCAAACATAGAGCTTTTTATGGTAAGGATGGGGTGAGCATACATTAAACTTGCAACTTACAGATCATAAGCACTGACACAATCATATTTTTTATAGAATTTAACACATAAAAGCACTGTAATACAGACTCACCATAATTTTGTCAGTTACTGGCACCAAGGGTAGGTTTATCTTACTTTCACACATGCTATATAATTCTTGACTTGCATAGAAAAATGACACATCATACAACAGAGAAGCTCAAATTGGAAAAGAGCTAAATAAAATACAAGGCTTTGACTTCTATCAGGAGACTAGACTATCAAGCAGGGGAAGGCTATCCTCAAAGGATGTGTGAGTATCATTCACTTCCACTGTCTTGATCCCATTTGTAGTCACTCCCAAACACAACCACATATCTTAGTTAATATCTTGTACTATTAGCTCTGTTAAGGGGCATTTTGCAAACAGCATTGAAAAATTAATTACTTCTCTGTCACTAGATTCAGAACCACCATTTACTAATAGGGTCATGTCAAGAAAACTTCAGAGGTGCTCTGCGCCAGTAAAATTGGTTCAGAGAATTGGCAGCCCATTTCAAACGAGGGATTTCTAGTTACCACAGGTGAAAGAAGATTAGATGCAGCTTGGGTGTCAAATCAACATAAGACTGCTTTGTGCTTCTGGCATGGACCAACTTTGCTCCTTTCTTGAATCCTAGACACCAAATTTGATGAAGAGTTTTACACATCCAGAAGAATGCAATAAGTGAATCTGAGAAGGTAGTTATTGATGAAAGGAACAGTAAGTGTTGACGCTGCAGGAGTAAGTTTGACATGATGCTTAATATTAAAAACTTTATCTCCTTGGTGAAATACACCATTTTGTAATATTGGGAAGTCTGTTCCTTGTAAATAGAAATAATGAAATGGCTGGTTGTATTGGTTGAGACTTCAGAGTTGTTTCAGTGTGAACAACACATTGGTTGATGGGGTAGTTAATGCTGATGCCAGGCTCGAAGAAACCAAAGTCAACAAAACATAGATGAGCAGGTAACATTGCCTCCTGCTGCAAGTAACAACCCTACAGGACAGATTTGCTACCAATATCTTTGCAACACATATTACGTGACTTCCTTACCAAGTTTATGTGCCAATGCAATGGTTCATCTCACTGCCAACAAGCTCCCCTCTGGAGTGGAGCTAACCTACAAAACCAGTGGGAAATTATTCAGTCTCCGCTGCTTTCAAGCCAACGCCAAAAGTCACCCCAACCAGTATCATCAAGTTGCAGTCTGAGGATGATTCCTGCGCATGTGCAAAATCAGAAGACAACCTTCAGATCATCATTGGCAACTTTATGCAGGCTTATAAGAGCATGGGTCTCGCCACGAACATCCATAAGATAAAGGTCGTCCACCAACCTGGCACAGTATTGTGGAGTGAACTCCAATCGTCAAGGTCCAGGGGAGGACTTGGAGAACATTGGCCACTTCCAATGTCCTGTCGTCCAAAGCAGCTATTGATGAAGAGATCCAGCTCTGCTTCCTGTGTGCTAACACAGCCTTCGGCTGCCTGAGGAAAAGGGTGTTCATGTACAACAACATCAGATCTGACACCAAGGTTATGGTTTACAGACCTGGGTTGGTTCCCACCTTCCGATATGACTCTGAGATATGGACTATCTACAGCAGACACCTCAAAGTGTGGGAGCTGTACCACTAACGCTGTCTGGGCAAGATCCTGTAATTCTGCTGGGATGAACAATGCACCAACTGTGGCCATACAGACCAATGCGGCTTCCACAGGCTCTTTATATTTGGCACAGAAGGTGGTCTTGGGAAGGGGTAGATGACACATTGGTTTGGCAGCGTGCTCTTCACACCCCTTTCACCTGGCTTCCACCTTTTCCCGATAGCAAGTCTCAAGGTGCCCGACGCCTTCCTGGATGCTCCTCCTCCACTTTGGACAGTCTTGGCCAGAGATTCCAAGGGCCCTGTGGGAATGCCGCACTTCACCATTGGGGCCTCGAGGGAATCCCTGAAGCGCTTCCTCTGTCCACCTGGGGATCACTTGCTGTTTCGGAGCTGGGAGCAGAGCACCTGCTTGGGGGGTCTCATGTCGGTCATGTGAAAAATGTGCCAGCCCATCCTAGCCGATCGAGGGTGGTCAGTACCTCGATGCTGGGGATGTTGCCAGGCGAAAGGGATGTGAAGAGCGCGCTGCCAAATGAACGGCCCATCCAACCCTCCCCAAGACTTCCTTCTGTCCCAAGTATAACAGAGCCTGCGGAAGCTGCATTGGTCTGTACGGTCACCTACAGAGAGTGGAAGAGAGTCATCCTCGTCTGCGAGTGACCGTCAATGATATGTACCAAGGACAGTGTATAATTATTTTCATCAACTTGTTTGGACATGTTATGACACACAACTGGGACTCATAATCAGATTGTATGGTGCAGTGGTTGGGGCATTATCAAGACTCATAATGTCCTAAGGCCTGTATATATGCTTGGTGATATCTGGCAGTTGTAACCATCATGATCCGGTGTTTTCTGATAGCTCTGCCTTGTTTTATTTTATCCCGCATCATTTAAAGCATGATGCTATAACTTGGTAGCAACAAGGCAAGTGTATCCTACTAATGAGCTCTGAACTTGGCGCAGTCTCTAGAAAGAAGCAGTGCCTCATCCTGCATTGGTATGAATGCTGGCATTGTAGAGGACACTTCATGATTTTGCCTTACTTATGGAACTTCCTGTTTTTGCTACATGCTTAGAGAGATTCTACGATACCAGGAACAATGGTTCGTCTGTTTCTCTCATGTAAGTATTCATGACAAACAAAAATTCACAACAATGGTTGACCTAGAGACAAGAAAAGTACATTTGTTGAAAATTATTGAGAAGAATAGCAGTCCAATCCTAACCTGAAAAAAAAACTTTCAATCCATCCATTCCTTTGAATTGGGACTTGAAGCAGCTATTGCCTTTAATAGCAGATCTCCAAGAGCAAGAGGTGTCACTGAATGTTAGGAACAATAGAAGAATAGCTGTTCAGCCCCTGAAGCCTATTATTCCATTCCATTTGATCATGGCTGATCTTGACTCCCATGACAACCTTGGTTCAATATCATTGCCCTTCAAAACTCCACCAATTTTGGTTTCCCCAAATTTTCGGTTGACTTCAGTTTACATGGAGCTTTAGGTTAAACATTGGTCTGCTGGGCACAAGATTGAATAAGTTGCCACTGAAAATGAGCAGTAATAAACTGTGTTGGTGTATATGCAGCCCCAGCAGAAAGTTGCCTGAGATCAACTGACAGTCACAATAGTTACAGAGATAGTAGGAACTGCCGATGCTGGAGAATCTGAGACAACAAGGTGTAGAGCTGGATGAACACAGCAGGCCAAGCAGCAAACAGCAGCATTTTCTGAAGAAGGGTCCAGACCCGAAACATCAGCTTTCCTGCTCCTCTGATGCTGCCTTACCTGCTGTGTTCATCCAGCTCTACACCTTGTTAAGTCACAATAGTACCAGGTTTAGAGAAGACCTTTTGACCTATTCTCACAGGTTCTGAATGATCCCTTAGACACAATGCTAGAGAGCTACTAGGATGCAGTTCTATGTGTTTTGATTTAAAAGTTGCCCTTAGTAGAAGAGGGAACATTAGAAAAAAGCTCAGTGTTAACAACACAAATGTTAAATGTTGACATATTATTGAAGGGTAAAAGTTGACCCTAGTAGGAATGCTCCTTCCCATTATGTAGAAGTTTTGAGACATGTGTTAACGTTAAGTGGGGTAACATTTTGCATTTGTTTTGTTTAGAAGACTGTGGTAAATAGAATCACAGTGACTCTTGATTGATCTGATTTCAGTATTCATCTCTGATCCCAATCAATATTGAATGGGAAATTTGCAGGGCAAGAATCATGGATAACTTAAACATTAGATCTTTGTAGCTACTGCAAATTATAAACAATACTTTCTATTTTCCGGTTTCAAAGCCAACAATTAACCATTATGCTTACTTTTCAAACAAGGTACTAAACAGCAAAACATGTATTTGTTCACCGTGTAAGGATCAGTTCTGAATAGGAGTCATCACAGTTCAGTCACTACCACAAGGCCTGAGGGGGCATTTTTTGGAGTTGTCAGCAAGTTATACTTGTATAGCATCTTAACATAATTCAACATTCCAAAGTAGTTCACCAGGAGCATTATAAAACAAAGTACATAAGGCGATCTTTTTTTTGGGGCGTGGAGCCATCCCAACCCCAGAACAATGCAGACAATGATGAATCAGTTGGCAAAGTTTAGCACGATTGCAAAATTAGATTCTTAACTTCAGGAGAAGGAAGTCTGATTTTCCACCCAAGGTGTTGACAACAAGATGAGAATCTCACTAGTAAGTGGTGAGAGGTGATTTTGTATTTATTAATATCTCATTACTACATAATCTCACCTCATTTATATGCATGTTGTCTGCCAAGAGAAACTAGACAGCGGCAATTTCCAACTGAAAATCAGAGTATTAACCTGGTGACTCCAGCTCACTGCTTTCTCCTCCATGCCTGCATCTTCGACCCCAACATCTCAGAACACACACAATGTACAGTGACTATCAGAGTCACTTTCAGAGACTGATCTGTATATCCTTATTCTTATTTTTTCTTTCCCAACTCCCTCTTAGTTCTAAAGTGTGCTGCATTATTGGTTTTGAAATCAGAAAATAGACCATGAATCTGATAAATATTGCTTATAATTTGCAGTAATTGTAAAGCTCTAATTCATAAGTTAACCATATTCTTGCCTTGCAATATCTCATTCCGTGGTGATTCTTCTTTCTCATTTATTAATTAATAAACTCACTCTTTGTCAAGTCAAAAAAATCTGGTTAAATTGGCTCCTTTATAACTTAAATTCATTTGGGTTTGGACGACAGCTATCCTCAAGGCCAGAGATCCAGTGAATAAGTGAGTAAAGAAGATGAGCTTGATTCCCCTTTCTCACCCAGGAACTGAAAGATTTAGGGTTACCTTCTGGAACCTTTAAAAAAATTGGGAATGTCACACAGGGTTCTGGTGCTAATTTTGGACCCGTGTTGCAATTTGAACCCACAGGCATAAATGATAGAATTACAGTGGGGAAATTGTCACTTTAAAATCGATTTTTTAAAAAATACTTCAAAAGGCTTTTTTGGGCTTGTCCTGCTACTCTTGGAAATGTCTGCGTTCAATGCCAGCGCTTTCCGAGCTGATGAAAGGAAAGTTCACTTTGAAGATTAAAACATTCTGTACCTTGAACAGTTAAACAGTTTGAGAGGCTCTTGGAATTAGAATTTTACCTAAAAGCCAAGAAAACCTGCAATTTTAAGAGCCCTGGCCAATAGTTTACAGGTAGAAACAGAGGATGAGGAAATGCATAGATATTTATTACTTTGTCCTGAGAATAATACAGCTTCAAACAATGCTGACAGTCACTTGCCCTGTCACTTCTCCAAGTACAGTCGAGGTATCCAAATGGATCCAGGCAGCCTGTCTCCCTGGGCCATCTCTAAGCTCAACTAGCACATGACGAACAGGGGGCAGCTTATGGATCAAGGGCATGCTGTGTTTACATGCCAGGCAGGGCACTGCTTATCACTAAATTGCAGTCTTCAGCACACAATTGGAAAGGGCTGCATATATCTGTTCTACATGGAACTGTGAAAGCAAGAAAAAAGGGAATATCATTGTCTGAATAAAGGAGAGGGAGGGTAACTTCGGAAAGGGTATTCCTGATCCATCACTGTAGACAGAAGATGAATAGACTCCTCAACCTTACACTCTTGAGAATTTCCAACAGCCCTGTCTGATGTACTCTGCCTGTCTCCGCAAGTTAACCATGTCACTTATGGCTGAATACAGAGGTACATCTTTTGCACAGGACTGAGCTGGTGCTTGGTTCCTGGCAGTGCTCTAAGTGTCAGGGGTTTCTTCTACCACTGGCTGCCAAGATGTGTTCACCACATTGTGCCCAAATCCATTCCAGCAAATATATTCACTGAGGTGATTATATCCGCACTGGTGGACAGTGCAGGTCAATAGCTTGCCAAGAGATAACAAGGTGTAGAGCTGGATGAACACAGCAGGCTAAGCAGCATCAGAGGAGCAGGAAATCTGATGTTTCGGGCCTCGACCCTTCTTCAGAAATGCGTCTCTGAATTTCTGAACAAGGGTCTCGACCCGAAACGTCAGCCTTCCTGCTCCTCTGATGCTGCTTGGTCTGCTGTGTTCATCCAGCTCTACACCTTGTTATCTCAGATTCTCCATCATCAGCAGTTCCTATTATCTCTGTAACGAGACCTTGCCAATGTGTCTTCTGAGGTGAACCCAGAGGTATTTGTGGTGGTAAGCTGCTGTGCCTATTTTTGTTTCATTATTTTTTGACTGTTGGTACTCGTGGACGAGAAGAGAAAATTAGTGGATGAAGAAGATTTGGTGGAACATGTGAGAGTAGCTGCACTTTTGAAAAGAGCAGACAATGATATTTCTCACTGGATTCTGTCATTTCAATATCTCCATCAGTGCACAGGAATGTGGACTTCACCTAGAATCAACCTCGGGATCCAGATTTAGGAAAGGTTTCTGCCAGTCTGGGCTCTCCGTTTCCAGGTGTGCACCGGCTTATGAGAGAAGGAGAAGGGTTAAGTGCAATGGGATTGTGTGTGTGTGTGTGTGCTGGCACAGCCCTGCCAGGTGGTGATCCTTCCCTGGTAAATAAGTAACAAGCATAGTTAGAGGAAGCTTTTGAAGATTACCAGCATAAGGTGAGAGTAGGCTATCCATTGCCCATCATGCATGTGATGGTGAGGTAGACATGCCAGTGTGACATGACCGTACACTGTATTACAGCCAAGTGAGGAGGGATGATTGCAGTAGCCAGTTAGGTCAATATTTGCCCTTTTCAAAACCGTTCAAGTATTAGATCAGATGATGGAAATTGCCTTGACTTTTTATCAAAACCATTACACCTTCTCACCACAAAGAATGAACATGAAGAATAATTCTGCCTTTTACAGTAAGTATTTGGTTACAAACTTACCACGAAAGAATAATAAAAAAAATTAAGACTCCAACACACACACGCATTCCACATCGTTCTCTTAGTCCTAAGCTGGATTCAAAACTAGGGATTGCTTTGGGACTGGCACCTGGACTTTTTCACTGAGCTGTGCCACATTCCCAAGTCTTAACTCTTCAATGCCTTGTTCCATAATTCATGTACCAGATTCAGACATTTTTACAAATTTGCTTTCTAGAAGCTTGGTGGATGGTAATTTGAAGTCTGCCTCCTGTAGGATATCTGCATCTCACTCACATTTTGCTGAGCATTGAACTTCATTGGACTGGTTGAGATTTGAAACTTGGTTCTGTTCCTTGCATTTCGAAGTAGGTAACTCTGTGTTTCACTCACTGGTATGCCCCTGGTTGCCTCCACTAGTGGTATCTGCTATCAGGTAGGTTCCATTTCCTTTGGTTTGGCAATGGGTATTCTCCCAATCTATTTCATTTTCTCTGAATCACTACTGCCATCAGGTGGATGGTCCCCTGCAGCTCCTCCACAAAGCGGGGCTTCACCTTCACTTTCTCTTGGTCTTTTTTAATGGCTATTAGCTTAATTTTCAACAATTTTAACTTCTGGATCTGTCCTGAATCTTTCTGGTGTGTGAGGTTTGAGTGGCCCTGTTTAAATCAAATTCCTCTTCCTAGGCTACCTCAAACTGCATGAGTTTTATTACCTTCCCTGCTGTAGGCCTTTCGAACCTCACTAAGTTCCTTGCTTTTTTGTCACATGTTGTTGGCTTTCCTTAGGTCTCTCCAGCCTTTCAGAGCTATCCCTTCTGTTTGAAGGGTATATTTTTCTAGCAGTGAAATCATTTCCCCATTAAAATGTCTGTCCCTGGAATGGATAAAATTTGAACTGTCAGTAGAAGTTAATACCTTAAGTAAGTGTTATCTTCATACTCCTTGTCCTCAGCACTTTTATTAAAACAGTGGAATTTAACTTGCTTCTGAGGAGCCAAATCTTTTATTTTCTCCACGAGTGAGGTCTGCCCTGGAAGTCCTGGAGAATGCTTATTTTTCTATGTCTGTTTAAAGCAAGCAGTGATCATCATCCCTTTTGATACAAACTCCTGACATGGTCAATAGTCATCCCTGAGCATACACATAGCACTGTTATACCGTGGCCATTTGCTCTGCTGCTTGAGTTTCTGAGTGATGCTGAAATTAATAATTGTCTTTTACATTCTCTGGTTTACAGCAGTAAAAACATTTGAAGCAGTTTCCCATTCGATCAGCTCCTTCTCATAGTCAGGGAGTTCTCTGTCTGGTATTCCTTTTCTCTCTGGTTTATTTCTGGGATATTTATCTCAAACTTAACCTTCTCGGAGCTGAGATATCTTCCAGTTCACATCTTCCCTGAGTTTATGGGTTTGTATGTTAACTCATACTGGAAAGAGTACAGAGTTTGAGAAAGCTCAAGGAGAATTGCCTCATGAAACTTTCCGTAGGTGGGCCCAATTTTAAATGTCCATGTCCACTGGTCAAATGTAGGCCACTTAAGCCATTCATCTTCAAGGTGTGTCTGGACAGGCCATTTCCTGAAGCTACACAATTTTTGTCAGTATGCCTCTGGCACAATTTGGAAGACACTTAAAATAACCTCAGAGATAGTAAGAACGAGCCGATGCTGGAGTCAGAGATAACGCAGTGTGGAGCTGGAGGAACACAGCAGGCCTGGCAGCATCAGAGGAGCAGGAAAGCTGACATTTAAAATAACTTCTTCTGCAGTCTTACAATCAGTGGTACTCTCCTCAGGTAAGGGAAGGTAACACCCCATGAGACCATTCTCTGTTAACTTGCTCTAACAATGGAATGCCACTTTAACCACCGTGCTAATCTTTCAAATGGAATAAAAAAGTGAATGAAGAGGATCATACCAGACTTGAAATGTTAACTCAGTTTCCCTCTACACATATGCTGCCAGTTTTTCCATAGTTATCTGTGCTCATTAAAGAAGATATGACTCTTCCTCATCAAATTTAGAGGTTTGAACATGTCTGTTTCATTATCTTCAGTTTTTAGCTCTAGAAATTTTGCTATTTGTTTTATAATTTCTGTCTTTTACAGCTTCAGGTCAGAACTCCAACTCTAAATGCCTAGCTATTGCTTTCCATTATTTCAAGAACAAGGTTTTGAGTTTTTCTAAACTTGATTTATTCTGTTCTATGGAAGCATTAATATGGAAAGTGAACATTGCAGCACTTTCAAATTTGAGAGATTCAAGAAAATCCTTTTACAATTTATTTTCTTGTTTCAAAACATCATTTGAAGGAAACAACTTATTTTCCCCACTTCAATACCATTGTTTACCAGTGGGGAATGTCATGGACCAAGCTTCCAAATCTATAGCGGCCAGGTCAGGATAGGTGATCACAGCAGCCATTTTAGGTCAGTATTTATCCCTCTTAAAACCATTTTTAGTCTATGAAAGGTCTCAGGCATTAGAATCAAATGACGGAAGTGGATTATTTTACAGTCCATTTTTACTATGATTGCAACAAGTGGCAAAGTTAGACTGCCTGATCACACACAAGATGGCACTTACCTCCAAAGTGCAGGAGATCATTCAATTGTTTCTTCCTGGGTGCTGCTGTATTAATCCCTACTGGAGGTGCTGACATCCTTTATGGCCTGCAGACAGGTCAGTGGGGGTCTGATGGGAAGACTTCTTCCTCCCTTACCGAGAGAAGTAGACGACCTTTCTGGCACATGGCCTGGAGCAAATCTTTTAATGGTAAGCGTGATATCACCTTAGATGCCAGCTGCTGTAATTGCACTCCCAATTGGAAAATCTCAACCTATGTCTCAAGGAATTATCTGTAACCAATTGCACGTCCAATAGCAATTTTCCAAATATTTCTTCCCTAAAGCAATGAACCATCCATCTTTACCCTTAAGGCATGAGTACTGTTAGTACTGAGGTTATCGATTTGTTCGCCGAGCTGGTAGATTGGTTTGCAGATGTTTTGTTACCATACTAGGTAACACCATCAGTGCGCCTCCGATGAAGTGTTGTTGGTCTGTCCTGCTTGTTATTTATGTGAGTCCAGTCTGATGTGTTGGTTAGCCTAATTTCTGATTCTGCTTTGAAGTGGTTGGTATATGGAGTCTATTTCCACGTTTGTTGTTGGAATTCTGGGTTGAGTACCAGGCCTCTAGGAAATTCCGTGCATGTCTTTGGTTGGCCTATCCTGGGATGGTTACGTTGTCCCAGTCGAATTGGTGGCCTTTTATGTCCGAGTGTATGGAAACGAATGATAGTTGGTCATGTCTCTTGGTAGCTAGTTGGTCCTCATTTACC
This sequence comes from Rhincodon typus, assembly GCF_021869965.1. Taxonomy (NCBI): domain Eukaryota; kingdom Metazoa; phylum Chordata; class Chondrichthyes; order Orectolobiformes; family Rhincodontidae; genus Rhincodon; species Rhincodon typus. The sequence continues at coordinate 16,592,802 of NC_063355.1, read as the reverse complement.
CTGATAGCTAATTTTCTCCCAATCTGTCCGATGAAGCGTTTGTGGCAGTCCTTACATTATATATAATGTTGGTCCTGTTAGCTGTGGGTATGAGATTCTTTGTTCTTGTCAGTAGTTGTTTTAGTGTAGCTGTGCGTTTGTGTGCTCCACGATTCCCAGTGGTCAGAGTGGTCTAGTAGTCATCTCTGATGTGTTCTTGATGTATGGCAGGATGACTACTGCATCCAGGCGTGCTGTGTCTCTTGTTGTAAATAACAAGCAGAACAGACCAACAGCACTTCATCAGAGGTGCAGGATGATGTTACCTAGTATGGTGACGAAACATCTGCAAAGCAACCTACCAGCTCGGAGAACAAATCAACAACCTTACCCTCAGCCCGAGCTACAAGTCTTATCAAAAACTTTAAACTGTTAGTATTTGTCAAAGGTAATTTGTACTTTTCAAATTATCAGTGTAGTTTAATGAGGTGACCAACCTACTTCTCTTGAAGTGGCTAATACTACTTTAGAAAGGGTTTTCATATTATTTTCCACATCTAAAACTTATCCAATTCACTCACAAGTCAATGTTACAGCTGCTTCTTAATAGCTTCCTACTTCGTCCTTCTCCATCTATTGACATGTTGGCTTCACCATCTCCTATCACCTCAAATGAAACTTAAATATCTTCTCCTTTATATCAGCAGATGTCTGCAAACAGCTCAATTTCCTGTTGCACTCAATAACATTTGATTCCCTATTAAACTCAAGTGCACTCAGGAATAAAACATTCTGCTCATATCGGCAGAGGATCCTTTAACACCTCTTTCATACTCTTGTACAGGTATTTCCTGATAAACGATCAACTTCTCAACTCTAAACCCGAATCTCTCTCTCTGTCTCACAACTCTTATCTATTTAATGATATAACTGTAAGACATGCTGCTCTGAAATTACCAGTCTCCTTCCTTTTGTGCCACAAACACAATTCTGCATGTTTCTCATGACTCACCACTTTCTCACACTGTTTAAATTAGGACTCATCACAGTCACCAACTTTTAACTGATTCTTTGCCAGACCTTAGATCTGTTGAATTCTGAGCACAGCCAATTCTCCTTTTACCACTAAAGGAAAGAATATTTCCCAATTAATATTACTTAATTTACCTCATCTTCACTTTATCCTTCTTTAAGTTTAGTACTCTCTTGCTCTGTAGTTTTAACTCTTGATGTTGTTTGCCTAAAATGAGATCTACAGTTTATCACCACCCTGATGGATTGAACAGTAAAAATGACATTAATATTCCATCTCAATACCAGCAGCACAGCATTAACTATCTATCCCTTCAGCTCTCCATTTTCAGCAGATTGTTCTTTCACCACACTCAATCTCCTCCCCATCATCCCAACTTTCCATGGGATCCACAACAGAAGATTACAGTTTCAACAATGAGGAGGTGGAGATCAGGTGGTTGGAAGAAGGAGACACGTGAAGCTATGGAATGAAAGAAAGCAGTCGTTGTGATGAAGTGATTAATGAGATTGACATTTGAATGGCCTTGCCATATTGCACACCAGCATTCTCTGACGTGGACATGCCGGTGTTGGACTCGGGTGGACAAAGTTAGAAGTCACATGACACCAAGTTATAGTCCAATACATTTATTTAAAATCATAAGCTTTCGGAGTCCAGCACCGGCATCTCCGCATCATGGCTAGAATCGACACCACAAACTGCTCGCTCAAAGTGGAACTTCACCTGATTATGGAGCAATGCTCCAAAAGCTTGAAATTTTTAAATATATCTGTTGGACTATAACCTGGTGTCATGTGACTTCTGTCTTTGACCAATATCCTAACTAGCCTTTGCACGCAACTAAACAGTCTAATAGATTTACATCCAGATATGTTGACACTGGTTGGAAATGACATCGCTATGGTTATACTGACATTAAATTGCAAGAATTTGTGGTTTGCCCAGATCATATTATTGAACAGGAAGTGGGAGCATGTGGCAACATTTGAATCAAGTGAGGAGACAAAAATATTATCATCATTTTATCCCTTTTAGTCCCACTTTCTTGATAATGTTGCCAAGGGGCAGTATTTAGAAAAAGAGGAGGGTGTACTGGTGCACCCAGAGGTGATTGTGAGCAGACAGAGGGTTTAAAACTGTTACAACTGTTGTTGTACCTATCCTGAAATAAATATGAGTGAAACCAAGCAACTACAGTGGCACAGAAGTGGGCTGGAGAGGAGAATTATCAGTATATTGAATACTTTGAAAAGCCAGAATGGGTAAAGGAAGGGGGTAAGCGGGATGACATAGGGACAATAATGAGGAAGGATCTTAGCACAGAAGCTACATTTCCTGTAAATTGCTTGGCCACACAGTCATTATAAAATCTCTTATATACCGATCAGGGAGCCTATACATTAACTTACCCCATGCAGAAGTCGCTGCTATGTATAGACATTAGAAATCAGTCATACAGCACGGAAACAGGGCCTTCAGTCCAACTCGTCAATGCCAACAAGATTTCTCAAACTGAACTAGTCCCGTTTGCCTGTGTTTGGCCCATATCCCTCTAAACCTTTCCTATTCATGTACCTGTCCAATGTCTGTTAAATGTTGTACCTGCATTTACCACTTCCTCTGACAGTTCATTTCACATATGAACCACCCTCTGTGTAAAAAGGTTGCTTCTTGGGTCCCTTTTAAGTCTTTCTCCTCTTACCTTAAAAATATGCCTTCTAGTTTTGAACTCCCCTCCCAAAGGAAAAGACTATTGCTGTTCATCCTGAAAATGCCCCTCTTGATTTTATAAACCTCGATAAGGTCACCCCTCACTCACCTTTTTTCCAGTGAAAAAAATCCCAGACCCTATCCAGCTTCTCCCCACAATCCAAATCTTCCAGTCCCAGTAATATCTTTGTAAATTTTGTAGACCTTGTAAAGTCCATGCAGTGGAAGACAAAGCTATGAGGAAGGTATCTTAGAAGCTCGTTGTTATCATCAGGAAAATTGTTATCTTCAGGAAATGGCCTGAAGGGATACATGAGACCTCATGTAATGAGGAACAGATAACTGACATATAAATGAAGGGTTAATTTGTATGAATTAGTTGTGTAACTATGAGGAGCTGGTCATCAGTGGTGTGAGAATTTTATGGAGTGTGCTTAACTGAAACAAAACTTTCACAAATCATGTGGACTTGGACTCTGCTCAAAACATTTATCTTCTCATGCATAACACTGGTAGCAGATAAATGACTACCCACCCCTGTTTTCTGAAAGTGGGAGAATGAAGTATCCATGTGATGTCTGTTACTTCATTATCAAAGAGGAATCAAGCTATGGCTTTTGCACTTTTATTACCATATGAAAGCAGGATAAGAAGCAACATTATTTTTGAGAATGGGCAAACAGGGCTTGTGTTCACTAAAATTTTTGAAGAATGAGAGGTGATCTCTTTGGAAGCTGCAAAATACTTAAAAGAACAGACAGGGTAGATGCAGGTAAGATGTTTCCCTGTTTGGGGAAATCTAGAATAAGAAAGAACAATTTTAAAAATAAAGTGGTTGCCACTTGGGACCAAAATGAGGAGAACGTTTTTTTCACTCAGAGGATTGCGAAGCTATTGAATTCTCTATTCTAGAGGGCTGTGGAAACTCAGCCTTTGATTTTCAGGTGGAGATTGATAGGTTTTTGTTTACCAATGGCATAACAGGTTATGGGGAAAGATGGGGAAACGATATTGAAGCGTTCGATCAGCCACAATTATATTAAATTGTGGCGCAGGCTCAGCAGGCTGAATGATCACATGTTCATATAATTGGAAATCAACAAATGTCTCACCATTTTTCAAGCAAGGTAGGAAGGGCTCATTTAATCAGGATTAATATATTAATATGAATAATGTACACACTTAAATATCCAGGCTAAAGTTAAATTGTTAGATTACAAAAGAGCAGCATACTTCTAGGAGTGTGTCATGCTTCTAGTGATCAGTTAAGTTGACATTTATAGCCCTAGGTCACATGCAGAAATGGTGTCATAAGCATGTCTTTTAAATGTACACTAACACACTGTGTCTCTTAAAGGAATACTGGCAGAGTAATCATGAGGCATCATTTGTGTATCTAAATTACAGTTGTATGGAATTCTTTCATACCTGTGCTAAGAGGTGTAGGATAAGTCTTCAATTTTTTTTGTTTGTTTTTTCAAAATAACTTCAATTTTCTTGTTGTGGCAAAAGATAGACATCATTAAGAAAGATTTCCTTTGTGCATTAGGCAAGGTAAATTAATAACGCTTTTCACAAAGATTGAGATTTATAATTTCAATGCACTTTGTGCACAGCAAACATCCTTCCACAGTATGAATCCATTGACTCTAAGTTACACTCAACAAAAATGTGTTACATTTTTCCTTAAAACTTCAAACATTCCACTTTGAAGCATCCTTTTTTTTTGAAACAGTGAAGTAGGTATATTCCAGTGCTCCCTTGTGAATTATATCCAATAATTCAACCAGTTGTGTGCATTCCTTCTTCAGACAGATGGAAACACTCTTTCTAATTTTCCCTCTGTACTCAGCAGAGATAATGTCATAGTGGGACTAAAATGAAGCAGCTAACATCCCGTCCAAAGAAACATTTTCTAGAGTCGTGCAAACATTGGCAAGGAAATAAATTCCAAGGGGACCCCTTTATCTCTTGTCACAAATTTATTCCCTTCCACTGAGCAAATGGAGTTCTTGCCAGACTTCACTGAGGAGCCCTAACAATGATTATTTTAAGACCAAATTTGAGAAAAGAAATGTGCTAAATAATATATGGAAAATGTCTAGGGACAAGTACTTAGCATTAACTGAACCTAGTTTCCTTCTTCTTTCAAGAGCTCTGTTTTCCATAGAAAAGTTAAGGGTTACTTCAAAAGAGTACTGGTAAAGAAAAGGACCCAGGTAGTGTAATTCCTTACTACAATGTGCAATAGTTTATATCATCATCTGTGAATGTTGAAAAGAAACATTCAAAAACCGAAATATTTTTAAAATATGAACCTTGTGATTGCTTACATGTGTATATTATAGTGCCTCTTACATCGTGATGTCTGACTGAATATATATGACTGATAGAGAAATGTAGGCATCAGTATTGTTGTTGCTAGAGGAGGGGACTCAAAATGAGCTTCAAATAGTATGCAGTAATGGAAATTTTATTGGCCTGGACTTTGCTGTGGTAATAATGGCCAAAAAGTCAGCATTCACTGTTTCATTTCGGCAAGTTCAGGAATTTGTTCATGTATAAAATAGCATTGAAATCTTGAGGTTTTTGTCAGTAAGTCTCTGTTCCTCTGTGGGGTGTGCTGTAAATGTTCTCCATTACAGTCATGAAACAAAGAAAACTTCCACTCTACTGCTGTTCTCTCTTATAAAAAAACACCTGGAAAATTTGTTACACCTTCTTGAAGGAAGCATAACTGGGTTTTTAATAGTGAAGAAAATTACTGCTGCATTGCACTTACTGGTCCCAAACAGTTAATTTTATATTTGTCCATATTTCTAACTTCTCCATAAGTGTTAAAACAGGTTAATGAAATGTTATTTTCTCTTGAAATTCTGTTTATTTGTCTTCCATCTTATATAGGATCACTGTAGCAAAATTATTTTGATATTTGAAAACGTAAATTGAAAGTAAGAGTTTGAAGTGCTTTTAAATTCCAGTTTGCTTTGTGTGAATACTTCAACTTGACTTTTAAACCTCTCTACCTCCAGACATCAGTGCTACTGCTTGTCAAGACATCCTCTTGACTTGGCACCAACCTCAAATTTCAATCGGAAAAGGAGGAAACTACACAACAGAGATCGCTAGATTTTTATGGGCAGCTTTCTTCAAGGTCAGCGATGCATGCCTTTGCATCACTCCTCATCATTAAATTCATTCCATGTAGCAACGCTAGTCATGGAGCAGCATTAATAGGAACTTTGAAGTAACTTGCTTGCATTATTAGTTACTATTGCATATGTGTGTCTTTTACTGCATAATGCAAATGTGCTTATTGAGTACTATTATTATCTTGGAGAGGTGACACTATTTTTATGTAGTCAATGGGTTTTATTCACATTGCTTTAAATTTTCTCCTCCACACCACAGATGTCTTCCAGCTCTTTACAATTGTTTTCTCTGAGTCCAAATCCAGACTTAACCATTCAAGTACAGTGAGCATAAAAAGTAAACATAAGCAAGCACTGAACTACTAACCACTCCAATTGTCAATCAGGTAGAGTTTTTGCTTCTAGCCAAGTTCAGAGGGCATTCTGACCATGTGATGATAAACAAGCAGAGCCACAAACTTTGGGGGTTGCCACTCCAATGTAATGGAGAGGAATTCTGTCCACCTTAGCTCAAAGCTATGGACCCTGTTCCAAAATAAAAACAGAAATTGCTGTAGCATTTGTAGAGAGAAAGCTGAGTGAATGTTACAGGTCCAGAGACAAATTCTGAAGGTGGGTCACTTGACTGGAAATGTTAACACTGTTTTCTCTTTTTTAAGAATCCCTACAGTGTGAAAACAAGTCCCTCAGCCCAACAAGTCCACACTGGCCCTTGAAGCATCCCATCCCCTTATAACCCACCTAAGCTACATATCCCTGAACACTATGGGCAATTTAAGCATGGCCAATCCACCTAGCCTGCACATTTTTGGACTGTGGGAGGAAACCGGAATACCTGGTGGAAACCCACACAGACAGTCGCCTGAGGATGGAATTGAACCCAGGTCCCTGGTGCTGCAAGGCAGCAGTGCTAACCACTGAGCCACTGTGCTCACTCCGCAGATGCTGCCAGACCTGCTGAGTTTCTATCTTTGTTTTTGATCATCAGCATCTGCAGTTTTTTTGTTTTCTGACGCTGTTTTAAAACCTGGTGTCAATATCATTTATATAATGGTAGCGTACACATCACATTTGTAAGGGCACTGGCCCTGATGCTCCTAAGAGAAGATGATTCTTGCATTCCTTAACAGTTATTTGAATCCAGACAAGGCCTGGAAACTTTAAGAAGACCTTGATGGGACTCACATCTGAGCAGGTGTGAGTTACACAATGATCTGCCCTGATACAATTCCCAGGAATTCTTGAGAAACATCAAAGTCAGGCAGAAAATTGCACCCTCGGGCACTCTCACTAATTTGACAGTCCATAAAAAATTAGGCAGAATCTCAATATCTCAAGTGGTTCCTGTCTTTAAATCCTTCTCCACACCATCAACAACATTATCACCTCATAGGAATGAAGCTTTCTACTCTCCCGGCTGAGCAATTTCAAAGCCAAATTCTGAAAATGTTGTGTCATCTAATTACTCCAAACGTGTAAATGTGAAATATCAGGTTACAGATCATGAACTACTTGAGGTAGTACCTTTAGTTGAGCAACTACCTCTGAAACAAAGGATTGTGACTTCGAGGCCCACTACCAATTTAGGCCAATAATTTGACCAGTCACTTGTATGAAATTCAATGAAGTATCAAATTATTAGAGGTGCCATTTTCGAATTGGAACATAAATTGAGACACTCCTCTGTCTTTTCAGGTGAGTACAAATAATCCCATGATACAATGTGCATTAACTAGTCACTTGCTTTATTCGATGTCTGTAAGAACTTGCATTGCACAAACTGTCTACTAAATTGTGCACAACCTTTAAAAAATAATTTGTGAGCTCTACTGCACTGTGGTTGACACTAACGATATGAAAGGCCCTGTGTAATTGTAATTTTTTTTTCACTACATTTGCAAAGGACATTTTCATAACAGGAGACAGTAGAGTATAAAGAATCATGTTTGATTTTCCAGGACAAATTTAGCAAAACTCAATTCATTAGGTACTGTAGCTGCTACCTTAAAGCTATTTATCATGAAAATTAGATATCTTCTCAAATTATTAAAATGTTGGCTGCAGCATTATTTTCTTAAGAGCTAATTTTAAAAAGCACAAATTATGTTAGGACATCACACTGCATTAATTCCATGATGCTTGTTAAAGAGCTGGGAATTACTCATGCTACCAGTAAGGTAATCAGCTATTCCTCTACCATTCTATATTGCTCAGAGCCAAGTCAATTTATATTCTGTGCAGAGACAGCAAGTTTAAAGTTTATTGAGCATTTCCCTTCCAAGTGGTCATATTAGAACACATAATGTGTGTTGAGAAGAAGATTGCAACATTACATTCAACATCTCCAATGGCTTTTTGCCAAAAGCTTTCCATATATAGATAGAAATGCAGGTTATGGCTGACAACCAGAAAGAATCTAAATCATGAAACAATGACGTGGGACACCAATTTGGCAATAATTAGTAGGTTGATCTGAAATTCTTCTCTCTGCTATTTTAGAAGAGGGATTAAACCAATTATTGTACAACTCAACTACAATAATCGGTAGAAGAGTTCAACATGAATGAGCTAAGTTCACAGCTTGAGTCCCCACTGTTTTTGTTCCATGATCATGAAGAATAACAAACAGACAGGAATGATTAGAAGGCAGTGAGATTGTTGGGATTTCAGATAAAGTCACAAAGTGTACCTGCTGTCAGTCAGACCAAAAGTTTGTGGAGTGGTTCTACCTCATTCTTCTTTGCTAGCAGCAAGTTTGACTGTGTATTCAACAGCCACTGGTCTGTGTATGTGAAAGTTATGGTAGTATATGGAAGGATCAATTACTGCAAGGCACATATGTCAAGTTTACCAAGGCTGATTTTAGGGAAACAGCACTGTTAGTGCAAAAGGTCAGTTTAACTAATGACGTGCTGGCCCCCAACACTTCAGTTAGCTATGTCATACTTGTACCAGTATCAGTGCAAGTTGGAAGAACAGCACCTCAGTTTCCACGTGAGAACTTTACAGCCTTCTGGACTTAATATCCAGTTCAACAATTTTAGGGCTTGAATAATCACCTCCTATGTCCTTACCCCAACCCCCAAAACAAACCATTGTCAGCCACTAATACTCCCAATTAGCAACAATTCATTCTCCTAGGCTGACCTTTATTCATTCCTTTGTCTGTCCAACTGTTCCTTCTCTCCTTTTGGGTTCTATCTCCACATATTATTACTCCTCACCCCTTTACAACCACCCTATCTTCTGCATAAAAAAGACTTTTTCCTAGCTACCATCAGTTCTCAGGAAGGGTCACTGGACCTGAAATGTTAACTCTGACTTCTCTCCACAGATGCTGCCAGACCTGTTGAGGTTCTCCAGCAATTTTGGTTTTTGTTTGATTTCCAGCATCTGCAGTTCTTTCGGTTTTCATCAGAGCTAATAACCCCAGCCAGATTGTTATGGCAATTCAGAGCCCAGGAATGTTATTTGAATTCGTTGGACTCAACTTTATGGAGCTTCATAAACCTTTCTAGCAATGCCATGTGGCAGTCATTCAATTGTAATGCAATGAAAGTCTGGTAAAATTGAATCTATTTTGCATGAATAATGCCTTCTGATGACTGGATTACAGGATAGCACAAGCAGCAGTTTCACAGCACACTGTCTTTACGGACTGGGGGAGCGAGGACCAGTTGTGTGTCGTGAGCTCTGTCTCCACTGCGGTAAAATGAGCAATTAGTACTTGACATGTCTCATTTTAAAAAGTCAACTATCTCACTCCACATTAAAGACATAAATGAAGCACAATTTGACATAACTGAAGAGTACTGAAAGTATTTGCCTCTGATTTAGACAAGCATTATATTTGCTCCCTATATAAAAAAAATCCGTCATAAAAAATGTTGCTATATTTTTAGTGATCTGCTTATTAAACTTCACTAAAAATGTTTCAATTCAAAATGTTTTAGTTTCTACTCTTAGCCAAATTAGAAAGAAATGAATTGATAAAAGCTGGGTAAATAATTGGAGATGAAGCAATCTGTTCCGATAAAGGAAACAAGCTGATGATGAGTCGCTTGGTATTACAGTCTCCGGCGGTTTCTCCAGAATGTAAAGGCATCTGTATCTTTAGGGGGAAACGGCGCAGAGAAGAGAAAAGAAAAGGGCGATTCATTGGTGTTTGAGACATTTTGACAATTTACTCAGATCTGCTGCAAGCAACCTTGGTGCTGGCAACGTGTCTTCTTCTAACCACATTAGTCTTCATTAAATAGATTTTAGTTTCCAATCTGCAGCTTGTGCTCTTGGCCTTTGGTCCCTCTCCTCTCCGTCTGTCATGAAAGATCCTCATTCTTTTTCTGAGAAGACACAGCTTTCAGGCACCTCTGAATATGATCTGTCCACTGCAGCAGCCTAATGCGAGAGCTTTAACTCTCTGTTCCAATACTTACAGATCTACTATAAGCATTTAATTATTCTACTTGAAGTCACCTCCCAAACTTCAGTGGTCTGTACCTACTAATGTCCAAAGCTGTACATGGAACATTTTTTAACCAATATACACTAGTGTCCTGTACAGCACTGGGGTGAAAATAAGTCCTATGTGATTTTTACGCAGCTACTTTGAAAGTGGCTAAAGTGGATGGGGAAACGATTGACTTGTTTCCAATGAAGTCTGACCTGTTTAAAATAACCACAAACATTATGGTATGCATCCAGCACTAGCTTCTGCTCTCTTCTTATCTTGTGTTTTAAGGATGAGTTAAAAGCCCAAGGTGCCAATGAATGTCACTGCCTTCCACTCAGCACACAGGATCTCTAACACCCCAGCGCTGCAGCCCTGGGGAGGCTGGAATGCTGATTTGAAAATCTGTTGCTTCCTGTGAGAGATTGCCGTGCGTGAGCTGGGCTTTCAACTCATTCAAACACCAGCGCAGTCCTCTTTACTTTCATGACTCGAGCTTTGTTGGCCCCCAGCTTAGCTGCCGGAAGCTGAGGAAGCCCACTAATAGTTAACAAACTTAAGGGAGTAGTTTAAAGTAAACTTGCTGGACAGATGTGAAGTCAAAGTGTGACTTTTTGACATAAACCAGCTGCTGGTACCCCTCCAGATTCAGCGCATTGCTCCTGATAAAAACAGCAGTTCATCCTTAAACTGGAATATCAAAAAGTACATGTAGTACCAAGAGATAACTAAGAAGTACAACACAGATTGTTTATTTCAGACTAGCATGCAACAGACAAAATTTAAATGTCTGTTGGTCAAGAACACTGAGACCAGTTGTTGAAGAATTAATTTACACAAGTGTAAAATACTGAGCAGAAATTGTTCTCATGCTGAAGTTCAAAATGGATCTTATCAAGTTAGCTTTTAGTTATTCCCAACACTCAATATTCAGTTCTGTTGACTTAAAAGCTCTTGGAGCTGAATCTTCACTCAGATTTAACTAAAAAGATGTATGTTGAGGTTTTTGGAGAGATTTCTGCTGTGAGGTCTAGCAGCATTTCTCACCCTATACAACCGAACTCACCTCATTAACTACCCCTCCCACGCTTCTGTCACATCTGATTCTGGCTCCATCTCATTGCACACTGTTCCTGAAACAATCACCATTCAGCAGTTATCCTGGAATTCCCCACGAGCCTTGCACCATCTTTAAAAGCCTGTTGTGCATCCAGACTAGTACTGTCAGTCCAGGGCAGAGTTGCAGGGTTCCAGACAGAAGGAAATCATTGCTTTGCTTTGTAGGCAGGGACTTGGATGTCCTTTGGAAGGACTGGTTGAAGATCAGTAATGAAGGTCATAACACCAGATCACACCAGCCTGATTTCAGATTATCACCTGGGTTAAAAAAGTTTTAGCAACCTGAAGAAATACCCAGTAGTATAGGAAGAAAGTCAATGACCTTCTCTAATCTGTCAGTGTAGGTACAACCATCTTTATACTCACTCTATTTCTGCTACTACACCCACTTCCTAGCAAGGCTCATACTCTATTACTCTCGCTATTGCCTGCAACTGCTTCCCTCACTCACTGTCACCCACCCCAACCTGCTAAACCACTCATCCTGCATAGCCCCCACTAAGGCAGTTCACTTGCAAGGACACCCACCCCAAACGGAACAGCTGTGCTATTGATTTTCACTTCTTTTAATAGCTGTTTCTTTCTCAGTCCAGGACAATAACAGCCCACCATGGGGCAGAACATTGGAAGCTGGATAATGGACTGCCTAACATTCGACTCCTCTATCCTAATGCAAATAGTGGCCTGACTCTGGCTGCCCTTTGTGGCTGACTAACCGAGTGCAAACTAGTATCAGAGGCTTTCCTTGACTCACTGTGCTGGGACCCCATGACTAATAGCATCTCTGCCCACTCCCCTCCAGCCAACCCCCACCCCCACCCCCACCCCCCAACTTGACTGAGGCCTGCTGATAACTATGATGAGCTTTGCATCAAACAACAAGGCAAGACAGAAGAAATACAAGTCTGGTGTCTCTAGCTGAGGGGACAAAAAGACAAGGCTGGAAATTAATGCTGTGAGTATCCCTTTCTTGTTGTAGGCTCAGAATGAGGATTCTATGACAGAGCGTGCAGAACACTGAGATGTATCCTGGTCCATCCATGAGCTGGCTGTGTCCTCCTTAGTGCATAGTGCCCTTGCTGTGGCATTACAATAGTAGTTGCTATTACAGTCTGAGGCGCAGCATTGAAGTTCAGAAGTATTCACTTGGTGGATTGGACATGTGCCACGAGGGTTCTTAGAGGCTGGCACATATTAGATGCCAATGTTGGTGGAGATGGGGTGTGGGTTTTCAGTGTCCTGCATGGAGCTCTATGTTGCATTCCCTTTGTGTCTGGCTTGTTTGGCGCATTTGATAGGGTAGGAAACTGAATATTAATGAAGCGAGTTGGGCCACTAACAAGACATTTAACAAGCAGTAGTTCCCTTTATTTGGCAGCTCAGCACTACTTAGCAAAAAGCTTAACACGATGCTTGTCAGAAGCATAAAAGATAGAGTGAGATGTTCTCAACATTGAGATTGGCCTCACCGGATTTCTTATCAGATTCTTCCATGATTCTTACGCGAGGGGCCCCCAATTTATGAATGTCCGACTTATGAGCTCTTATCCTTACAAAAACAATTCCATCGAGGTTTAATTTTAAGACCTGATATGCAAACATTTCCTGTAGTTATGAACAGCTGCATTACAATAACTTGCATTATATTCTGACTTGCACACAAATCAACTCCAGAACGGAATCCATTCACAACCAGAGGTCTCCAGTATAGCCCACGTCACTGCCCTTGGATCTTGTTAAGAGGTAGACTCGGGCTATGGTGGTGGTATGGTGATATGAAAGAGGCAGTCTGTGTAATACTACTTGCAAGATGAACTTTTACCCCATTGTGCTTCTGATATTTCAACTCTTCTCATCATTAATGGTAGATTTTCCTGACCCTGTGATATTGTTTAGGCAGTGAATACAGCAAATCAGGCATGGAGAAAAACATCCCTGTGAGACCAAACTTTGCTGTATTTGCTGCATCCAAGCCATTCAATAACCTCATTCAGAAGTTCATAAAATTCTGCCCATCGTCTTTATTACGAGAATGTAATGATGGTAGCATCGGATCAACAATCCTGAGGTGCATTCACTTTTTAACATGGAAAGCTATGGAAGTTAATCAAATAAATCTAGCAATCAATGAGAAAGACTCAGTAAAAATGACAATGAACACTGTTGGATTGTCACATAAAACCATCCCAATCACAAATATCTTTCACAGAAGGAAACTTGCCAGCCCAACACAGCTTACCTAACAAGTTACTTCACTCTGATAGAAAGAGGTTGACTCATAACTTAAAATAAACAGTTCTATACCATTGTCACCTGAGAATAAGCTTTTCTCATTTAGAAAAGACGCGTTGTGCACAGCACAAGCCCATTGTTGCAAAGACACAAATAAGAAGCCATAAAAATGAGTTATATCATTGATGTGACTCCCTGCTGCAATAGTAACTTAAAATCAATATTTCGAACTCAAACTGCAATTCCCTGACTGCAGTGCAAATGACTCAAAATCAAGAGTGACCCAGTCTCATATCATTGTTTGCAATGTAATTGCATCCTGCCATACTGAAATACCATACACACATACCTGGTCCAGTAAAGAAAGTCAATTCATTGTGTTCAATTTTCCAAAGGCTACCTCAAATAAACTATAGTAGGTGTCAAGACTTCTTGGAGACAAAACTGGTGAGATTGTTGGCATATGAAGGGAAATTATTTGGGTAGAAGAAAATGGATTTAGGCCGCAGTTTCTTTATAATTAAAGAGAAAGCAAACAGTAGACGACTAAAGGATGCAAAATTAGGAAAGTTACAGAAAGCTCATGAAATACATGACGTTATTGTTTTTGCAAATGACAGCAGTAGCTTTTCAACTGCAAATCTCTCAGTTTCAATTGTGACAATGTCAATAAGTACAATGAGTTATTTATGGCATTGCTTAGCTCCATGGTTCCCTTTGAAAAGGACATTCTGGAAACTATTAGATTCATAAAAGTGCAAGAAAAGAGGGGATAAATTATTGATACATTGGCATGAGTTTGTCAAAGGATTGAGTTCCGTTTCTGTCCTTCTCCCAACTTTGTGATTGCTTTTGCTGCCCCTTTGAATCCACTTCCTCGGTTTTCCCTTGTTTCCCTGAACTTTCTGATTTCTTTTCCAGCTTTCTCTTCTACTCCCACTGCCCTTCTGCTGCTGATTCAGCAGCACGAAGGAATATATTCGAAAAACTGTGACTTAATTCCCCTTTACAGCAAGTGAGAAATGGGATAGAGAATGTGAGAAAACCTCAGCATTGAATCAAAGTGTGAGGGTGACAAAGGTCATGAGGAAAAGATCAAAAAGTGACAGGAATGGAATGGAAATCTGACAACAGAGAAAATATTTTTAAATATTCAAAATGAGGGGCTAAGAAAGATAATGGGAGAATATTTCAAAGAAACATTCTCATCAATAAAAGATCTGTGAGTGAACATATGACTGGAATAAATGACGATCTCACAATTTCTAGGATATAAATTATAACCCCTGTGTTCCATTGGAGAGTGACAACTATGCATGCTTCCCCAGTTTTTCTCTTTCATGTCAAAAACACATTTCCATCAAGATAAGGTCAACTGATCTGGAGCATAGTGGATGCTTGCTGAGGTCACAATGGGAATTTTAGCTCCTGGCCGGCAAAATAGTCTGGTGAATTGCAGGCTCCTCCATGAGTGGCAATGCTCTCATTGAAGCGACGTTGCTCAAATTCTCAGCCAAAATAAGAATAAAGATCAAGGATGGGAAGCTTACACTTTCCTGAGATAACAAGAAGGGTCTAGACCCGGAACGTCAGCCTTCCTGCTCCTCTGATGCTGCTTGGCCTGCTGTGTTCATCCAGCTCTACACCTTGTTATCTCAGATTCCCCAGCATCTGCAGTTCCTACTATTTCTTACACTTTCCTTAATTGCTTTTCATGGTCCTACAAAGGATTTTATTTTAAAAATTATCTATTTTGGCCTTTTGTTCTTCAGACCTGTTTGTAGCCGCCAGGTGGCCCTGTGGAGATTGTCCTCTCTTTGCAGCTGTGATATAATTGAGGTCCAAATCAGGTAAATCGTCCCCTAATTTCACGAATGCAATAAGTTTAAAATTTTTGGATTCTTCTGGTACTGTGATAATGTCCTACCTCTGGAAAGGAGCTTTATGGAGGTGTGTCAAAATGTGTCCAAACAGGTTAATTTAAATAACTAGATAGCTAAAATTGACAACATGGATATCTGAAAAGTAAGCATTTCAAAATTGGAACAGAACAGGTGTTTCACCCACTCTATGTTAACCGCCTGGAGTTAAAATTTCCATCCAAGTAAATTGTTTCATTAATGTCAGTGCTCAATGAGGTAGCTGTTTTACACATGTGAAGAGGGTGGTTATAAATTAGTTCACCATATGTTTTACAATAATGTTATTTCAGACAGTTTTGGTCATATGATGGCTTTAGTTTTCTACATGATGTGAAGGGACAACTGCTTTGATGGTAACATTAGCAATGAAAAACTGTTACCAACATCAGTTCATCGCCCAGCCCTGAAGGACTGTATAACTCTTTAAGGGCCATTTTAACTGTTCTTTCTATTTGTCAAACTGTGACATTTTAACCCTCTGACTGATTCATTTCCTTAGTGCCTGAAAGCATTTGGGTTTTTTTCCAGCACTTTGCATCTGCCAAATGTGCTATACATTGTGACATCCTGTTCTTCGACTGAGTGCTTGACAAGATTTCACCATTGATCAGAAAGACATACAAAGGGGCCCAATGCTATGTGCAGGTCAAGAGTACTGACTTTTATTGGGTCACAATAGAGACCAATATAAGAGTTTGATGTGTGTGGTCAGCTGTGCTATTTGCTTTGTTGATTGACTGAGTGATGAAGTAGGCTATCAAACAAGGCACAAGTCAGGGCACCATCACTGAGACTAAAACATGCTGGCAGCACCACCATGCATGATAACTCTAACTTGGGAGATTACTGCACATTGTTCTTGAAGAGCGGAAAGGTGCAGCGTGGGGTAACAAATGTACTGTGTGTCTGAGATGGATCAGAGTGCTAATGGGAAAGAAGACAAGGAAAGCGATGCACATATTTGACAATCTGCTAAAATTAATAGAAGATAAATTGCTAGAATGAACAGACAACTTTCGTTGTTAAGGAGGCACAACCATACAGAGTAACTTAATGCAAAATCTCTTTAAAAAATGCATTAAAGTGTCATTTTGATTTTTTTTAATACTTTAGAGGTATAGTGGGTCACCATATCAACAAAAGAAAATTAACTTTAATAATGGCTTTCCAAGATGTCCCTTAGCATTTTTTGGCAAAGGCAGAAACCACTGCTTTCAAAATGTAAGCACTGTATAGAATTAGCAGGGCCAGGTTGATTCCCTGGACTAGTTTTAATTATCCATGGGAACTAAAGAGGAATTTTCCAATTTTATTTTCCATGGTTAGTTTTGGTTTTTATTTGGATTTTGTTTTTTTGCTTCTTCCAGGAGATAACTTCATCTTTCACTGTTACTGTGGTTATACACTAAATTTTCACATAGCAAGATCCCGTGGGGAGTAAATGAGTAAGTAACCAACTCTCAAGTGGAACCACATAGAAGACTAATAGCCAGAACAGGAGGAGAATTCCCTGCACTTCTTTAGATTGTGTTATGGGACAATTTGCATCCACGTAACAAGCAGATGGGCTTCTGTTTAAGACCAAATCAAAACTAACATCATCTTCAGCAATGCTCCTTTGGTACCACATGGGTACCAGCCCAAATTGTGACTGTGGGCCTAGATACAAAATGCTCTGACATAGAGACAAGAGTGAGCTGAAGTAATAAATTGCTTGCCAAAGTTAAGCAGTGCGCTATAAAGATCTCAACTGCTGTGCCACTCTCCATTCTCCAATGACACTGATTACTATTTCTGAAGGATTAAAATGAATTTATGAGCATTGTGTTAACTGAAGATGAATACTAATAAATGAATTGTCTCTTATGCAACCTACATGCCAATGGTTTACGCAAATGCCTGGAGGTTTGGTATTGTCGTCGTGGAATATTGCAAAGAGAGGTTGGGAAGGAGTTGCCTCACCAGTTGCTCAAAGAGCTATGTTGTGCCAGGATTTGGAATTCCAAATACGCTCAAGTCATCAGGAAAGCTAAGAAATAAAAAATCTCTGGATGGTTGAACTCAAGCCAAGAAAGTGAATTCCATCAGAGGGGCTATATATCACCTAGAAACTATATCGTTTTTCAGTTGATGAGCAGCAACACTGACAACTGTAGCTGAAATCAGAGTCAACAAAGAAGCAGAGAAAATGAGTTCTCTGTTTTGAAGCAAGTCAGCAGAAAAAAACTGAATACAGTGCTGAAAAAGTGTGTATTTCACCAGGTAAGGATGGCAGCTTTCCTTCCCTGAAGGACATTAGAGGACCAAATGCATTTTTTCTATCACAATCAATTGTGGTTACATGGTCACCATTAAGCTATTTTTTATTAATTCTAGGTTTTTAATTGAATTCAAAATTCACCATCTACTATGGTGGGATTTGAACCCATGTGCCCAGAACATTTGCCTAGAGTTTGGACTAGTTCAGTGTCAGAACCAGAACTATTCTGCGCCTCCAAATGTTGCTACTTGTGAGTAGGTAGTCATTTTGGAAAATGCTGTGATTATGCCTCCACCCTGATCAGTCATCTGCCTCTGGATTTGTGGGATTGCTGAGATGCCCTGTTCTGCACTCGCCTCACCTTCTGGTCTGTCACTAGTCTCTCCCCTACCCCACTGTCCTGTAACTGCTAACAGCTTATCACTAATTGATATCCATCGCCTGCAATGTCCCCATTCCCTTTTCACAGCCACCGCTTGATGTCAACACATCAATGCTTCTTCTCACAGGAATCCACTAGAAACCCCATATTGTCTGCCTGCAAGCTTCCTATTACCAATAGTGAATCTGAACGTATGTGTTTCTCATTTACTGCATACTTGAGTCCACAGGTACAATTACATCTGGTGGGGCTGTGTTTAATGGATAGATGCATGACATGCTAATGTATTCAGAAGAGGTCCCCAACACTTGCTGCCAGAAAACATGATTGTCTGCCACCAACTTCATTTCATCATCAGGAAGCTGAATCTTTTGCCTCTCCTGCTCAGTTGAATGAACCCACTAGCCTCTTTTCCCACTCCCATGTGTTTCACAAGATTCCATCAGAGGTGTCTACTGGCAACACAAACAAAATGCCACAGGCCATTGCTGAAAATTGATTTCCAATTTTTGCTGAAGTAAATGCCTAGATTAAGCCTATTGAAAAAATTGCAGCCACAATAAAAATTGCAAAGTCTCATCCATCGTTTGCAAAATGCCATAAAAGTCTGGACTCTGTCAGGTTTCTCTTTGATCTCTACACTCACAATGACCTCCTGGGCTACCTCCAAGGTCAGCATGTAAACATCCTCTCCACCTCAACTGAATTCAAGCAAATTTTCAGGTGCAGCACAAAATGGGACATGGGCAATATCCTGGAATGACAATGTGCTACAACTGTTGAGTTTCAGGAGTAATGCATCATTTTGGTAAAAAGGAGTTGAAGGTTGCAGTCCATTAAATACGCTTCATATTAAAAATAATCCTTTTCTGAGGATACAGCTAGCTCGTTTTCAAATTCAATCTAAAGCGGATGAAACCATTCTGTAATACTCAGGTTCTGAAATACAGATTGGGCTGTAATCAGTACCGTTTGGTCAACTACCTTATGAAAATCTGTCTCTGGAAAACAATAGTTTTTGGTGTTTGTTATTTGAAATGTCTTCATTACTTTGCATACTGAGGACATACTCTTCAAATAGGAGGCTGATTAGGAGGTTCATTGGATTATGACCGTAAAGTTGTGCTGATTCTTCCTCCAACAAGGTGTAAATCACATGGTATTCATGTTCACTAATATGAACCAAATTCTCACTTCAGCTCGGAAAAATAATTTGAAACATGCCTTTGGCCTGTCTCTTTCATTCATTCACCTGTGGAAATGATCACATTGATCTGCAGCAAACTAAAATGGTAATTGGGCCCCTATTTGTCACACAGGATTCTCATTCTCTTCTTCTTAAATTGCCTATCACCTGGAACAGGCAGCGTTAGTGAACACAGCAGGCCCCTAGGTGGGGCCAGCTGTATCGTTGGCAGTAAGAGGGGTAGTAAAGCTTTCAAAACCAATTCAAAGTTTGGCCTCCCTTTGACAGCAGGCAAAAGCAGTGAAACCTTACCTTTGTATGGCCAATGTGCACCCAGGGCATATGACAGTGCCCACATTGTCTTCACTGAAGGTCAATTCTGACTTGTCATTGCTGCAAATTCTAACTACAGTTAATTACCAGGAAATATCATGGTCACTTCATATTATATGGAAAAGAAGCACTTTTACTTGGACAGAAAATAAGCATCAAACACCAGCAGCTGTTCCAATGTATTTTTTTCAAAGTTGCACACTTCAGTTTCATTTGAGGCTCTTCTGTTATTGATTTTAATGCAACTTCATTGAAAGAATTGGGAAAATTAACAAATTAAATTATATTACTATTGTGTGCTATTTGTCCAGAACAGTTGGGGCAGTACTCTCAACACATAAGCAGTTATATTTAGTCAGTGAATTTCTTTTGCGTGGTTGCAATCCAGAAATTTCATTGACATCAATAAATAATAGCAATCCCACTGATACCAATCAGTTTAAAAGAAATAGGCACAAAACCTTATAAAATGTACAAAAGTCACCTCATTTGGGATATGCACTGACTGGTTCAGAACAGAGTCATACAAATCAAGAAGACCCAGGTTTGATTCCCTTTCTTTTAAGCTAAGTTGGCTGATCTTGACCAAGACCACAGTTATACCATCATAATTAATCTTGGAGCTTCTTGTAGGATGATCTTTCCTGATCATTGATAAGTACTCTTTTTTTATTTGTATGACTGGGGAAAGCAGTGATGGATGTTGAAGTTAACAATCTCTTCAATAGGTTCAGCTCATGCACTGTAAGTGGTCGTTGTGCTAAGACAAATTTATCAGGGCAAGAGTTCAGCATGTGGGCCATGTTCTGATTTGGATGGTCATTGCAGTCCCAATTTAAGCTGTTCCTCAAGTGAACATATAAATTAGAAGTAGGCCATTCATCCCTCAGTTGTGCTTGGCCATTCAAATGATTGATCTGATTACTTGCTGATAACTTTTCACCTCCTGCCTTAAAAATATTCAAAGTCTCTCTTCCTCAAAATGCAGCGGAAGCAGAGTTCCAAAGACTTGCAACCCTCTGAGAAACTAATTCTCCTTACCTGGTTTGAAGGGACGATACCATAATTTAAAACAGTGATTTCTGGTTCTAGATCCTCCTACATGAGGAAACATCTTTTCTAAATCCTCCTTGTTAATATACCTCAGGAGCTTATATGTTTCAATCAAGTTGCCTCTTAGCATTCTAAATTCCAGTGAATACAAGCCTAACCTGTCTAACCATTCCTTCCAGGATAAACCACCCATTCAAGATGTTAGTCCTATAAACCTTCTTCAAACTGCTTCCAACTCATTTATATATTTCTTTAAATAAAGAGACTAATGATGAAAACAAAACTGGCATATTCTCACTACTGTCTCATAATAATGAGGCATAATCTTACCTTTCTAGTCAATCCCTCATGGAATAAACATTAATATTCTATTTGCGCTCCTAATTACTTGCTCTACATACAAAGTAATCTTTGGTGAGATTACGCACCTGTTCATCCACAACTCTTCGCATTTCAGAACGCTGCAATCTCTCACCATTCAGATTACATGCTTCTTTTTTATTCTTCCTTCTGAAATGGACTACTTCACAATTTCTCACATGATACTGCAGTTGTCAAATCTTTTGCCAACCATTTAGAGTCATAGAGCCATGGAGTTGTACAGCACGGAAACAGATTTTTTGGTCCAACTCGTCCATGCTGACCAGATATCCTAAATTAATCTAATCCCATTTGCCAGCATTTGGCCCATATCCTTCTAAATCCTTCCTATTCATGTATCCATCCAGGAGCCTTTTAAATGTTGTAACTGTATCAGCCTCCACCACTTCCTCTGGCAGCTCCTTCCATACATGCACCACTCTCTGTGTGAATAAGTTGCTCCTAGGTCCCTTTTATATCTTGCCGTTCTCACCATAAACCTATGCCGTCTAGTTTGGACTCCCCTAAAAAGACTTTGGGAATTCACCCTATCCATAACCCTCATGATTTCATAAACCTCTGTAAGGTCAACCCTCAGCCTACGACGCTCCAGGGAAAATAGTCCCAGCTTATTCAGCCTTTCCCTATACTTCAAACCCTCCAACCCCGGAGTTTAGCAACATTTTTTTCTATAGCAGGGTGACCAAACTCGTATTTGCGAGCCTAAAACCATATAGCAAAAATATGGAAGTATTGGGAACCACCATTTTGAAAACCACGGCAGCCGTGAAGATCAAGAAGTAGACCTGAAACCATTTGGAGAAGAAAATAATTTAAGAAAATAAATCATTGATACAGCTTTAAGATCAGAAACAGTCAAACAAGTCACAGAGCCACACAGTCACTGTGAAGAAAAAATTTCAGAACAGAAAAGTCCTGCAGAGAAACCAGCAAAGACAACATAAGTCAATAAAAACATTTTATGGCCAGTCATTGGGGAACATGCTTTTAAGGGAAAAGAAAAAGCAGTTAGAGTATTAAAAGCCAAAAGGATTATTCAGAATCGAACACTGTGAAATTAGGCTGAATGTCAGTCACACAAAGCAGATTCAATCTCTGAGATTAAAAAAACCCCTGAAAATCTAGGTTTCTGGCTGTCATTTAGCAGTTTTAGACTATTTATCTGGGGAAAAAAAAGTAACAATCAAATTAACAAAGTCCTTCAGAAATCAATTTACTTTGCATCAAGTGGAAAAAAAAATGAAATTATTTTTTGAAATTCAAAGTTTCAGAGCCCTAACAATGAAGTCTTCAATATATCAATGGTTTGGGTGTGAAACACAAGATTTATTCAGTAAGTAATAGGTTTAATCAATTTTAATTGCTACACAACAACACTGGAAACAATAAAATGGCATGAATCTGAACTCAGTGTGGAATTCAATGTGAAAATATCTCAGGAACAGAGAGGAAAAAAAAAACAAAGATACCATCATGGCAAGGTCAGAAATCACACAACACCAGGTTATAGTCCAACAGGTTTATTCGAAAACACAAGCTTTTGGAGCCTCGCTCCTTCTTCAGGTGTTAGTGGGAAAGGTAGTATCAGACACAGAATTTATAAGTAACACATCAAAGGGTCACACCACTGATCAGAATGTATTAAACAAACCTGAGATGCTGTTAAATCTTTAATCAGTTAGAAGGTTTTAATTAATTAATATGTATATGTAAATTTCTGAATTCATTTTAAGTCACTGTCCTGAGAGAACGAAAGTTTTTTTTGTGCATAGAAAAGGTGACATTTTAGGTCAGACAATGTATGTTAGGTGTGAGGACTTGTTTAGAATCTGCTTGTGTTTTGGTTTGGAGTCAGACTGGTTTTATTTCTAAAGTAGGAATTTATAAAATGCCATATTGACTGACTGTCTATAAACTGTGTGCTTTTTGAACAAAAAGAATGTATCTGCAAATACAAATTCACCCCATAGATTCACACTTGTGTGTGCGTGTGGGGGAGACAGAGAGTGTGTGTGTGTGTGTGTGTCTGTGTGTGTTTGTGTGTGTGTGTGCGTGTGTGCATGTGTGTGCATGCACGCTTGTAAAACATTGTGTGAATGAGAGAGGATCTGGCTGTGTGTGTGTGTGTGTGTGTGTGAGATGTGTGCGTGTGTGAGAGTGTGTGCGTGTGAGTGTGAGTGCGTGTGTGCAAGTGTGTGTGTATGCATGCGTGTGAGTCTGTGTGTGAGAGTGTGTAGTGTGGTGGGGTCGCCTATAGTGCGACATGAGCCCAAGGTTGAGGCCTTCCTCATGGGTACCGAACGTGGCTATCAGTCTCTGCTCAGTGACTCTGCATTGTTCTGTATCCTGAAGTCCATCTTGAAGGACACATACACATGTGAATCTATGGGGCGAATTTGTTTTTGCAGGTACATTCTATTTTGTTCAAAAAGCACCCAATTTATACATAGTCAGTCAATGCAGCATTTTGTAAATTCCTGCTTTAGAAATGAACCAATCTGACTCCAAACCAAAACACAAACAGATTAAAAACAAGGCCTCACATCTAACATGCATTGTCTGACCTAAAATGTCACCTCTTCTTTACACTGATAAAACCTTTAGTTCTCTCAGGCTAATGACTTAAAAGGAATTTGGGGATTTACATATACATATTAATCAATTAAAACCTTCTAACTGATTAAAGATTTAACAGCATCTCAGGTTTGTTTAATACATCCTGATCAGTGGTGTGACCCTTTAGTGTTTTACTTATAAATTCTGTGTCTGATACTACCTCTCTCACTAATACCTGAAGAAGGAGAGAGGCTCTGAAAGCTTGCGTTTTCAAACAAACCTGTTGGACTATAACCTGGTGTTGTGTGATTTCTGACCTTGTCCACCCCAGTCCAACACCAGCACTTCCACATCACGGCTACCATCATGGCAGCCATCTTTGATACAGTCAAAAACATCATTGACTCATATTGATTGAAGCCATTTTGCTAAAATTTCTGTCCACAGATCTTCTATAATTCCTTTAACAATCTTGCAAAAGGATATCTTTATTCTTCTCTATGAGGACACCAGATTGGTAAAAAAAATCACTCAGAACAGCAGAATCTTTAACAGCCTTTAGTTTTAGAACAAGATAACTCGTTACAATGTTAATTAATTCAGAATACAACAAGGCAACAGTTATATTAGTGTAGTACAAATTGATCAGAATTCTAAAAAGATCATCCAAATCCAGGAAGTAATCAACAACTTCAAGTGTTTATCAACAATCCGCTAATGTAAGAAAATTCACTGGTGCTGATCTCTCCACCAGAAAGAAATCAAGCTATCAACCCCATCTGATAAGTCAGCAAACTGACAAATGTCAAAACCCAATTCATAAGAACAGCTTCAGGATTGGACACTGAATCAAATGTAGACTATCTTAGCATTCTTCTTGACCTATAGGAAGAACTGTGACATGGAGGTGCCGATGTTGGATTGGGGTTGGCAAAGTCAGAAGTCAAAATCAAATGACTTTTGTCTCCAGCATCACCTTATTTTTAATTTTTTTGTAATTATTTCTCTGCCTCATTTAATCAGAATATAGGTCATCCTTTCACTTGTTATTCAGCTGTTGAGACCTTACTCACATCATCTAACACTTTTGATCACCTGTGGAGACTTTTTTGACACTGAACTCGCAGCATTTATATGATCTTTTGATCTCTCTGTCCATAAATTCTGTGTTCTGTGTTTCTCTCTCTCACTCCACCTGATGAAGGGGCTACACTCCAAAAACCCATGATTTCAAATAAACTTGTTGGACTATAACCTGGTGTTGTGTGACTTCTGACAATAGGAAGAACATCAGATCTTCTGCTATACAGCCAAAAGATTGATGAGAAACACATTATTTTTGACAATTTCATATGAGCAAAGAATAAATAAGATACTGACAAGTTCATCCTTCAATAGCAGATACAGCTCCCATGAAAAGCTGTAGATAGTTATATTAATGACCTAATGTGCTACCTGAACCACACAACTATGAAAACTTGCAACAGCAGTTCATTCACAACAGTTATCATTGGTCTCTTAGATAAATCAGTGACTGAACTTCGTCAATCAGAAGAGGACCTAACACTGGAATGTGTAATCCCGTGGATTCAGACGCAAAAAAAAGTTCAAGATGCATAGTACAATAATGTTCTAATTAACACAAACATTCTATCGAGAGTGTTGATTAAAGCACAATTACACATTCGACCAGAGGAGACCATATGAACAACATACTATGAGGGATAAATGTGACCTAAAATTCTAAATAATCTACTGCTATACTATCTTGTTTCCTAAAATGCCACATTTGTTTTCGCCAATGCATTCAGTCTTACACAAACAAATGTATTCAATGCAGGAAATGAGGTTGCTTTTTGATTCCATTTTATTTCATTTCATTTATTTATTGTCACATGTATTTATAATAAATACAGTGAAAGGTGTTATTCGAAGATGCACCACAGTTTAACACACAAATCAAGTATCTAACCAAATCAGTTTCAAGCCAACATGTATATTCATGCATTGGAACAGAACCTGGAAAAACGGGTTAAAATTGCAATGGAAAAAGTTTCTTCACATGAGGCACAACGATCTGTGGATGAACAACTTCGCTCTTTGGAGACAGACTTCTCCTTGACCAGTCTGCCTTAAATCCAAACTCATGGATGGTAGACATAAAACCACACATCAAAAGAGCAATCTCTTCCAATGCTATGAAACCTATGCACTCCCCTGATTTGGATTTAGAGACATTGAGTCATGTACAGCACAGAAACAGACCCATTGGTCCAACCCATCCATGTCGACCAGATATCCTGAATAAATCTAGTCCCATTTACCAGGGACAGTAAGAACTGCTGATGCTGGAGTCTGAGATAACACAGTGTGGTGCTGGAGGAACTCAACAGGCCAGGCAGCATCACAGGAGCAGGAAAGCTGACGTTTCAGGTCAGGACCCTTTCTGATTAAATTCTTTCTGAAGAAGGATCCTGACCCAAAACGTCAGCTTTCCTGCTCCTCTGATGCTGCCTGGCCTGCTGTGTTCATCCAGCTCCACAGTGTGTTATCTCATTTACCAGCATTTGGCCTGTATCCCTCTAAACCCTTCCTATGCGTATGCTCACCCAGGTGCCTTTTAAATATGTTGTGCATCCCTGATTTTCATTGCATAGTGGCTCAGTGGTTAGCACTGCTGCCTCACAGCGCCAGGGACCCAGGTTCAATTCCACCTTCCGACGACTGTCTGTATGGAATTTGCACATTCTCCACGTGTCTGCGTGGGTTTTCCCAGTCGCTCCAGTTTCCTCCCACAATCCCATGCTAAATTCCACATAGCATCCAGGGATGTGTAGGTTAGGTGGACTAGCCATGGGAAATGCAGGGTTATAGGGATAGGGTAGCTGGGTGGGATGGTCTTCAAAGAATCAGTGTGGACTTCTTGGGCTGAATGGCCTGTTTCCACATTGTAGGGATTTTATTCCATGAAAAGGATTCTGTTCTCTCTAATACTGACTGTTGTGCTTTTAGCTGCATCTCGACACATGGGAATTCCTTCATAAATCTCATTTAAATCGCTCCCTAAGTCCTCCAACTTCCAATTATATTTTTATCCATCTGTCTTCATATTGTCTTATCAGCCAAAAATTAGCTTTACAACATTCCTGTGAAGTGGGCTCTGTGATGTTTTAATACTTAAAGACTTACAGGAAAGTCTTAGGCTCAGCATCAAATGTTAATCCTGAAAAGCACCTTGGAGTGTAGAGTACGTTAAAAGGTGCGCTCTAAAAGCAAGTCGTTGTTATCGTTCTGCACAGTCTGGAAGTGTGCAAAGATTTTGCAGCAAAGACTTACTGCCGAAGAACCAGAGGGCTGCTGACACAAATGGAATTACACAGAACACAAAAAAAGTACATTTATCACAAATTATATGTCTTTTAATAAATAAAACTGAGAGGTGGTGGAGCTTGTGGAATGGGTTGAGCCAGTAATTAGGTTAATGCAGTTCACCTAGGTCTGAAATTAACAGCATCTAGCGAGGGGTGAACACGTTAAACCCAGTGACTGCATGTTTTGTATCAATATTCAAAACAGAGTTCATAAATGTTTACAACCCACTTTTATTTTGCATGTAACTTCAATGTGTAGAAAGATGAACATTCAATTTTCCAAGTCCTAGGCAAGTTTGATTCAACAATGTACATAATAACACAAAGAATGATACTTTCTTAAGTACTTAACAATTCTAAACGAACATGAGGCTCCATTATCATTAACAACCAAATTCAGGGCAAAATCTGAGTGCCACCTTGTGATTAAAGATGCTAAATGTATTTTTAGCTCTGGTTCACTGTATATGCTCGCTACTGATTACAATGAAGGATGTGGCTGGTGATCTGGTACATAAAGCAGAGGTGCTTATAATTCACTGCGATTTTCACTGTACACATAACAGTACAACCTGTAAAAAAAATCAAACCAAAACGAAAGTTTGCTTTTTTAACCCCAAACATCTGTTACATAATGGAGGAGACAACAGAATGTATTGCCCAGCAAACTATCCCGATGGGCTAAACTGCTCAAATGTCACAAAGTGCAGACTCAGGTCAGTGCAATAATAACTTGCACAGTCAGTCTCAACTGCTTGCAGATGGGCTGGGAAGATGATACACTTGCAAATTGCATCTGGCTCCCTAACAGCACGCCATGGGCCTCGTGGTTTTAATAATGTGCATATCACTGTGAAACCTTGTCTCCTGTATTCCCATTAACTTCCATATCTATTTTAAATGCTTACCTGTCTACTGGAATAAGGACGATTTTGAGTAAAATCAATATTGCACTTCCACAGTTTCTGTGGATCAATATTTATAGTGCGCTGTTTCTGTATGTGGGCTGCTTCAGATTCCTTTCTACTTTCCCAAGTCAGTGTTCACTTAAATGGTTAGTTTGTAGTTTAAATGATTACTTTTGTATGAGATAAACTGTGGGAAAACTATAAATAAATCAGATGCTGATCAAGCAATACTTAAAAAGATAGATTTCATTTAGTCAATGAAATGCAAACGTTAACCATATGTAGGAGGCTCAAAGCATAAAGATTATTCTTGTCTGAATGAATCACAATTAGGAGTAAAGATTTCCCTTGTGTACTATGTAACAAAATCACAAACCTGTTCTTTATAAACAAATCCTTCATCTAGTGCAGAAGAGCACATTTTCTTCCAGAATGCTATTCAGACTCTCCAAATGCAACAAGTAATTAGCAACCATGTTAAATTTTTTATATTGGGATCATACATTTTTTTTTGTGATTAGAATTGCACAATCTATTACACAGTACATTTGCATGCAAATTATACTCTCAGTTAATGTACAATTTTCCTAGTAAAATGCTCAAAAAGATTATGGCTTTGGTTTAACACACTTTTTTCCCCTATAGTCCATGGGGTGTAAGAAAAGTGTGTTGGCAGATTTCCATGGCATTCCTTATAACATTATCGTGGTCTGTGGTTGGCGGGGTGGGGGAAGGGTGATGTTAGTTGGTGACTATAGTGCACACATCAGTGACAGAATATGAAATGAAGTGTGAGAGAAACTGAGCTGCTTTTCATTGGTTTTAGAAAACATACATGATTTGCATTTTTCTTCACAAATGCAGGTAAATAAATTTGTTACTTCACACAACATTTAAATGATGCATGTGTCTGTCTGTAACATGAGGAGGAACCTTTTATCCCTGCTATCCAACTGTTTATTGTATACCTTTTTCTTGTGGTCAATTAATACATTAAATTTCAGTTTAATCCTTCCCAGATTACTGTTTCCCTTCCCCCCTCTCTTTGAAATTGCCGTTATACAGAAACTTCTGCAATATATTTTAAGTTCAGAACTTGCATTCAGATGACTCTTCCCAGCATGAATAGCAGCAAACATTTTCCTGTTGCTACAACGGATTTACTGCATCTTGCATGAGTTTATTCATTAATCCTCAGTGATTACATTTTGATATTATTTATGTAAATATGCAGATACTTGTGTTGTACTGGCACCTTACTGAATGAAATTCATTAGACACAAAGGAGCAACAAATCTCAACTGGTGAAGAATATATGCATGTCATGTGATGAATGTGGATGGAAAAGTGAATTGTTTTTGAGTGGATTAGAAACATAATTGAAAGAAATTGTGAAGACAGTTATGGAGAGGATTTGAAAACTAATGCAATCACTTCCCTTGCTTTCCCAATTAGCTTTTGAAAGATAGACATTTCAGATCTTAATACTTGCCACGTAAATAGGTTTTCCTGCAAACTGCTGGCTGTATGAGCAAATTGAAGGTATTCACAGGGCCATTTAAAGGGTCTGTCTTGGTTTTCAAGGACTTCATCCCACTTGGTTTGTTGAATTTTAGATTCTCCACCCTTCACAGATCATAATATCAGCAACCCCACTCCCCAACCTGCCATCCCATCTCTTTCTAACTCATGTCACCTGTCCATTCTGACCCACATGTGAACCTAGTGCCAACTTATGCCAATCCATCCACTACCCTTACAGATCAACTCACACAGTATCCACCATAGGCAGACCTCAGGAGTTGAGATTAAACAAAATAAAAGTCTAAATGTTTGTTATAGCATTTGTAATATTAAATAAAACACATTCCAAACTTTTAATTCTCAGGCTTTAATCTCTTACAAAAACAAACTTCTATTCATAATCACAGGAACGTGGCTAATCCTTTAATAACTATTTATCCTGACAAACTGTGGACCGAGGGAACTGTTCACCCCCAGCTTCCCCAACACCTTTCACAAGCATTTATCATAGCTTGTGGAGAACAGTCAAACACTTATAATGACAGCTTTTGGGGGAAACATCAACAACCAGCGATTGTAACTGCTAGAACAGATTTTTTATATTTCTTACTGACACAGACAGCCTGCTTTTTAATTATAACAAATCTGGAGTCTTTATCTGCCCTAAAAGAGTAGTTACATTTACACTAAAACAAAAATTGTGGCTCCCATACTGTGAATTGTTGCAGCGAAAATGTTGTTTATTTGAACTCAATCACATTTCATCTGTCCACATGTCCGCATACTCCAGCAACAGTCTATCTTCGCTTGAAATCTATTGCTGTCCTCCTCATAGTTCACAATACCTTTAAGCCTTGCGCTATCTGCAAATTATGAAATTGTACACCGTACACCCAAGTCTGGGCCACTAATGTATATCAAGAAAAGCATTGGCCCTAAAGCAAACCCTTGAGGAACTCCACTACATGATTTCCTCCAGTGTGAAAAGGAACCATTCAATACAACTGTATTTCCTGAGGTTGTCTATCCTGCCTGAGGAAATGTACAGATCAGCTCAGGACCAAGGAGAAAAATCATGAGCTCTGTGCTTCCTCTGTTTCCAGGCTCCTTATCGCTGCTCCCTAGCCACCCCTGCCCAATTTTATCCCTTTACAGTTTCTGTTTGTGATACATTTTGAGTCCACCACAACATAATATTACAGCACTGAAGGAGGCCATTCAATCCATTGAGTTTGCACCAGTCCTTCTGAAGAGAAATCCAGTCTGTCCTACTACTGCTCCACTTACTAACCACCCAGCTGTTCTTACCCTGTTTCTCTTAAATATTTCTCCAATTACTATTCAAACACTAATTTGAATCTTTATTCACTCCAATATCAGGGAGGGAGTGCATTCCAAAACCTAATAATTCTTTGTATAAAAAGATATTCTTTATGTCACCTGTGATTCTTCTGCTAATCAACTTAAGTAAAGTTAAATCAAGATCATCTGATTATCAATCCTTCAGCAAACAGAAACAGTTTCCTTTATTGTATTGTAATTTTCCTTCACAATTTTCCACAACTCCATCAATCCCCTCAGTAGAAGTTCTTGTAAATATTCTGGACCTTCTATAAAGCCTTCATATCTTTCTGTTACCCAAAATTGGAAACCATTGACATTGTAGATTAAATTGTTTTATAAAGGCTCTGACAAATCCTTTGCTTTTGTTCTCACTGTCTCTAATTATAAAACCCAATGAAAATCAATTTTCAGTAAAATACCCTTTTCTCCACAGCTTTTTGCACTCAATTTGATAGTTCATATGGATTATTTGAAGCTAAGAAAATCTGAGCTCAGTTGTAAGAAGACTTAAGGAAGAAGCTATCAGATTCTCAAGACTGTGAGTTGATGCTACAGTTAAATGACACCCCATAGATATGGCAGAGAAGAGAATTATGTCTAGCATAAGACTAAGAAGTGCTTTTGGGATTAATGGAATTGTATTTTACTGTGTTTCAAAATCTTTAAACTTGTGTTATATGTAAATAGTTTGTTTTACTCTATTATATCTCAATCTCATTTGCACAATAAACTTCTGTTTTATTGCTAAAACTGAATCATTGCCTGTTTGTGTTAGAGTGAAAGATGATTTCATTAAAATGAGAGGAGAAAAAGTCTATCAAGCCAGGTTTCCTCGAGGTTTCTTCTGGGATATGGTCTGGAAATTATATCAGCTGGGATCAAAACAATATTTTCTGCACTTGAGTTGATATATGGAATATTTGGGCTCACACGGAAGCAGCAAAGGAGGAATTCATCAATATTATCTATACTAAATTTTGCATTAAACTTAAAGATACAACATGCAAGAAAGCATTCATTTACTTGACAATATTACACTACAGTTGGCAAAAAGAAACATGTATAAGTTAGGAACAAAAATTCTTTCTTTCTGAAAAATAACTGAAAGACACTACCACACAAAAAAGAAAGCTATCACCTGAAACACATCTTCCATGCACAGGAGGCAATGGATAATGTGTTTTCACCTCATACACACAAAATTGGAACATTTTACCCAGACAGTCATTTCCCTATTTACTGCATCTCAGATCTCAATCACAGATTTAAATTTAACGATTGACAGTGCTGATTCTAACAGGAGCTACTAGAATTCAGCCCAAACAGTAAGTCCTGATTTTATGCAGCCTTAAGCTAGAGATTCCAAAGTAATTTTCCAAGGAATTCACTACATCAATGATTTCAATTTTTCTAGTTCCCATTTGGTTGAGTATTCCATTATTGACAAGTACAAGACCATTCACTCTACTTTGCAACCTCCTAATCTGCCCACCCGTTTGCAGCCTCATGCATTCCATCTTCCATCTTGCAACATCTACCTTTTTCACCTTTGCAGCGTTAACTATCCACCACATTACATCATCTCCTTAACCCTTGCAGCCTCCTCATTGCTACCTTGCAGATTCATCCTTCCCCATCAAATCATTGCCTTCTTCTTTGCTGTCTGCACAGTAGCTTCCACCTTGCCTCCCCTTGCAGAAGCTTTATCCTCCTACATTGTTTCCTCCTGCCCCTGCTCCTCCCACAATGCAGCCTCCTTCCCCTCCTCTTGCATTGCACCGTCCTCCCCTTCCTCCCACACTCCGCTCTCCTCCCACTACTTCCACTTTGCACCCTCCTCCTCCCCCCACCTGCATTGCACCCTCCTCTCACTCCTTCCACTTTGCACCCTCCTCCTCCCTTCCCACATTGCTCCGTCCTCCCACTCCTGCATTGCACCCTCGTCCTCCGCCTCCCGTATTGCACCTTCCTACTCGCCTTCACACATTGCACCCTCCACTTCCCCCACCTGCATTGCACCCTCCTCCCCTCTGCATTGCACCCTCTTCCTTCCCACCCGCATTGCACCCTCATTCACCCCCTTCCGCATTGCACCCTCCTCACCGTCCACCTGCATTGCAGCCTCCTTCTCCTGCTCCTGCATTGGATCCTCCTCCTGCTACTGCATTGCATCCTCCTCCTTGTGCTCCTGTGTTGCAGCCTCCTCCTCCTGCTCCTGCATTGCAGCCTCCTCCACCTCCTCCTCCATTGCAGCCTTCTTCTGCTTTGCATTGCACCCTCCTCCTCCTGCTCCCGCATTGCAGCCTCCTGTGCTCCTGCATTGCCGCCTCCTCCTCCTGCTACCGCATTGCGACCTCCTCCTCCTCCTGCATTGCAGCCTCCTTCTCCTGCTCCTGCATTGGATCCTCGTCCTGCTACTGCACTGCATCCTCCCCCTGCTCCTGCATTGCAGCCTACTCCTCCTACTCCAGCATTGCATCCTCCTACTGCTCCTGCATTGCAGCCTCCTCCTCCTGCTCCTGCATTGCGACCTCCTCCTGCTCCTGCATTACATCCTCCTCCAGCTCCTGCATTGCATCATCCTCCTCCTTTTCCTGCATTGCATCCTCCTCCTCCTGCTCTCGCATTGCGGCTGCCACGTCCTGCCCCTGCATTGCAGCCTCCTCCTCCTGCTCCTGCATGGCATCCTCCTCCTACTCCTGCATTGCATCCTCCTCCTCCTGTTCCTGCATTGCATCCTCCTCCTCCTCCTGCTCCTGCATTGCAGCCTCCTCCTGCTCCTGCATTACATCCTCCTCCTCCTGCTCCTGCATT
>NC_063355.1:16473018-16559080 GCF_021869965.1 Rhincodon typus | reverse complement strand
TCCTGCTCCTGCATTACATCCTCCTCCTCCTGCTCCTGCATTGCATCATCCTTCTCTTCCTACTCCTGCATTGCGGCCTCCTCCTGTTCTTGCACTGCAGCCTCCTCCTGCTCCAGCAGTGCAGCCTCCTCCTCTTCCTCCTGCATTGCATCCTCCTCCTCCTGCTCCTGCATTGTAGCCTCCTTCTCCCCCTCCCGCATTGCACCCTCCTCACCCTCCTCCTGCATTTCAGCCTCCTCCTCCTGCTACTGCATTGCAGCCTCCTTCTCCTGCTCCTGCATTGCAGCCTCCTACTGGTCCTGCATTGCATCCTCCTTCTCCAGCTCCGGCATTGCGGCTGCCACCTCCTGCTCCTGCATTGCATCCTCCTCCTCCTGCTACTGCATGGCATCCTCCTCCTGCTCCTGCATTGCAGCCTCCTCTACCTCCTCCTCTGTTGCAGCCTTCTTCTGCTCCTGCATTGCATCCTCCTCCTCCTGTGCCTGCATCGCATCGTCCTCCTCCTCCTGCTTCTGCACTGCAGCCTCCTTCTCCGGCTCCTGCATTGCAGCCTCCTCCTGTTCTTGCACTGCAGCCTCCTCCTGCTCCTGCATTGCAGCCTCATCCTCCTGCTCTTGCATTGCGGCCTCCTCCTGCTCCTCCATTGCAGCCTCCTCCTCCTCCTGCATTGCAACCTCCTCCTGCTCCTGCATTGCATCCTCCTCCTCCGCCTGCTCCTGCTCCTGCTTTGCGGCCTCCTCCTCCTCCTGCATTGCAGCTTCCTCCTGCTCCTGCATTGCATCCTCCTCCTCCTCCTGCTCCTGCATTGCATCATCCTTCTCCTTTTCCTTCAGTGCATCCTCCTCCTCCTGCTCCTGAATTGCATCCTCCTCCTCCTGCAATGCATCCTCCTCCTCCTCCTTTTCCTGCATTGCATCCTCCTCCTCCTGCTCCTGGATTGCATCCTCCTCCTCCTGCTCCCGCATTGCAGCCTCCTCCTGCTCCTGCACTGCAGCCTCCTCCTCCTGTCCTGCATTGCACCCTCATCCTCCTCCTGCAGTGCAGCTTCCTCCTCCTGCTACCGCATTGCAGCCTCCTTCTCCTGCTCCTGCATTGCAGCCTCCTCCTCCTTCTGCTCCTGCATTGCAGCCTCCTCCTCCTGCTCCAGCATTGCGGCCTCCTCCTGTTCTTGCACTGCAGCCTCCTCTTGTTCCTGCATTGCGGCCTCCTCCTCCTGCTCCTGCATTGCAGCCTCCTCTTTTTCCCATTTATCTCTGCCATACCAGGTGGCTCTCCCCAGATTGCATTCCAAGTCTGGATCCCAATCAACAGCCATGCATATGGCCCATTCCCATTCTCAGCAATCTACAGCAAGCTGTGGATTTGCTCATTTATAGCACAATTTATTTCACAGCCATAAAAGATTTTAACATTATGGGCTATACACTAATAATGATACACCAGAAAAGATAGCATAAGAAAATGAGGTGGAAGGTAAAGATTGACAATAAGTGATGGAGTATAGAATTGGTGACGGCAGCATTAAAGTATAAACTATTATTAATCTTGCATTCTTGTTGAAATCACCAGAGTTTCTCCATTGAATTATTACTTTGTATTTCACTACTGAACCCTTATTGCTATGTACTTATTTCACTTATTCCATCAAAAATCTCAAATAGGAAAGAATGGCCAAAACAATCACATTTGACAATGTAAAACTTAAATCACATAACCTGCATATTGTGACTGGATGTGAAGCCAAATGATCAATTAACTTATGAATAAATATGCAAATTACACCAATGTCATCCTCCATTTATGGAATTTGCATCATTTTCCATAACATCCTGTACACTATTTTCAGATTAAACCCTAACAGCAAGTTTACTGCACCATTGCACTGTAAGGAGTTGCATGTTGGACATTATTTCACCACTATTTGCTTCAATTTCACTGTGAATTGAGTGAGAAAATCCCAGGTACTTGACTTGCCATAAATTTGACACCCACAATTCGAAAAGAACTCTGTGAAGAAAAGCACATTGTTGAACTAAACCAATTGTTTCAATTAACTGAACATCGCAATACCTGAAGTTGTCCTTTTAAATCCAAGAACAGTTTATATATTGACTTAACATTTTATAATGCTTTGTGGTTTTGTAATCTTGAATTTAAAATTTTCAGAATTTGTGCTAACGTTCATTGGTGTCTCAACATTTCTTATTAACAGTCTTTCCTATTTATATGAGATATGCCCCCATAACTTGAGATGGGATGACATGCTGATCAGTCTGCTGAGATAGTTACGTTAACTCCCATAATATCAGGATGAGATGTGAATTACAAATGGCTGTAGAAGTGAACACACTTCTATTCAAGCACTTATTATCAACATATGCACATGATAATCAAAGCTACTTGCATATCTGGGGTCAAGCTAAGCTATTTGGATGAACTACAGCATAATTTCCTCACCATGACATGGCACAGGATGACAAGGCTCAACAAATTGGAGATTGAGAGCTGTGTGCTGTTAGGTCATATACCTTGATATGGTGATGATATCATAAGTGTGTCTCCAAACAATGTATGACACATCTTCTCTGACATGATACATAACACAACAATATGGTCCCATCTTTCCCTATTGTTATAATGTTGGAAATAAAAGATTGATGTCCCAAGTTAGACTCAGTGCTGCTGCTTGCAGGTACAATGGCAGAAAGTTTCTCCATGAAGTATTTCCCCAACATATCCCAGCATTAATAGTTATTGCACAAAATAAAAGCTCAGGTGCGGGGTTAAGATTGGGCATGGATAGAAAGTTGGCTTCCAACTTGAAACATACACTTGGAATAAATAGATATTTTTCAGACTGGCAGGATGTCACAAGTGGTGTGTTACAGAGGTCATGGTAGTACCTTAACATTTTACAATTTATATCAATGACTTGCACGAAGAAGTCAAAGGCACAGCAGCTAAACCTGTTAACTATACTAAGACAGGTAGGAAAGTGAGTTGTGGTGAGGACATAAGGAGTCTATAAAGGGACATATATAGGTTAAGTGAGTGGACAACAACCTGATAAATAGAGTACAATGTGGGAATGTGTGAAATTATCCATTTTGGCAGAAAGAATAAAAAAGAAGCATATTATCTAAATGGTGAGAAGTTGCAGAGCTCTGAAATGGAGAGAGATCTGGCTGTTCCAGTGCATGAATCACTGAATCACTGAAGGTTAGTATGCAGGTACAACATGTAATTAGGGAAACTAAAAGAATATAATGGTTTATTGTGAGGGAAATTGAATGCAAGAGTAGGGAGGTTATGGGGGCCCTCTTGTGGTGCAGTGGTAGTGTCCCTACCTCTAGGCCAGGCAGCCCAGGTTCCAGTCCAGCCTGCCCCAGAGCTGTGTAATATTGTCTCTGAACTCATTGGTTAGAAAAGTACAGAGACTGTGCTTAAGTTATACCAAACGTTGTGAGACCACATCTGGAATACTGTGTACAGTATTGGTCACTATACTTATGGAAGGATTTTTTTGCACTGCAAGCAGTTCAGAGACAGTTTACCAGACCAATACCTGGAATGAGTGGATTGCCTTATGGGGAAAGACTAGACAGACTAAATCTGTACCTTCTGGAGTGTAGAAGTTAGAGGTGATTTAATTGAAACATACAAGATCCTGAGGGAACTTGACCAAGTGGATGTTGAAAAGATTTATCTTTGTGTGGGAGAATTTAGAACTAGTGATGATTGTTAAAAAAAATAAAGGGGCGCCCATTTAAAACTGAGATGAGAAAACATTTATTTCTTTCACAGGTTTGAGAGTCTTTGGGCCTCCCTTTCTCAAAAGGCATTTGATGCAGAAACTTTAAATATTTTAAGGCAGAGGTAGATAGATTCTTGACTACCAAGGAGATGAAAGATTATTGAGAATTGGTGGAAGGATGTAGATTTGAGGTGATAATCATATCAGCTATGATTTTATTGAATGGTGGAGCATGTCTGTACCCTTGTCTCTTGTTCATATATTCATATTAGTCAAATATGCTTAAAAACTGGCAGAAAGTCATCCCTTGATGTCACTATATGCCACATTTGTTGACAATATCAAAATGATGGCATAACTAAGGTAAAATGCACTACGTCAGCTAGGGAGAGAAAATCTCACTGGAGCAGCACCTTCATTCGTAACCAAAATTGAACAGTCAGCACACTTTTCATCGGGAAAACATTGAATGCTACCAGGAAGTTAATGCTTTCCTCGCTAAAATCTATTGAATTATTTAGGTATCTCCCACAAAACAAAATGAATATATCAGTCATCAAGAGAAGCTGGAAGGAAGGAATGGGATTGCACATTGTATGTAACTTTGGCAGCAGTGTACCCAATCTTAACTATATTGTAAAAAAGTCCTGTACTAATTGCGCATGAATCCTTTAGCTGCTCATATAATCAACCACAGGTTTCACAATTCGGATGTGCGGTGTTTTTGCACTCTCTAATAAAATTAATTTTCTCCAGGAAGTATATTAACAGCTAATATCATGCGTGATAAATGTTACAGTGTGAGCTACAAGTATTAACTGAGGACAGTAATAAAATAGTTAGTCTGTA
Organism: Rhincodon typus; assembly: GCF_021869965.1. Classification (NCBI taxonomy): domain Eukaryota; kingdom Metazoa; phylum Chordata; class Chondrichthyes; order Orectolobiformes; family Rhincodontidae; genus Rhincodon; species Rhincodon typus. The sequence continues at coordinate 16,554,477 of NC_063355.1, read as the reverse complement.
TAACAGAGGCTCACAGTTTATGAACCATAGCAGTAATATACCAACTTAATATGCATATTCACGATTAGATTGTAAACATGACGAAGACAAAACACACACACAGCCTCGAAGTCTTGTATAAAAAAGATATTATACAAATATTTTTGTGGTAGATTTATACTATTCGAGAAAATAAAAGAAAGAAAGCCTTGTGCTATGTAGCACTTTTCAGGAGCTCAGTTCATCATACAATGCTTTACAGCAAATGAAATAGATTGAAGTGTAGTCATTGCTGTAATATGTAAAACATGGCAGTCTCTGTGCCTTTCTCAAAATCCCACAAATGGTAATGTTGGCTACCTACACTGTTTCCCACCCTACTCTAACCCCTTATCTTTTCAGGCAAAGTGGCAATGGTATCATTTGGTGATATCAAAGAAATACAAGCTAGTCTTCAAAAATTTTATTGCACAGTCCTCAAAAATATGTAAACTTTACTAGAAGTTGCTTTTTATGTACTTATGTATTTTACTAATGTTGAAACTTTGGGTTTCAGTTCAGAAGATGTAATGATTTTGGACTTTTTAAAGAGACCAGCAAAGTGCACATTGACCCAGTATGATCCTGATGTTAACATCCCAAAGCCAGCAAAACATTCACACCTGTTAGGCATAACTCGTTTTACTGTGTATACTTTTTTTAAAAAAAACTTTGTTAATTAGTGCAATAAAGTTCATATTTGATGACAAATAGTGCAATGGTTAAAGAGATATTGTGACATCCAAATCATAGGGATTTTATCCTACAACACAATTGGCAGAGTATTGCTACAACATGACTGGGAGAGACATGTTCAAAATAGGGAAATAGTTTTAAGCAATAAAATTGAGATCAATAAAAGTAAAACGAAAAGTCAAATATGAAAAAATAAGATGCAGCCATTGGGGAAGCAAACTGACAAAAAAACATGCAAACGTGAAAGTTTTTTGATTATATTTGTCCTATGTAGGTCAATAAGAAAAGGAGGGACAGAGCTTTAACTCTCTAGTGGTACTATCGATTTTACAAAACCCTTTGCTGCATTTATAACATAAAACATTCAAAGTAAAAATTGAAGACATTTCCTTTACTGCAGCACTACAGCACATCAATCTGTTTTATATCTTCATATACTTTTCAGAATAAAGTCTTTGCGATATAGTTTCACTTGTTTTATAACTAAGTGCACATAATAAAGCATGCATAAATAAATACATAACAATGAACTCCTTTCAAACTAATATATTATGTGAAAGTGGATAAGGAAAATTGTTGGCAGAGTTTACATCTGTATTTTATGAGTTACTTTTCATTTTGAATTTTATTTGACATCTTATTATATTTGTAACATTGTTATTTTGTAATTAAAACCAATAACAGAAATAATATTTCATACACAGTTGTACTATAATGGGAGAAAAATTGTAGGTTTGGATTGTAGATAACCTCTGACCTTTAGAAAAACCAAGTAAAGAGCAGAGAAGAAGAGAGAAGTAGAGGGGGAATATATGGTGCAATTAGTTCAAAATCTCAAAACAGAATTAATAAATAATGAGCTTTAAACTAAACTGCTAATGCAGAAATTTGATTTGGTGCACTGTTTTACAAAGTTGACCTGTTATCTCTAAAATTTTGGACCACGTTCTAAAATAAAGCATAATAAATGAATTAGTTAAGAAGGACAGTCACTGTTCAAAAGCCAGCTGAAAACAATGTCCAACAACCAGCCGATGAGATGAATGATCTATGCTGCTTTTGATAGTTAGTTTAGGAAGGAATAGTGGCATGACAACTGAGATCCATGCTGTCCTTCAAATTGCCTTGTGCGAACCTTAACATCAACTTGTGCATGAGTCATAAAATGTTAGTATGCAGGTACAACAAGTAATTAGGAAGGCTAATTGAATGCTATTCTTTATTACTAAAGGAACCGAATATAAACATGTAGATGTTATGCCACTGTTATACTCAGCTTTGGTGAGATCACACTTTGAATATTGTTTGCAGTTTTGGTCTCCTTATTTAAGGAAGGACATAAATGTATCGGAGACAGTTCAGAGGTTTACTAAATTGATACCTGGAATGAGCGCATTGTCTGACAAAGATAGGTTGGACAGACTGGGTTTGTTTCTGTTGGAATTTAGAAGAGCGAGGGCTGACTTGAATGAAGTATAAAAGATCCTGAATGAGAAATATTTCTTCCTCCAGCTGAGTCCTTGAAATAGGGGGTGCTGTTTAAAAATTAGGGGACTCCCTTTTAGGACAGAGATGAAGGGAAGTTTTTTTTAAAAGAGTGGTGTGCAACTTCGTAACTCTCTGCTTCAGAAGATTTTGGAGTTGGGGCTATTGAATATTTTTAAGGTGGAACTAAATAGAATCCCTTGCCTATCAAGAATCTAAGGTTATCAGAGATGGATGGTAATGCGGTATTAGGAACTCCAACAGATCAGCCATGATCCTATTGAATCGCAAAGTAGCTTTGAAGGGCTAAATGGATTATTTCTGCATCTAATGCAAATGTCTGTTCCTTGCAATGTAGGTTAGATCTTGGTTTAAAAATCATTCAAAATATAGCCATAGACAAACAGCAATAGAGAATTACAAATGTGACAACTACCCTTTGTGACAAGACAGCTGTGAAACGCATTTGTGAGATATATTTTTTGCCTGTAAGATAAAATAGTTATGAATTTTTAAAAGGAGTGCAAGTACAGGTGGTGATTTTAATCTTTGGTTGTGGCAGGCTGGAGGTGGCAGAAATGAGAGAGGATGTTCTTTGAATGCCAGACGAGTGGGGTGTAAAGTGCAAACTAGGGGAACCTTGCTGTTTTTCTGAGAGGAAGGGGAGGAGTGAGGGCTGAATTGCTGGTGGTGTAATGTTTGCCCTTTTACCTCCTCTCTCATCACTGTCCAAGACCCCAAGCACCCTTCCTGGTGACCAATGGTTTAACTGTACTTCTTTCAATTTGGTCTACTATACTCGTTACTCACAATGTGGTCTCCTCAACATTAACAAGACCAAATAACAAGACCAAATACAGACTGAGTGCCCATTTTGTGGAACACTTCTCTGTAAGAATGACCCCAATCTTCCAGTTGCTAGCCATTTCAATGCACCGTCTTATTCTTACGTTATCATAAGGCCTGCTGCAATATTTCAGTGAAGCCCAACACTAGCTACAGGAACAGTGCCTCACTTTCTGCTTAGGCACTTTACAGCCTGCAGAACTCAACATTAAATTCAACAACTTCAGAACATGAACATAGTCCTCCACTTTACATACCACACTCCGGTGTCTTATTTATATAGGCTTATCTTAGCCTATTTTCTGCTGGTAACATATACCACACTTCATCTATAAAGCTTCTCTACCACTTTAGTACTCCCCTTTCTCTGGACCACCTACCTACATCCTCTGCTGAGATCAACAGCATAAAAACCATCATTTTCCAGATTACTGAAATGATGTATATTGGACTCAAAACATTAACACAGTTTCTTTCTCCACAGGTACTGCCAGACCTGCTGAGTTTCTCCAGCGCTTTATGTTTTTATTTTAGATCTCCATCATCCACAGAATTGTGATGTAATTTGATAATATTTCCCAACTTGTCATGAAAATTCACCAGTAAAACCATGGCAAAGGTAATGGAATGAGATTCATACTTTCTGTTGATGTCTTTGGGAAAGAATCAGCATTGATTTGATGATAGGGAGAAAGGCTGTACAATGTAATAGAATTTCAGTTCACATTGATAGGTCTATGCCTGAGGGACAGTACTAACAACGGGCAATCCGGACCATGATATACAATGATTAGTTTTGTAACATTCATTCTCACTACATCTGTAATATCTGTTAGTCGGAGTTTACAATAACATAATCTGTCTAAGAGTTGTTTGTTTCATGTGAAACAATGAACTGAGTATGACATAAGACATTGTATATATATGGCACTGAATGAGTTTGCTTACACTATGGATGGTTGGGTTCAATGTATGATTTGCATGATTTGGCCCATTATTATATGTTCACCTACTTATCTCTTCTATGTATTGTTGAATACTGTAATTTTTACTTCTCATTACGCTTTTATCTTTGAAGTAGAAATTAAATAGCCTTAAATTCTCTGCCTGAGACATTTAACCATTCCTAAATCCTCTTGAACCTTACCCCTTTCACTCTCATGACTTGACTATAACCTATGGCTTCAAGATGTGATGGCCATTATAATGCTTTGCTATGACTTATGAAAATCTAAGATGAAAAGTAAAGAGTCCTGGTACCGAAAACTACCAAAAACAGGCCAGGTCTCTTTTCTCCTCTTAACTTCCTGCCTTTTACTTTAAAAGTGTGCTGTTTGTCCTCGACCCTTGGACTAAGAGGAGCAGCTATTTTCTATCCACCCTGTCAAGGTCCCTCTTAATCTTATACCATTGGTGAATATAGATGAAAAAGGCATTTTGCACTATTCCTTGTGTGGGCACTGATTGGCTGTCGCACTAACAGAATAAATTGGACATGTGCAGATGCAGCTGTACAACTTTAACACAGATAAAATACTTTACTTAAGATCCTCATTCATCAGGAAGGGGGATGTTTGTAAACGAAAGTCATCAAAGTGAGATAGAGTCAGAGTGTCATAGAGTCATACAGCACACCCTTCGATCCAACCTGTCCATGCCAAACATAAGCCCAAACTAAACTAGTCCCATCTGCCTGCTAACGGAGTATATCCTTCTAAATCTTTTCTATTCATGTACTTATCCAATAGTCTTTTAAATGTTGTGATCGTGCCCACATCCACCACTTCCTCAGGAAAATCATTCCACACGTGAACAACCCTCTGTGTAAAACATTTGCGCCTCCCATGTTTCTTTTATATCTCTCTGATTTCACCTTAAAAATGTGCCCCCAGTCTCGAAATCCCCCATCCTAGGGAAAAGACACCTACCATTGACCCTATCTACAGCCGTCCTGAATTTATAAACTTGCATAAGGCCACCTCTCAACCTCCTATGCTCCAGTGAGAAAAGTCCCTATCTATCCAGCCTTTCTTTATAAGTCAAACCTTCCATACTCGAAAACATCCTGGTAACTCTCTTCTGACCCCTCTTTAGCTTAATAACATTCTTCCTATAAGTGGGTGGCCGTAGCTGATCACAGTATTCCAGAAGAGGCCTCACCAATGTCCTGTACAACCTCAACATGACTTCCCAACTCCTATACTTCAAAGGACTGAACAATGAAGGCAAGTGTGCCAAACGCCTTTTTAACCACCCTGAATGTATGTGATGCAAACTTCAAACAATTATGTACCTGCACCCCTAAGTCCCTCCATTCTACAACACCACCCAAGACCCTACCTTTAATTGTATAAGCCCTACCCTTGTTTGTCGTACCAAAATGCAATACCTCACATTTATCCAGATTGAACTCCATCTGCCATTTTTTAGATGCCTTTGCAATCTTAGAAAACCTTCTTCACTGCCTACTATGCCACCAATTTTGGTGTCATCTGCAATCTTACTAACCATACCAACGTTCTCAGGAACAGTTGCAATTAAGAAAAAGAGTTTAAAATTCCACACATATAAACTAAATGGATTCTTGGTACTTGATTGATTTCCTCACTGAGTTTCCTAACAAATCAAGATTTTGAATTATTCTTGTTTTGTAACAGGACAAAGTCTCTCATACAAGCAGTTCCGTAGAGGCATAAACCATGTCTGCTATCAATACTATAACATTGTGTAGATTGGTACTGGTGTAATATGCCACCATAACATGATACACTGATGATCTGCCACTCTCACGCTGTAATACTTATGTTAGCTGTTGTAATACAAGGATGAAGCATTGGTCACATAGTACTGAAACATGCAATGAACTTTTATTACAGTTCTTGGTATTTACATATGTACATATTTACATGTTTTATATAGGCACACATTGAGGAGTTAACAGTTATACAGAGATGTAAAAATTAATCAATCAAATTTTAAGATTTGGAGATTTGACAGCTTGTCCTGAGCTGGTGATTATATACTCGTCTGGGGAATACGGGTTATTGCAGGGTGCTCTTGGCCAAAAACCTTGGTTATCTTGCCATTGGTTCCTCAGCAACATTGCACAATCATTGTCATTGGAGTTTTTGTCCTCACTCTCTGCATTGTTGTAGCAAACATTGGTCTGAACTGGGTTCAGTTCTTTAGCAAATTAGCATCATGATCCAAAATGACTTCAAATAACCTGGGCTGCCAGGGCTGTTTGGTATCTTAGAAACCTTCACTGATACCCAATTATTTGTGACGGGACTTAACTTGGAGTCACTGTCTGATGCATAGTTCTGGTACTTCATTACATGTTTGCTGTTAGTGTATCTGTTTCATTCTTCTCTGTCTTGGATGAGCAAATCCTTCATCTTCACCACTTTGGGGTGGTTTGAATCTGATGAATGGTTACGATGCTGGCACTGCTAGCTCATTGGTAAGTACGTGATAGAAGATTTTGGGAATCCAAACTGAACTTGCATATTGGCACTGAAGTGTGATTGTGCCAAAGCACAGAACTGATGATGATTCGTTACTTACTACGAGAATGTCTTCTGTAGGTTACACCATGGGATGCCACTTGTTGGGGGAACATGTCTTTATGATGTGGTGGTGGCAATAGATTGGCACTATGTTCCTGTACCAATGTTAGCTTCCAGGATGTGTTAATGTGCCCACTGGGGACATATGATGTTGATGATCGTGAAAGTTTCCGCTCATCTTAAACTGTGGATATGGTGTATGAAGTTGACAATACAAAAGCCTTAGCCATCGTACAAAAGTTGCTTTTTTTCATTTGTCTGTTCACATTGTGTACCTGGACAGATTTCCATGCTGCCAGCTTTGTGGTGGTGTAGCACTTTGTTGGTCATTCTGGGTCTTGTTCCAGGGTCCAGTTCAGCTTTTGAAACCAGATTTTCCTTAAATGCATGTCCAATGCACTTTGGTGCTGCATACCTTGCAGATTTGCAAAAATATCAGAAAGTTTCTGGATGAATGTGACAAACGACATCAACGACAGATGTTGTTGGTTTGGTGTACTTTGCTCATGCAGCAATAGTGTTGTCTGTACCCAAAGCACATAACTGATGTTAGCCTATCAAAATGATTTCACGCTGGTCTCCATCCTCCAGCGAGGCATTAAGTCAAAATCGTCTTGGCCCTCTCTGCTTCTGAACTGATCATTATCAAATCACTGTTTGAATGAACTTACTGGGCAGAATTTAATGGCTTCCCTTGGCATGTTGGGTGGTCTGTAGTCCTCTGGGATAATGGTGATGTCCATTTGCCCAGCACATCCTTCCTTGGGATACCTTCCTACTCCAATTAAACAGTCAAAGGACTCATTAGCAAATTGGATGATGCTTGACTGTCAGCAAAAGAGCTTTATTTTCCACTATCTGCAATATTTTTATGGTTTGCAAAGAAAATTTCTCACAGTAAATGACAAAAGCACAAACCTTTTTTTAATGCCATTCTGTTTTTCTTTCCCCCTTCAAGGTTTCACACAGCAGTGCTCTGGAGGTTAATCTTTGATTCCTGAATTTCTAGGCCAATCCTCGAGGGTTGATAACCTGCTTCTGGGGAATCAAGAATTACAGGAAAAGGACAGGAAAGTAGATGTGAGGAATGTCAGATCTGCCATGATCTTACTGAACAGCGGATCAGGGTCAAGGAGCTGAATAGCCTATTCCTATTCCTATTTCGTTTGGGCCTTTCATTAAAATGTACTCAGTGCTCGATCAAGGGATCCAGCCTCAGGAGCGACCCCTAATGCCCTTGCTATAGATCATCCAACACCCCCACTACACCCACAACTTCCTCCTTATAATCACCCTCTTGCCATCATTTGCCAGTGGCCAAGGTCCTGGGCCTCAGGTGGGTACATTACCACCAATAGCCACCACCGCCCCAGTAGTGCTACAGAGCAATAAAGTTGCCGGGCTTCTATTGACTGGCAGCTCAGAGTGGGCAGGACTTCCATTTCTGAATTCCTTGAACTTGGAAAAGGCCTGCTGCTCTCCCGTAAATGTCGTCTCATGCAGTGGGCCTTGAAAAGAGGCAACACAGAATTCTTGCCAGCTCTCCTGGGTCCACTTCTGTTTGTCATTTAAACAAATGAGATGGGATGAGAATACAGGAGACATGGTTTGTAAGTTTGTGGATGACACCAAAATTGGTGGTATAGAGGACAGTTAAGAAGGTCATCTAAAGTTGCCCAAGGGTGGGATTGAACCCGGGTCTCTGGTGCTGTGAGGTACTAATGCTCATCACTGAACCACCAGGCTGCTCTTTGAGATTTCTTTATTTTCATGTACAGCTGTCATGCTTGAGCCAAGATCCCGCTTTCCAATAAGGTTCCATCGCTTGGTCTCCATGGAGAGCAGGAGAAAAAGAGTAACAGTGCTAAGCTTCCAGTCATGACCATATAGCACTGGCAGGTGGGCAGAGCAAATCATGCAGAGCAGCTACAAAACTGGCAAAAGTTTAAGGCAAAAGGAGAGGTACCTAGCAAGTGATGCCTGGATCATAACAAGAACACTGCTGGTTTAAGCATTTCGTGGCAAGCAAAAAAGTTAATTTTGTTTTTAAACATTTCAACTCAAAGTAAACTACACGAATATTTCCTCCACAATGTCACCTTTAGAGGATGTGGTAGAGGTGAATAAGGCACATCAGTATTGATTTGAAGTTAGATTTTTGAGCTCTTTGGCAGGATCATCAAAGGAACCTCTCTACCTGGTGTTTGCCCTGAATTTTCTTTGAATCAGTTAATACCATCATCTCTGGATGTGTGGTTAAGGAATTTGTTATTCTTTGGAAGTGCCTGGCAGATAATACCTTATTAAAATTTAGCCTCCAGACGCCCATCATTTCCCTGTGAAACTTGGCAAATAAAGACAGGCAAACACAAGTACACACACTAATTAAAAGGAACCCCTTCCAAGTTCTATTGAAGAATTATGATGCAAATGTGCTGACACATTTGGGTAAAATTAGACCGTGAATCTAAAAATATTCAATTACTGTGCATTGGAAGCATAAATCAGGAAATATATGCATTGATTATAATGGCACACTGAAGAATTGTGGCCAGATCAGGAATTCTGTGCATTGAAAGCGAATGGAAAGCAATTTCCTTGCAGTGGGTCTTTACATTTGGATCAGATTTATTCTTGGATCTGGTACATATTCCTGTGGCATCAACTGCATATTGCACACCTCTACTCTGACAATTATTTAGCAGGAGAAATACTCCAGATCAGTGCAGTCTATCTGATTATGGTGCTGGCATTCACAAGTGAAAGCCAGTCATTTTTAATTTCTGTCTATCTCAGATTTCAAAGGGCTATGGTGCAGCTTTACAGTATAGGGCAATTATCTTTTTTATTGTACAGGAAATATCATTGAAATGTTGGCACGGTTATGAATGTGAAAGCAAATAGTCAGCTCTGCAGACTCTGCAGCCTCTGCAGACTCACAATTAGGGATTAAAAATGGGCTGTTTGTTGCCAAGTCTGCAGATTCCAACATGGTGGTACTGAAATCATGTAAAATTGATCATAGATTATAAACTTTGACTGGAAATAATTCAACTTACACAGAATGAGGCCTCGATTCTTTGATGTCAGACCAGGCCAGACCCAGAAACATGAATACCAGGAGATTTACATTCACAGATTTGCAACTAACAACACAAAAGTTGGGAAAATCCGTGCTCTGTCTTTAATTCTTTTGAGTTCAGACTTTCTCTTGGAGCACAAAAAAATATGATTTAAGCTACGCACAAGCAAAATATTTACATGCACAATTAAGCAGATGCGATATTGCTTTATGGAAACTTCTAGCACAGATGGGACTAGAACCCTTTACATCCTCAGTGTTTGATGGATTAGCAAAGCATGTTCCATAATTAAGAAAAGGTGGTTCCTAATCCCTAGTATCATACCTGTGTCGTGTAGCTGAGTCTGAACAGTTGCAATTGAGTTGCAATTATATCTTGTGTAATAAAACAGAAGACTGATCTGTCTGAGTTGTAACACTGAACTAAATGCAGCGTTGTCAGAAAGAAAGCAGAGACATGGAACTAGTTGTCATTGTTTTCCAGACTTACACACTAAAGTGGAGTGACTGATTGATAACCAATCTCCACGCAATTAATCTAAAACGTGAACTCCTTGTGGTAATCGACTACAGGATTAAATTTCTAATTTCACACTCTAGAAAGCAAATCACCTTTTAAAGTCATTTTTCAACAGTGTCTACACCTGCCTCTCTCATCATGGAGGACAGCAGGGAAGTCTGACCCCCTGACCTGGCCTTGGACACTGATCACTAAACCATGCTACCACACTGTGGCTAGTCACAGCAGGACTGCTGCAAAGCATGACTTCACCCACCTCTCCTCCCAGCCACGTAAAGAAATTAAACAGAAAGATACCGTGATGTGAGCATAGTCTGGTCGCATCCGTTCAGTTAGTCAAGAGAAGCCGGCCTCTTTCCAGATTGTTGAACTCAAAAGCAGAGCCACACTCTGAGTATTGTATTTGTGTAATGCAGGTTAGAGAAGACGAAGGGTTGCTGAGGCAGGAGGGCTAAGGTCACAAGCCCATGTTATGTAACATCCTTCTTGGATCAGAGATGATTAAGAGGTGACTTTATTCAAGTATTCAAAATTATGAATAATTTTGACAGGGTAAAGAAGGATAGTCTGCTTCCACTACTTGGTACGTCTGTAACTAGGGGTCACAATTTCCAAGATTGGCAGCAAAGCTAGGAGTGAAATGAAGAGAAACATCTGGGGTGACATAGTGGCTGAGTGATTAGCAGTGCTGCCTCACAGCGCCAGGGACCTGGGTTTGATTCCAGCCTTAGGCAACAGTCAGTGTGGAGTTTGTACGTTCTCTCCGTGTCTGCGTGGGATTCCTATGGGTGCTCCAGTTTCAACTCACAGTCCAAAGAGGTGCAGGTCAGGTGGATTGGCCATGGCAAATGTGGGATTACAGGGACAGGATGGGGTTGGTGTGGAATGCTTTGAGAGTCAGTGTGGAGTCGATTGTCCAAATGGCCTTCTTCCACACTGTAGGGATTCTATGATTAAATCTATATTTCTATAATCTTTATTCAGAGAGTTGTTAGGATTTGGAATACACTGGCTGGGAAAGTAGTGGAAGCAGATTCCATAGGAGGGTTCAAAACAGAGCTGGAAATATATTTGAAATTGATGAATTTAGAGGGTTACAGAGATAGGGCTGGAGAATGGGACTAGATGAGTAGCTCTCTGGGGAGCCGATACAGAGATAATGAGCCAAATGGCCTCCTCCTGTACAGTGAAATTCTATGAACTATGTTGGATGTCACGAGGTGGGGCTATACCCAGAGAATACTGTACGTGTAGAATAACTTGCTACAATTCTTGCAGCCACTACCAATACAACTGGTTCCTTTAGGTTTGAGCTCTGCCTGCTTCTGTTTGAGATACAGATAACCTTAGCCAAGAGGGAGGACTATCTGAAACAATCATAGCTAAAATGATCTCCTGCACTATGGGAGAGATAAAGAGGTATTTTTCAAATTTTTTTCCGAATTGGCCTGTGTTTTTTTTTAAAATCAGGCTTGTCATCTCTCACAGGACATTATATGACCGCGTGGTGAGTGTCTGCATTGAGATACATAACTAGAGAATGAGAGAATGTGTATTGACCAGCAGTTTCTCCTACCACATCCCCCCACAACCCCCCACATCCCCGAACCCTCTTTCAGTTGTTCTGTGTGTATGAAGTCAGTACAGGCTACTTCTGATATCCTGACTTGCTCAAGGTGTTTATCTTGCATTTGTTACTGATACAGGTACTTCAGCACTGACAATGTGACACTGATATGTTTCGGCCAGCTAATACTGACAGAAGCCTCTCTATGTTGGTCGTTTTGCAACTTTGATTCTGACCTGCTTTCCAGGTCAAGCATATACATTTTGCCCCACCAGCACTCCCCTGCCCCATCAAAAAAAATCAAAGCAGCTTCAGTATCCCTTTGTAAAGTGATATTATGAATGTATCTGTAAAGATTCCTTTGGAGACACACCGATTAGATAAAATTAGATATAACACAGCTGAATTGAAAGTGAAGTGGTAGATTCAAGGAATAAGTCTTTATTTAAACAGAAAATGATAATTTTGTTTTATTCTCACTTTAGAATTTAATTGAACCCAGTTCAGCTATAAAAAGTTAATTAATAACAATTTCATTATATTTTGATGCCAAAATACTACCCTAGTTCTCAAAGGGTTAATGTTTAATGTTGCAAATTCAGCATTCCAGACAGCAGTTTATCTTAGGGTAGAACTTGTATCAGAAGCTGCTTACATTCCATGTTTGAACAGATAAGCTTATTGTTAACAGAGCAAGCTATTAGATCTCTATTTTAAAGAAATGCTACAAAGACACATATTTTTGGCATTCCTAACAATGAACACACTTTGTATATGGGACCAAATGTATCATAACAAAAAATTGCGTTTATACAGCACCGTTAACATGGTGAATTGTTCCAAGATGCTTCGTAAGAAAGTCAAACAAAATTAACAGGAAGCCATGTGAATAAATAATAGTCAATAAGTAAAAACCTTAGTCAAAGTTTTAAGCAATTTCTCAGAGGAGGAAAGAGCAATAGGGAGGTGGGATGATTTTGGAAGGAAATTCCAGAACTGTGAGCATTGGCATCTAATGGTCTCAGCATAAATGGTGGACTGATTAAAATAAAACTAAGAACTTCAAAATAAATGTATTGTGCAACAGGATACCAAGCTGGTCAGTAAGCACAGGGGTGATGGGGGATATGGAACTTGATTTGAATTAGGGCACATCAGCAGGGTTTCGGATCAATCATGTTGGTGACTGGCTCAGAGTACATTGGAATAGCTGAGTCTAGAGATAACAAAGACATTGATAGCCTTCATTTTAAACTGGTCCAAGGCCTGCCCCCTCCCTATGTCTGTAACCACCTTCAACATTGCTTTTCTATGATTGGAGGAATTCAAATATGGGCGCACACACTTTGGAGCTGATGACGCATTGGACAACAAAGGAGATTCCAGGTGGGATGATAATGTGCGTTTATATGCGGTCAAATCAATTGCCACTCATCATGGGGAAGGTTACTGCCACCATCCGCATTACATATAGGGATCTACAGGGCCCTCTTGGTTTAATGCGATAGAGGAAAGCAACGTCCCAGAATAGGCTTTTTGTAATTCACTCATAGGATATGGGTATCACTTCCAAGGCCATACAGTTTGATTGCCCAGAGGGCTATTAAATGTGAACCACATTGTTGTAGGTCTGGAGTCACTTGTAGACCAGACAAGGTAAGAATGTCCAATTTCTTCCCCTAAAATATGAGTTCTTTAGGACAATCAATAGTGAGCAAATGATTGCCATGACTGAGATGAGGAAGAATTTCTTCACTCATGAGTTCTGAACCTGTGGGATTCTCTATCACAGAAAGCTGTTGGGCTAGTTTGTTAGATATATTCAAGACGGAGCTGGACGTGGCTCTTGGGGATAAAGGGATCGAGGAGTATGGAGAGAATGCAGGAGTGGGATACTGGAGTTGCGCAATCGGCCATGATCATATTGAAGGTAGTGCAGGCTCAAAGGGCCGAATGGCCTACTCCTGCACCTATTTTCCATGCTTCTATTAGATCGCTTTTTATTCCAGATTTTTACTAAATTAAAATTTCACTATCTACCACGGTGGGATTTGAACCTATGTGCCCAAAACATCAGCTTGTGGTTCTGGATTATGAGTCCTGTGACATTGCTCCTGTCTCTCCTTGAAGTGGACAAGAAGTAGTTCATTGTATTATCGCAGGTTATACTGATAAGGTAGACATTGCAATGGAGATACCGAGGTGTAGAGCTGGATGAACACAGCAGGCCAAGCAGCATCAGAGGAGCAGGAAGGCTGATGTTTCGGGCCTAGACCCTTCTTCAGAAAATGGAGATGTGGGATCGTGTTCAAATAACAACCTAAATCAGTGAGTGGCGAAAATAACCTCTTTATTGAACATTCATAGTAACACAGTTCAAGGCGGTGATGGAAATACCCAAATACAGTTTTTACTAAAGCCTCTTTATATACAATTCTCACATACATTAAAATTCTAGCACAATGGTGTTACATAATTGTATCTATTGTGCACAGAAGTTTGCGTGACATCTATCCTAGGGAAGCAGGCGATGGTTTAAATATTTGCCGGCTATTACTCCTGATGGGATTAGAGTGACTACCTGGTCTGCTTGCATAATTAAGAGGTGTTGGTCCTTTCATCTTTTAAATTAGTAAATGTTAGTAAAAATACTAGACCTATATGATCTAAATAAGTTAGAAATTATACATGTACTTCATAAAAATATAGAGGATATTAAACTGATTACCGCAGCTGGGTCATGAGATTTTATTTACTAATATTAGTTTGACAGTTCTTTTACTCATTCATTCATGCAGCTTCACGGAAGTACTGTGTTGATAGTAACTTGCTTAAAAGGGGGATAGTGGCCCTATTTAATATGTCTTTAACAGGTACATGCTAGTGGAGGAAACATGTTTGATGTTATGCAACCTATTCAAATCCCAAGAGATGGTTGCTACGAGGCTGATTAAAATTATAATCTTTCCATAGTTTCGGGTGAGTCATGGAGACAGGATGGCAGGAATGCCATTGTTCTGAATAGGTTACAATATTAACACTTATTCGGGGTAGCCTATGATTCAGAATCAGATCTAAACACTGCTTGCAGCTTGGGGCCGTTAAGGATTGAAGGTGTAAAGAAGCAATCATTCATTGGAAGGGATGTTTTAACTTAGTCTACCTTGTAATAGTAAAATGTACTATAAAACCATCATTTTAATGAATGAATGAAATGCAGTATAGTAAACATAATGTGCTGGTGAGTGAGTTAGTAAAAGAGTTATGAATAAATGAGAACATGGTATTAGTAGATAAAGGGTGCTTGTGAGTGGACTGGTAAAGAGACCTATAATACAATATCTCACAAATTATGAGGAGGGCTTGGCCATTAGGTCTCCACTGTTTGAGGTCCTAAGTTGTTCTGCCTGAAGTTCATATGACATTATCACAGTGGCATCCTCAGTATTAACTAAATCAGGCCCTTAACCATAGAGATAGTAGGAACTGCAGATGCTGGAGAATCTGAGACAATAAGGTGCAGAGCTGGATGAACACAGCAGGCTAAGCAGCATCATAGGAGCAGGAAGGCTGACGTTTCGGGCCTAGACCCTTCATCAGAAATGGGCCAGAAATGGTTAACTGTTTATACAAGTTTTCAAGGGCAAAGGGACCAACAGTTGGAACTTGGAAGAGAGGGTTGGTCATAGCAGATTTCAAAGAGTGAGGCATAGGATCTGGGGAAAAAAAAAAATTGTTAGGTTTATTGGCTGACAAGTGAACAAGGAAGGGAAGTTAGATGGTCAGTGGAAATTGGGTTGAGCAAACAGAAAGTGGACATTGGAGACATTATGAGGGCTGATTTAAGACAAATTTGAGAAAGGTGTGAGTTCAGGGAGAGGATAGCGTGCAGCCTTAGGAGGTTTCCCAATGGCTATTGACCAAGGCTGCTAATCTGATAGTTTCAGTCTTACTGACAAGAAAGCCCATGAGCTCCCTGCAATGTTATTGGAGGAGGGAAGGTCCACAGCAGAGCAGTTTAAGAAAGCTTGTAGTCGAAAAGATAATGGGAAGCATGTAACTGGTCTCTGCCAGCAGTACTAAATTGGCTGCAGGGAATAAGCAGCGTTGCATTCACTTTGCCAGACTTTTCCATTCACTAAAAAATTGTTACAATCGCAGTGAAACTGAACAATTCATTTCAACACCCATCATTTGATTGTTATGCCGAAAACTTAAAAATTGTTTTTAAAATGATGAGTGCTTTCCTAAAATGTTGACTGTGATCACCTGACTAGGATGGGCCAAGCTGACAAAACCATCGTAAACAAGGAACAGTCTGAGATGAAATCAATTTAATTATAAAAAGGTATTAAAACTCAGATAGTACTTCCCAGTTGATACACACCTCTCTGGAAGTTACAAATTGGGATAAAAGGTTATGTGTGGAGTATTCTGCTTGAAAAAAACCTCAAGCAGGCTCAGGAATATTCCAATAGATCTTTATCAATGGCTTCAGAGCAGCAGGGACAAGGAAAATTGGCTTTGTAAACAAGAACTGGAAGACATTCTTTCTCCCTCTCCCTCACTTTCTCCCTCAATTTCAGATACTTGCAATGGTGAAAATGCAACTTTGAAAACCTCCATCAATGAGAAACCAAAGTTACCTGCAGACTCTGCCACACCTGAGGAAATGGGCCAGCAGACAAACCTGGGACAAGTTTCACTCTCATGACTCAAAAATGTGAAGTTGCAACTGCTTTTCTATTCTTGTCTGCAAAGACACCCACCTCCCCACCTCCTTTTTAAGCTTACGACCTGTGCTTGTGTATATGTATTCAATGCCACATTTTATCATTTTACTCAGGTTAGTAGGCAATAAAATTCCATTCCCTTTTACTCAAAAGGTATCAGAACTGATTCTCCTGTATTTTTGACTGAGTTAACTAAGGTTAACAGAAATATGTTAGCAAAGTGCTCAAAAAAGAAATGAAAAATATTTTTTGCAACTGACTGAGAAAGGGTTAAAAGAAATCAGTGTCAATCACTCACTCGCACCTGGTCATAACAAATTATGACCAAGAATTTAAAATTTAGCCCAAGTAAAAACAACAGAGTGACTTGAAAAACAGTCTCTATGAAGAGTTTCAATTATTGTTCTATGAAAGAAAATTGGGCTTAGTGAGAAAGTTACTGCCTATTTGCAGCAAATGTTTTTTTGGAGTGCTGGCTTAGACCATCATCACTCAAACTGTAATGTTTTATTTCCAACATTTTGAATTTTTTTATAGAAGCATATATTTTCCCAGTACATTATTCAGACACTAAGGATCAACAGATCAGGCAGACTGAGTGAATTTTTCAGAAATGTGTTGCTGATATAGAGAATAAAGCAGCCATTGCCTGGAGCAAAACATTCAGATGGGTGGTATATTGAATTCCTGATCTGATTTGTCTCATATTTAAGTGCTTGATGTACTTTCTCATGCATCCAATACTATCCTAGTATACAATTCTCAGTGACTGATGTCCCAATACTTTTGTAGCATGCAATCATTATTGCCCTACAAGTCTCTGTGTCTCTAATTTCAGGATGCAATAATTGTGTTTGGTTTTTTTTTAGTTCTTTGTATCAGTTGTCCATTATTTATTGTAGTTCCTGTTGGTCACCACTTTAACTAACTACCAGGTACTGTGATAGTGAGTTTATGGGCTGTGTTTTGATTGTCACCAGTGAACCAAGGTCTGTGCCATACATGAGTTTCCACTTAATATTCTGTCCTTTCCAGTCTTCCCTCAAGCCAAGTTGTCAAGGCCCAAAGATAAGGCTCTTGTCTCCATCTCCAAAGATTTGAGCATCTGATATAGGCTGACCTCTCAGTACTGTACCTTTAGAACTGATCTTTTTCGGGTGCAATATTAAACTGACATCCTGACTCCCCTGTTGGAGAAATGTAAATGATCCTCTGGCACATTTTAAATTTGCAGGGTGCTCTCAGAGTTTGTCCTGATCATTAATTCTCTCTCGTTCAGCACTAACAAAATCAGATGCTCTGATTATTTATCTAACTTCTGGAAGTGAGACCTAGCAGTGTCACTGTATTTTCTACATTACAACTGTGATAAAAAAAAATCAAGTGTATATCACCTGCTGAAAGACTTTGGACTTGCATGAAGTTATAAAAGATGATCTGTAAACATGAGTTCTTTATATAATTTACACAGTTTATACTCCCTCCATGATACTAAAAATAAATCCATGATTGATAGGCTAACATTGGTGAATAATTGACAATTCCAGTTGTATATCCTTATGCACATATCTCTGCTTTCTAACTGAATGAATTTTCAGGCTTTCAGCTGATTGAACCCTGGATTTTTGCAATGCAACCTCACCGTTGTTGTGAAAATCAAGGGAGGCCATACATTGTACATTCCGTCCCTGGACATGGTACCAACCATTTTCATGGGACAGGGAATGGGGTCAGGTTAGATTGCATATGTGTACATTTCATGGAAGCAGCTGGCCATTAAAATCAGCAGTTGTCTCCACTCATGACTGATTTTGGTGACCAAGGCATGTGAAAGGTGATGGGTGTGAATAAGACCGGGAAGGAGCAGGTGTGAACTGTGTGGATTTTTTTTTGATAGCCAGGGTACACCTAAGGGCTGTTGTTGCATGGCAGTAGAGTGCCTACCTCTGATCCAAGAGCCCTTGGTCCAAGTATCAACTGATCCAGAGGTGTGTCATAATATCTCTAAACAGGTTAATGTGAAACTATCTAGCTAGGGTACACCTTTGCAGCAGTAACATTTTGATATGGTCTTAGGCACATTTGGTGGAGGTTAGTTGCTCTTTGGCAGGGGTCATGTCTTTTACGGTTGTTAAAGGTATTTATAAATGTGTGTAAAAATCACATAAATTTTTTTTGAAGCCATGAAGTTAATTGGAACCATCAATCCACCTGTAAAAAGCGCCATCAAAATCATCAAGGGACTGTCACAGGGAGCTGGCATGCTATCGAGGCATTTAAAACACCTAACCATTAACTAATTGAAGACAAAACTGTGTGCAGGGTTTAAAAAAAAGACTTCCTATTTCATTCTGTCTGTTATCATAATCCTGGGGGGTCACCAAAGCTACATTTGTGTTGCATGGCTGATATGAGAACCTTCCATTATCACAGTAGGATGCCTGACACAATGTGATTTGATTCACAGTTCCGAATGGCTGTTTGAAGTCAGACTATGCATTCTAATGCTGGTATATGTGAAGGATGATGCACTTGAAAGAAATGTTTATTCTTCTAAGGGATTATGTGGATAAAGGAAGCTAAATATGCTGATTTGCTTCAATGAATGAGGGTGACATTATTATAATAAATTCTTCAATAACCACCTAAAACTTTATTTTCTTTAATTTCAGCATGGGTTTTGCGGCCTACTCGTGATGGATACCGGTTGAGATTTCATGATAGGGTAAAGAATGGTGGGGAGCATTCGATAATATAAGCTGGTACAAAGTTGGCATGTGGACTATAAAAGATTATAGGTGCAGGCATAGATTCATGGAGGCGGATATCTGTCATGTTTGTGTGGCAGCTCCTGAACCAGACTGTGCTTGGATAAAGAATGCTGATTAGTTTATTTATTTTGTTAAAGGTACTGTACAAGTTCAGATAATGCTGCTGCTATCTTCCCATTCTAGCTTTAACACTTACCTTAATGAACACAGGGTCTTATATGAATGCCAGTATTTCTCACAATGAAGCACGCGCTCGGGGTACTATACTGAAAAGTCAGCCTAGAATTTGAGTTCTCTGGGGTACGATTTGAACCCACAATGTGTGCTATGAGCAAAGACCATTGTAAGAAATACTAAACAAAAAAAACCTGAAAGAACTGCAGATGCTGGAAATCAGAAACATAAACAGAAATTGCTGGAAAAACTCAGCAGGTCTGGCAGCCACTGTCAGAGTGAGGCCAAACGTAAACTGGAGGAACAACGCCTGATCTTTTGTTTTAGGAGCTTACAGCCCAATGGCCTGAATATTGACTTCACCAGCTTCAAAGTCTCTCCAACCCCCAACTTGTCCATCCTCCGACTGACTTATCTGCTCCACCCTTCCCACTGACCAACCAGAGTAAACTCCTACCTGCAGCCACCTATCTCCATTCCAACTACCCTTCTCCCAGCCCCAAGGCCCTCCATCTATTTATTTCTGGGCTCCCCTCCCCCTCCCCAGTCCTGAGGAAGTGTTTTGGCACAAAACGTTGACTTCCCTGCTCCTTGGATGTTGTCTGACTTGCTGTGCTTTTCCAGCTCCACATGTATTGACTCTGGCAGCAATTGTGGACTGCTGCCAGACCTGCTGAGTTTTCCCAGCAATTTCTGTTTTTGGTCCATTCTAAGAAATAACTATTTAATGTAAAGGATGTTTATCTCCTTAGCTATCTATTTATTTCTCTACTCAATGACTGTCAGCACACAACAGAAGATCACTCCCAGAAATTTACTCGAAAGGGTGTAAGGAGGTAAAACACACAAGGGTTAAAGTTTTTCAAAGCTTAAAACAAAAAAAACAGAAATAGTGTAACAGATTATTTTAAACAACAAAATAACCAAAATGTGTTTCTTTGACAGTTATCTAACCTACATTAAATATTTGCAATTCAGTCGTAACTCTGGTATTTTTGTTCATCATTAGCCCAGAACTGTGTGTAAAAGAAGCTTTTGAACAGTTACTGTGTAACCGTTGCTCAGAGCCATGATTGTCCTCTCAATCAGTACGTTGAGCCTGAGGATAAGGTTAAGTCAGGTATTTTCCACTAATCTTGTCCGTCATGCTAATACTGTACTTCTTTTGATGTATAAACCAAATTGTGCCCTAGGTTACAACACGGGTTACTGTACACAAATTTATATTATTTAATTTAAAAGATTACATGAAAATGCATCAAACCTGCATACCGTAAATATAATGATATCTGCCTTTAATTATGCCATGTGATGCTATTTTTGTTGTTGCAAATGTTTTATAATTAGCTAATTAAAACAGAGTACGTTTTAAGCTGTGCTTGTTTAGTCACTGACCTTGAATAAGAAACTTATAGGGTGGGCGAAGAAGAAACAGCAGTTTAACAAGCCGGCAACTATTTTATAACAACATTTTTACCCTGTCTTCTGCTTACTAAAAAGGAACTATGCCAGCACTTTTTAAGATGCCAATTTTATTGTCATTATACTACCAACATTATATCCTCTGACAATAACGTAGAGGTTGCAGACCTGAGTTATATTGCCAGTTCCACATTGTTTCTCTTAGATTATTGCCCCATCAGATTTCCATTGGCATCAAACAGATTCAAACTTTCCAAATTTCCCCAGTAATCCAATATTTACATAAATTTGGCTTTACACACCAATTATGCTCTGTAGGGGTTAGGAATTCCTCGATGATGTGCCACTGTATACATGTTAAGAAATAAGTTCATCACTATGTAAAACATTTTGTCTGTTTTTATGCAAAGATGTTACCTGGTCTGTTGAGCATTACCAGCACTTTGTGTTTTATTTTGAATTTCTAACATCTCCAGTATTTTGCTTTAATATTAATACATTGGTAAAGGATTCCTGTGGTCTGCACAGTGACAAAATACAAGTTTCGAAAGAACATGTTTGTGATTTCACAAATAGCCAGATTTTCAAGATGTCACCACACTGTTTGTTTGTGGAAATTCTTTTTGCTAGGTTAGTAGCAACACAGCCAAAGTCACTTCAACATTAGCACAAATTAACTCCTACAACGTGATTAAAAACGCTCTTCCTTGCTGCTCAACAAAAGATACTATTTACATTTCTCCCTTTTGACTATATTCTCCATTGGTTTTCTCTTCTTCTGTCCTTTATTGTTGAATATTTAGTCAGCATTGCTTTAGGGCTTCTCCAAGGCATTTTGGTGGAAACATTGGACAAACAGCGTAAATGGAATTTCTTCCGATATTTCATCATTGACACAGAAGCCAATCAGGAAACATACCCAATCAGGAAAGCTCCTTGGCAATTGACATTTTGCTAGATATGTTGCCATAGCTGCCAGTTACTCTCTGTTAATTCTCCCAACTGGCTGTTGTTCATACATAAATTGTCTAAATGAGCATAAGCAGGAGATGTAATTGCAGCCTGGTCTAAACCTGTCCTAATCATAAAAGTATAGTGGCTACAATAGCAGGTCAGAGGCTCGGAATACTGTGGCAAGTAACTCACTTGACTCCAAACTCAAAGCCTATTCATCATCTACAAGGCACAGGCCAGGAGTGTGATGGAATACTCCCCACTTGCTTGGGTGGGTACAACTGCAACAACAATCAAGAAACTTGAAACCACCCAGGACAAATCAGCCCGCTAGATTGGCACCACATCCACAAACATCTACCCCCTCCATCACCTACGCTCAGTAGCAGCAGTATGCACTATCTACAAGATGCACCGCAGAAATTCACAAAAGATCCTTAGAACCAGCACCTTCCAAGTCTACAAATATGACCATTTAGAAGGGTCAGGGCAGTAGATACATTGGAACACCAAATTCCCCTCTAAGTCACCACCATCCTGATTTGGAAATATACTGCTGTTCCTTCACTGTTGCCAGGTTAAAAATCTGGAATTCCATCCTTTAGGGGATTGTGGGTCTACCTACAGACCATGGACTACAGTAGCTCACCATCAGCCATTAAGTGCAGGGCCAGCCAGTGATGTCCATATCCCATGAATGAATACAGGAAAAATTCTGATGCAGGCACCTTTCCAGGGGTAGATTCTGGATACCAATTCGGTTCAAGAGTTTAAACCATCATCAAGTGGTACTGATTTAAGTTGCTGGCACTCCTACCATCATCCCCACTGAGATTTGCTTACTGAATACAGACTCAGGGAGAAACCTGGGACCTGCTTGATCCGTGAAGCTTAGTTAATAGACAAATTCACTGAGCCAAGGACCCTACATTTCAATCATATACTTAAGAT
Organism: Rhincodon typus; assembly: GCF_021869965.1. Taxonomy (NCBI): domain Eukaryota; kingdom Metazoa; phylum Chordata; class Chondrichthyes; order Orectolobiformes; family Rhincodontidae; genus Rhincodon; species Rhincodon typus. The sequence continues at coordinate 16,531,689 of NC_063355.1, read as the reverse complement.
ACATAGGATAAAGAAATAAAGCAGAAGAAGTGATCAGAAAAACATATCAAATCTTCAGAAATTGGCATTATTCATAGGGTCATACTATCCAGAAGAGGACCTTCAGCCCATCAGGTCTGATCTGTCCTATCTCCATTAATCCCACTTTCCACCATTTGGCCAATAGCCTCGAATGTTATGATATTTCCAGTGCTCATCCATTCATTTCTTAAAAGTTTCGAGGTTTCATGTCTCTAATACCCTCCCTGGCAGTGCATTCCAACAGATTCTCCACGCTGTGGGTGAAAAATTACTTCTTCAAATCCCCTCTAAACCTCCTGTTTTTCACCTTAAAGTTATGCCTCCATATTGGCGGTTCTAGAACTAAAAGGAATAGATTCTTCCTAGATTACAAGGTGTAGAGCTGTATGAACACAGCAGGCCAAGCAGCATCAGAGGAGTGGGAAAGCTGATGTTTCGGGTCTAGACCCTTTAGAAAATTTCTGAAAAAGACCCGACACGTCAGCTTTCCTACTCCTCTGATGCTGCTTGGCCTGCTGTGTTCATCCACCTCTACATCTTGTTATCTCATATTCTCCAGCATCTGCAGTTCCTACTATCTCTAGATTCTTCCTATCTGCCCTGTCCATACCCCTCAAAATCTTGCACACCTCAATTAGGTCTCCTCTCAGACTTTTCTGTTCCAAAGAAAGCAACTTCATTTTATTCAGCCTCTCTTCATCACTAACTTGCACCATTTGAGGCAATCTCATCTGCACCCCCTCCAGTGCAATCACATTACTCCTTCAGTGTGATAACCAGAACTGCATATAATACTCCAGCTGTGGCCTAATCAAAGTTTTACACAGCTCCAACATAACGTCTCTGATCTTAGATCTGTGTAATGACTGATAAAGACAAATGTCCTGGATGCCTTAACTACCCTATAAACTGTCCCATCACCTTCAGGGATCTGTGGACAAGCATTCTAAAATCCCCATTCTGCTGAGCTTCCTACGGTCCTCCTATTCATTGAATATTCCCTTGTCTTGTTACTTCTTCTATCACTTCATATTTGTCAGGATTAAATTCTACCTGCTACTGATCTGCCCATCTGACCAACTCATCCATATCTTCCTATAACCTAAATTCGTCACCTTCAATGTTAAGCACTCAGACAATCATGTAATCTGCAAATTTATTTATCATATCAAATGATAATAGACCTAGTATGATCATTGTGATATGCCACTGAACACTGGCCTCCAAGCAGACAAACAACCTTCTTCCTCCACCCTCTGTCTCCTATCACTAAACCAATTTTAAATCCATCTTGCCAAGTTACCCTGGACCCCATGTGTTTTTATATTCTTTATAAGTCTCCTACATGGGACCTTGTCAACAGCTGTGCTGAAGTTTAAATAAATCACACTACACTATCCTTATTTACATATTTGGTCACCTCTTCAAAGAATTCAAATTTGTTTGGCATGACCTCCTTCTGACAAAGCCAAGCTGACTCTGATCAAAACTTGCCTCTCAAGTGGAAATTAATTCTCTCCTTCAGAATTTTCTCCAGCAGTTTTCCTGCCATTGATGTGAGACTCACTGGTCTATATTTCCCTGGTCTATCTCTACCACCCTTCTGGAAAAATGGAACCACATTAGCTGCCTCTAGTCCTCTGGCACCACTCCTGTGACCAGAGAGGAATTAAAAAAGTTTGTTGCTCCTATATTCCCCTCCCTCCACCAAAGTAAACATATTGGGGTTATACTCTCCCCATTTCTTTTTTGAATGCTCCCCATTGTTCTACTGTGGATTTCCCCTCATTCAATTGTCCCCAGCATACTGTGGCCAGATCCTGCCTTATTTTACTAAAATCTGACTTCTGGCTGCAGACCATCTCTATCTTTTTCCATAACCAACTTAAATTGTACTGTGTTGTGGTCACGGTTACCAAAATGACCTCCCATTACCATCTCAAACACCTGTCTGGCTTCGTTCCCCAAAAGGATGTCCCTCACTGCACTATCCCCCTGGTTGGACTTTCCATGGATTGACATGAAAAGCTCTCCTGATTTCGAGAAATATGCTCCCTCCGAAGCCTTAACACTGTGACTTTCCCAATGATGTTTGAGAAGTTGAAATCCCTCAATATAATTACTGCCATTATTTTGACTCACCTCAATGAATAGTCTACATGTTTACACCTCTATCACCCACTGACTGGCAGCAATACACTCCCAGCAATGTAACTGTCCCCTTTTTATTCTTAAGCTCTACACACAAAACCTCATTTAAAGACCCTTCAAGGGTATTGCTCCTCATTGCTGTAGTAACTGACTCCTTAATTATTCATGTGACACCACGTTCTGTTTTGCACAATCCCCTGTCTTGCCTGAAGATCCAACATCCCGGGAAATATTGAGTTCCGTCCTGCTTCTCTCCCCACCATGTCTCTATGATAGTGACAGTATCACAACTCCATGTGTCAATCCACAGTCTTAATTCATTCGTCTTACCTATAATAATCCTAGATTTAAAGTGGAAGCCATCCAGCCTCAATTCATTCCCCTGATTGCAACATGACCGAACTCTATCTATGCTGGTTCCTTTAATACATTATGCTGTGTCCCTGTTGTGCTGACGGTCCGTGTCCTGTCCCCTAGACAAAAAGTTTAAACTCCTCGCAAGCAGCACGAGTAAACCTAACCACAAGAATGTTGGTCTCATTCTGGTTCAAGTGTTATCCCATTTGTGCAGGTCCCACTTTCCCCAGAAATGATCTTAATGATCCAGGTGTCTAAAACCCTCCCTCCTCCACAACTCCTCAGCCACGCATTCATCTGCCCTATTCTTCTCTTTCTATACTCACTCACACGTGGCAGCTGGAGTAGTCCTGAAATTACAACCTTAAAGATCCTGCTTTTTAAATCTACTCCATATCTCCCTGAAATCTTAATGCAATATCATATTACAACTTATCATCCTTTCCCTTCAGGAGGCCATACAGCTGTTCAATAAGATCCCAGATCTTGGCCCCAGGAGGCGACACACCATCCTGGAGTCACGTCTGCTGCCGCAGAAATGCCAGTCTGTACCCCTCACACCTACCACTATTTCCCTTAGACTCATGCTCTTCCCCCTGTTGTAAAGCTGGGCCACCCATCACCTGTCTTCCCCAAAGGAACCCTGTCATCGGTTTTCAATACAGAGAAATGGTTACCCGAGTGGGGTACCCTCTGGGGCTTTCCTGTTGGCCTGTCTTGCCCCACCCATTCCTCTGCCTGCTGATCATCCATTACCTCTTTGTCAGCAGCTCCTTGGTCTGTACCTTAGAAAATGTGCTACCTCTGTAGCCTTCAGCCTCACGGCTGCACCTCTGATATCAGCCTACAGTCGAGTTCAAAGACGCGGCACTCAAGATGTTCGAACTGATGCACTTTGTACAGATGTGATCAGAAACATCCAGGAATCCCAGCATGCTGCGGACGGTACAGTACATTGGATTGGGCTTCTCTGTCATACTCAGTTAAATTTAAAGAACTTTATATTTAATACTACTGGAAGGAAAGAGGAAAACTCTTATCCTGTAGGCTCCTGTAACTAAAATATGTATGAAAACAGTTTAAAAATGACTGTAAAACAACAGTAAAATAATAATAATGATGTAAGTATATAAAACTTATATAAAATATTAAATGATAAAATAGAGTCATAGAAAAGTTAGAAAATGCAAAGGAGGGAAGTACTTACCTACCAATAATGTACCTGAGATGTCACACTCGTGCATTCATACAATGTTGCAGGGCAGCTATGGCTAATCCCCCAGCTCCTTTCCCTGCAGTGGAGGAAGAACCAACTCTGACAGGGCAAGATGTGTGCAAGGGCAAAAGCAAATGCAAACAATCAAACACCTTCCCCACTCACCACTAATCAAACTCCAGAGACATGCATTTGATGTTAATCTGCACACATTTGCCATCATTACGCATTAATGTTAAGTCTAATAAGTGTGTTTTTTGTCAGATAAAATGCATAGATTTAACAAAATAATCTATGACAAATGATTAGATATTACATGTGACAGAATGACATTAGAGGGCACAAAAAGCTGTTAGATGTTTAATGCTTTGAAATTAAGACATTAATATCACTGTTTTCTGTTTCTACATCTGCAACAGTTACAGATACCAAAACTAATGGTCCAAAAATAAGGTTAAAACTTTGCAAATATCACAGATCGTTACACAGCTTGTTCCATTTTTAGGTTCCTCGCTGACACATAGCATCCTCAGGTGCACAGATATCCTGCTTACAGGCCCTGATCAGTCTACAGTCGCACCCCAAGGAACAGTTGAAGTGATGGTCTTCCAGTGATAGCCATCTAATTGCTCATTGGCAATGCATGCCCATTTACTTCACTAGGAAGGAGGCCTTGTTTCAGGATTCTGCAGATGTCAGCAGGGGCCTGCAATGAGAGATTGCCCTTTCTCAGGCATTCAGCCATTGAGTGAATGGATGCTCTGTCTGTAGACTCTTCACTGAGAAGAGGAGTGGTGGGGTATTAGGGTGGGGAGTCTTCCAGCCAGAATGAAATATCTCAGTGTCCATCCCCTCTACCCAGTGCAGCTGAGGAGAAAACAATTGCTGGTGTTGCTGAGGGTGCTTTTGTCCCTCAGCACAAGTGAGAAATGGTCTGCATATGTTCTTTCTAGGCTCTATTAAAGATGAGCAGAAGGGAATTGCAGTTGAGTAAAGTGCTAGACAGATTAAGCGTCTTCTAAGAAGTCAGCAATCAGCTGCCAAATAGTGAGAATGGTTTTCAGAAAAGGAGTGCAATGAATAGTAACTTCTCACCAAGATATGGCTGGAGCTCTTCAGTGTAACTGATCAAAGGCTTCACCAGCATGTCAGTTTCGCTGGCTGAGCTTTTCCCGCCATGCATTCAGCACTGTGAGCCTGCAAAGTTGCTGAAAGGAAATAGTGCACTGTCCTTAAATCCTGAGTAGAACATTAAAGCAGTTCTTAAGGACCCAATTGATTATTTTAACAATTTATTTGACAGGTGTTCTCCACTTGCCTTCAATATGATGCCCTCCTTCTAGTGAAATCTGATTAAGATTGGGATGACGTTGGGACCTTAGCATCAATTTTAGAAGGTTGCATGTACCCAAACTGATTCCCTTTGCCTGCAAAAATGTCACCATTTGGACCTGGGGAAATTTTCCTGTTTAGTGCAAGATTAAAGAACTAGTACACAAAGATCGATCATATGACAGGGGAAAAAAAATAGACAAAGTTTTTGTTTGCGAGAAGGAATTGGTGGAAATATAATTGAGGTTTTGGTCCCAAAATCACAGTAAGGAAACTGTTTAGCTAGATAGGCTAAACGTCTTCTACCCAAAACAGAACGGAATAGAATTTGATGGGGATGATGGAGGCAGCACCCATAAACTGAGTGGCCAGCAGGAACATTGTGTTGTCACTGTTTGAAAAGGCATGCCGAATTTTCCGTCAAAAGGCACTTGGCTGAACAACAACAGGCCTTTTCATGATCAAGCACACTGGGCAGATGGAAGTCGTACCCACCAAGAGCTGCCATGTGGTTAGACACCAGCAGTTGCTCATTGGTCTGCCAATGGGAGACAGTGGTCACTGTTGGTAATACACGCAGCTGAGATTCAGGATCAGTGCCGGACCCAGGGTCCCTCCAACAACCCACTTGGGACTTTGTAAGAAACCTTGGTGGGCTTGCTGCAAGGGGCGTTCCTTGCCAGTTGCTAACTGAATATCAGAAGCATTGTGACAAGGTCCTTAAATGGACATTAATTGTCTCAGTAAGGGCTGCAATTAGTGGCAGCCATAGAAAGGCATTCATAAGCCTTCCCTTTCCAGGCCCACTCAGGGCAGAGGCAGGAGGTAGTAGGGTCTTAAATTGCTACAATCCCAATCTCGCCACGGAGCATTAAATTCTAACCAAGATGACCGGAGATCACAACTATTAGACTTATTCAAACTATGTTCAACTATTGCAGGCTCCAGAACTTTTCCAATTTGCTTTGACATCAACCTTTCAGTCGCAGAGCTGCCTGATTAATTTTTCTGTAAAGTAGTCAATATTTTTGTAAGATTTTTCAGGGAGGGAGGAAGGCCTTCGACACAAACCAGAATTTTCTTTCCATTCCTAATATAAAGAGTCAAAAATTCAATTGCATCTGAAAATGGCTGTAGCTATTTTGAAGTACAATTAAACAGCACCCCTTCAAAAAAGCATTAGTAACATAATTGACAGCACAGGAATCAAATCAATGTTAAACGATGGCAGATGTCACATTCTGCTTCTTCTGCACATTTCTCACACAGGCCCCTATGCCCCAACTATGACAGCAACAGGCCTGCCTAAAGGTGTCCATGTCATATACACACCACATTGTCTAGGCAAAATAGCAGCCACATGCTAAAACAATATCAAGACAATTCTGTGACCAACACGACAATGCCTGAGAAATTCTGCTGAGCTGCTTCCACTCCCCCAGCCATATTTCACAATGACCCTGACAAGCAGGGAGGTGGTCAACTCAGTCAGCAGCACTGTTCAGATATAAGTCACATAGGTCACTCAGCAGAGCCAGCTCTTTCAGGGAATTCACATGCAATACTAGTTTACACTGCACTACTTTTAATTGAGCTATACAGTGCATTAAAATATACGGTGCACACCAGAAGTATACTCAAAACAAAGGTATAAATCTTTAATTCTTTTTAAAATAATATCAATTATTCTAAAGGTCATTCTGTGTGCAATCATGTTTTATTCACATTTTAGTCCTTAAACAAGTGAGCTTTATTTCTGTCTACCAGAATATTAGATGTGTTGAATAAATTACACCGGATTATGCAGTAACAGGACATCGTTAACAGCAAAATAGACAGAAAAGATTAATACTGCATATCTATGGTACTTTGTGCCATCAGTTGTATATTTATAGCCCAAAAAACAGAACACATATTTTAGAAATTTTTCATTCACTTCTGTTCTGACAACCATTGTTTCATACCAGGGGGAAAATCCAGATATCTGTTTAACATTAGAACACAAGATTAGGAACCGGGAGTAGACCAATCAGCTGCGCAGGTCCTCCATTCTTCCTCACCTCCACTTTCTTGTTTGCACCTCAAATTTCTCAACTTCTTGAGGACATCAAAAACTTATCGATCTCGGTGTTGGATATACTCAACTGAAGAGCTCCTTAACACTGTGGTTCACAGTGAATCCAATGATTCACAACTTCCTGAGTGAAATAATTTCTCATTTCCCTTCCTAATTGACTGGCCTCCTAACCCAAGGGCTGCGGCTTCAGTATGTTTAAGATTCCTCATCCAGGAGAAAATAGCCACTCGATGTCTACATGGTCAAACCCCTTCAGAATAGCACATACTTTAATGGGATCATCTCTTATTTCTAAACTCCAGAGAGTATAGGCCCAATTTATTCAAATTTTATCATAGGCCAAACTTCCCATTCTATGAACTAATGTTGCAATGACCTCTAGACTCCAGCACCCCTGTGGAACCCAAACTGAGTATTGGTGCATGGACTGTAGTGATAACTGGTTGATAACACTGTTGGTGACATCTTCCAATGATTGAGAGCAAGCTGATTAGGCAGAAGTTGATGGAATTAGATTTGTCCTAATTTTGTGGACAATTTTCCCCATTGTCAGGTAGACGCCTATCCAATTAGGCTATTGAATATTTTATTCACAAGTAAATTTATCTTAGCTACTGATTAGTAATAGAGAACAAAGTAAGTACCTCCAAATAATGCAGATAACATGACATCCTAGGTTTAAGGTATTGTTAATGGGCATTCAGCAGGCATTTAATGGGATATCTGGGGGTTCTTCCATATTATAAAAATTATAATAATTCACTCCCAATTTTAAGTCTAATTACAATAGCTTGCCAAGCATCATTGAAGCAATTCTTTTGACCCATTTCAAAATGACATTACATTTGAAAGACACTGCGATTTAATGGCAATATGCCACACAGATCAAAACATCCAGCTTGTAATTCTGAGTTACAGTTTTTTAAGGCTTTGTAATAATCAGTGTATGGGGCCAAATTCATTATCATCATTTATAGAGAAAAACAATAGGGGACAAAAACAAAATGCAATTCCATTAACAACACAAAACAGCCTGTGCTTGCATTTCTCATTAACCTTTTGTGGATATTGACAATCCCATGACAATTCAAAGAGCATTCTCATATGTTGCTCTAAAAAAAAGTGGTGTCTCTCAAACCCTATTGTTGCAGTGGCAAGGCACCACTGAGGAGAACTTTAACCTGATTCAAGGATATTAGGAGCAGTAGAAATATTTAGGTCATCTTTGACTAGTATGAATGCTCACAGAGGAGAGCTGTGATTGAGGAGAATACGGAAGGCTAGAACACATTGACTCAGATTCCCTTCAAGCATCTTTGTTCATTGGAGCAACGACTTTATACTATTACTCTGTTGTTTTCTCACTGTACAAAGCAATGAAAAATGAAAATCAACTTCAACCATATCTGATTAAGTATATATAAGCAGAGCTTTAACTTTATGATAAACAATTGCTGACTCAGCTAAATTTGCCTTTTATACCTGTTTTTAACTTATCTATAATTGCACAGCCACCTAGTTCACAAAGTAGGGCCCATGATGAACTTCACAGAATCACAGGAGCAGGCTATTCAGCACATTGTGCCAGCACCAGCTCAGTAACTGAGCATCATTAGCTAGGGCCAATCTCCAACTTCTACCCCACAGGCTTGCAGATTACTTTCATCCGAATAATCATCCAATGCCCTTTTGAAAGTGTCTATTGAATCTACTTCCATCACATATCCAGGCTGCGCATTCCAGACCCTAAAGCTCTTTGAGTGAAAAGTCTTTCCTCATTTCACTCTTGCTGTACAACACTATCACAGTATCGCAGGCAAGAAGGGGAAATGTGCAAAAGGTCTCTGGACTGTATTATATGTGATAATGTGCTAAACTGTGACCTTGGCAATGCAAATAATTCATATCTAACCAGGATACTGACGGAAACTGTTCAGTATGAGAAATCTGATGCAAATTTTTGAAGTGCAGAAACTTTTAGATCAACATTGCACCTCTAAAACTTTTATAGACTGGCATGCACTCACATTCCAATCACTGACATTTATTTGTTCACAAACAGAAATCTCTAGCAAACAAACCAGACATTTATCTATTCTGTTTCTCTTTGAAGTTCTTCAGAACTGCAGCAGAAGTTGAAGGATTTATTTTGATCATATATTTTGAGTTAAAGAAGGAACTGGAGGAAAATGAGGCACTATTAATTCAACAAAAAAGATGTGTATCTGTTTTCATTGCAAACTCCATTAACATCCTGTGCTTTTTCTTACTTCTAAGTGGACCTTGGAAGGCTATCTAATGAGACACCTATAAAAGCTTCCAAGTGTACACAACCATACCATCAGCTCCTGTCCTGTTGAAAGCTAGCTACATTCCTACAGACGCCAATTTACATCAAATTGTCAACAACTTCCTATGCATTACAGGCTGTGTTTTTATTACACTGTGGATTGACTCCTATGGCGGCCGCTCATTTGTTTGTCTTGAACTCATGGAATAAGACTGTGATAAAGCATTTTCTGACTCATAGCCAAAAGCAGTTAAACGATGATACTTATACCCAATTTTATGAACTATGATGTCTTGAAGTAAGTAATGCAGCATATGTTGTTTAAAGCTTGGTTTTCAGGGAACTGTATTTTCAACCTGTTTCTAGAACATACTGTGTTTACGAAAATCATAGTTTTCAAAAGATATCTTGAAGGAAAGTGCCTCATTTAATTCAGAGGTGGTATTATAATAGCATATACATAACACTGCAGAAATACTAGTTATAGGGCACAAGGCCTCCTCCACTAGAGGGCATGAATTTAACTCCTGTGGTCGGAAATGGAGTATTGTAGTTTTAAAAGATCTACTGTAAATATTTTCACTTTTCCATTAAAAGTAATTGTCTCTGACAGATTATATTCCACGACGAAAAACACGTTTACTCAGACATTTTTGTTTACTAACTTAACTTGTAATATTACACTATCTGATAGACAGGACAGTCCAACTAGAAAAGTTATAAAGAAACAGATAATTTCTGGTGGAACTGAAGAACTGTGCAGAACAAAATGGAGCAGACAAAAGATACTCAATAACACGAGACTACAGCTAATATGATTATGGAGTACAATGTGCATAGCTTTGCAAACCCATGGTGTCCCTTCAAATACTTTCTCTACTAGGTTTTACCAATCTCTGTTCACCCTTTCACGCCTAATGTTGAAAGCACCACTCCTCAGACAACAGGCCAGGAGACACATTGAGCCTGATTGCAAACATAAATGTATAGTATAAAGAACTAAAGACGCATCCTTATGTTTGACCACCCCATAACCCAGAAAAAATACAAAATTAATTACTGTTTTCAACAAAATTGCTGTAAAAAGGAAAAAATTTCAATGTTGTTTGTTCCACAGTGTCACATTTTCATACCTTGCTTGTGTTATATAAAGAGTTAACTCCAACTGTGTGAAACCTTAACACTTCCGGTGATGATGTTAAAAGTCACATGATTTTACTCTCTCTTGTAGCCTTGTGACAAAATGGGGCTTTAGAAAGATGCTTCTTAAATGAAGTTAATGCTTTGCTGACCTCAACAGAAATGTTATTTTGCAGCAGGCCTATTATAAGCTTTGCAGAGACAAAAGTAAACACTGGGTAAAATTAGACATACCCTACCTTTAAGCAAAGCATTTTAATTTCATGGTCAGTTCCAGGAAAATAAAATATTTTCCCTGTTTTGTAGACAGGATCAACCGCCGCCAGGTCATATATACAGCAGGCTAAATATAATGAAGTATAATGAAATAATGTTAATAAATATAATGAAAATCTTTCCCTCTACTGCTCAATCCAAGCACTTTAAAGCAACCACTAACCTTCACAAAGGTTGCAGAAGATGAAAGAACTACAGATGGGTAAGGTTTGAATAACAGGATAAGGATTTCAAATTTGAGGTTACAGGGACTGTGAGCCAGTTAGTAAGGACGGGGTAGATGTATTAGTGATGCTTTGTGGTAGCAAGGCTTTGGATGATCTTAACTTTTTGAAAGCGTAGAGAGAACAAGAGATTCAGCTAGGAGATCATTGGAACAGTGGAGCCTAAAGCAACAACAATAATCAATATAGATTTCAGCAACAAACAGGCCAAGGCAAGGACAATGGTGGGTGAGTTAGACAGGTCAATGTAAGTCATCTTTATAAGGGAGAGGATATGGAATTGGAAGCTAGGCTTGGATTAAATAAACAATAACAGTAGAAAGCGTACCTCTATGTGACACAACATCAAATATAACATCACAGCTGTGTTGATGGAGGACACCCTGGATGGTTCTCACAGCGAGGCATTATGGGTAGCGCTAAGGAGTAGGAAAGGTTCAATCACAATGCTGGGATTGTACAGCAGACATCCCATCTGCCAGCAGGAGACAGAGCAAGAGATAATGTAGTCACATTTTGGAAAGATGTGAAAATAACAGGGTTGTTATGGTGGGTAATTTTAACTTCTCCCTACTGACTGGGACTGCCTTAGTGCTTGGGGTTTTGATGGGGAATAGTTTGTTAGGTGTATCCAGGAGGATTTTTTTGAAACAGTATGTGGATAGTCCAATAAGGGGAGGGTCCGTACTGGACCTGGTATTGGGAAATATGCCCAGCTAGGTGATCAAAGTTTCACTGGGGGAGCATTTTGAGAATAGTGACCATAATTCCGTAAGTTTTCAGATACTTATGGATAAGGACAAGAGTGGACTTCAGACAAAGGTGTTAAATTGGGGAAGGCCAACTATAATGGATAAGGCAAGAATTGGAGAATGTGGGAACCTTAGACAACAGCAGAAATTATTGGCTTGGTAAAGTCAAAAACAAGGAAACAAATCTAAGGTCTAGGCAACCAAAAACAGACAAAGTCCTTGAAGAATATCGAAAAAGTAGGAAGGAGCTTAAATGGGGAGTTTGCAGGGCTAAAAGGGGCTATGAAATATTCTTGGCCAGCAGGGTTAAGGAGAATCCCAAGGCATTTCATACACATATTAGCAGCATGAGGGTAACTAGGGAAAGAGTAGCCCCCATCAAGGATAAAGGAAGGAGGTTATGTACAGAGCCAGAGGAAATGGGTGAGCTCCTTAATGAGTACTTTATATCGATATTAACCAAAGAGAGGGACATGAGGGATTTTGAGTTTAAGGAAAGGTGTGTGAATGCTCTTGGGCAGGTCAACATCATGAAGAATGAAGTGCTGGTTGTCATGAAACACATCAAGGTAGACAAGTTCCCAGGGCCAGACAGGTTCTATCCCAGAGTACTGTGGAAGGCAAGGGGATAAATAGGTGGGGTCTTAACAGTTATCTTTGCATCCTCTTTGGCCTCAGGTGAGGCTCCAGAGGACTGGAGAATGGCCAATGTTATTCCTTTGTTTAAGTAGGGAAACAGAGATAATCCAAGTAATCCAAGTGAATCTGACATCAATGGTGGGGAAGCTGCTGGAGAAGATACTAAGAGACAGGGTTTACTCAAATTCGGAAACGGATATGCTTGTTACAGATAGGCAGCATGGGTTTGTGCGGAGAAGGTCATGTCCCACCAACTTGATAGTGTTTTTTGAGGCAGTGACATGAATGATTGATGAGGGAAGGGCAGTGGATGTTGTCTACATTGACTTTAATAAGGCATTTGATAAGGTATCTCATGTCAGGCTAAAACAGAAGGCAGAGACTCATGGGATCCAGAGTGAGCTGTTTCGATGGATACAAAATTGACGTGGTCATGGAAGACAGAGAGTAGCAGTGGACGGGTGTTTTTTGGAATGGAAATCAGTGATTAGTGATGTTCTGCAAGGATCAGTGCTGGGACCTTTGTTGTTTGTAATCTACATAAAAATGATCTGGAGGAAAATGTAGATGGTCTGATTAGTAAGTTTACAGATGACACCAAAATTGGCAGAGTTGCAGATAGTGAGGAAGATTGTCAAAGAATACAGTGGGATATAGACAGATTGCAGATTGAGACAGAGAAATGGCAGATAGAATTTAATCCAGAAAAATGCGAGGTGATGCATTTGGGAAGATTAAATTCAGGTGTGCATTTTACATTAAATGGCAGAACCCTTGGAAGCATCAACAAACAGAGGGATCTGGGTATACAGGTGAACATATACAGGTTGCCACACTACCAGAAGGATGTGGATGATTTGTGGATGGTGCAGAGTAGGTTTACCAGCATGTTGCCCGGTCTGGAGGGTTTTAGCTATGAGGAGAGGTTGGATAAACTCAGGTTGTTTTCACTGAAAAGGCAAAGGCAGAGGGGGCGACTTGATAGAGCCCTACAAAGTTATAAAAGGCATAGATAAGTTGGATAGTCAGAGGCTTTTTCCCCAGGATGGAAAGGTCAACTACAAGAAGGCACAGGTTCAGGGTGAGACTGGGAAAGGGCATAAGTGTGGAGAAAATTTTTCACACAGAGGTTGGTGGGTGCCAGTGGAGGTGGTAGAAGCAGGCATGTTAGCAACTTTTAAGGTGTATCTTGGTAGATAAATGAACAGGAAGCAAACAGAGGGATAGATACAGCGCCTGGGTAATACATAGCTGGTCTAAATAAGCATTAGGAATTGGTGCAGGTTTGGTGGCCAAAGGGCCTGTTCCTGTGTTGTATTATGTTGCATTATATCTGAAGTGGCATAAGCTTGAAAACAATGGTTTCAGTTTTCCCAATGTTTAACTGAAAGAATTTCCAACTTAACGTAACTGTACATCCTACAAGCAGTCTGGCAACACAGAAACAGTGCAGGGGACAAGAGCTGGAAGTCATCAGCTTATGAGTTGCCAGTAGGATCCACATGAAGAAAGGATACATTGCCAGAATATATTCCAAGTTCTGAATGTTGTATGGACACTCTCAGCAATATAACACAAAAAGTAATACAAGTAAAATACTTCCTCAACTTTCTAGGATTTTAGCCAAGACCAACTGGGGTATCTATTAAATATTACTGGAAATGGCTACTTCTAAATCATATCCCTCATGATTTGTGACTGGGTTGATGATAGCAGAAATGCATTCTGGAAGAAAAATGAGTTTTGATGATTTGACCTTTATTTACATATATTAATAATGCCATTACTTGTTTTTGATAGATATTCTGGTCATGAAATTGGAACTGATGGGCCACTGATGATAAGTTTGTGTATAAATATCTCATATGAGGTGAGTCCCACTACCATCTGTTCTCCCTCATAAAATTAGGCAATTGAGAGATTAATTTAAAAAAAACCTCTCAGATTACAGATGTTTTTCCTTGAATTTAATCCAACCAGTAAATGTTGGACCATAAGATAAAGGAGCAGAATTAGGATATTTGGCCCATCAACTCTGCTCCACCACTTGATCATGGCTGGTATGCAGGCTGTTTTCTGTCTCTGAACCCGAATAAATGGGTACGATGTCATTTTTGACATGAAAAATGTCAAGAATAGTAGTCAGAGTTAGGTGTAAAAGAAAATGCAACAAAAGCACAAGTTATATGGCATTGATGCCCACTTCCAAAGAAACATCAGTGTTTTAGTTTTAAGCAATGTTCAGATTCTAATCATAAGTTCAGTGATTATCAGCTATTAAAGGGAAACCATGCCCATGAGCAGAATGTTTGGTAAATAAACAAGGGTGTTCTAACATGGAACATTAGTCACACTGAAATGTGTTGTGACATTGTTTGTGTGTGAGATGATGTTGATAGGATTCCCTTCAGGCTATGGTCTTCCTTCAAAATATAATTATAACCAACTACCTTATCACGAAGGCATGAAATAATTTCTTTTTAAAAAAGGCTATTTATTTTTGTACTTTTTCGCAAGTTTTCTGCAGAAAATCCCATCATTTTTCAAAATAGAAATGATGTAATTGTTGTTCTGAAAAGCAGTTTGACCATGTATTTCTCAAATATTTTTCAGTCTTGCTTCTTCATGAGGAGTTCTCTATTGGTCTGGCAATGCTCTTCATTTCCTCTGAGGACTTAGTGAGAAAATACACCATCCAAATGATTTGCATGAGAATGTAGGAGGCATAGTTACTAAGTTTGCAGATGACACCAAAATTGCTGGTATCATGGAAAGTGAAGAAGGTTATATGAGATAGCTAAAGAGGTCAATTTAATTGGGTCAGTAAGGTGAGGAATGGCAGATGGAGTTTAATTTGGATAAATGCAAGGTATTGCATTTTGGTAAAACAAACCGGGGCAGGACTTACACAATTAATGGTAGGTCCCTGGATAGTCTTGTAGAATGGCGAGACCTATGAGTTGAGGTACATAATTCTTTGAAATTTGCAGACAAGTAGACAGCGTGGTTAAGGAGGCACTTAACATGCTTGCCTTCATTGCTGAGACCTTTGACTATAGGAGTTGGGACATCACATTTAAGTTGTACAGGGCATTTCTGAGGCCTCTTCTGGAGTACTGTGTGCAGTTCTGGTTGCCCTGCTACAGGAAGGATATTATTAAATTGGAGAGGATGCAAAAAAGATTTACCAGGATGTTGCCTGGAATGGAGGGTTTGAGTTATTAAAATAGGCTGGATAGACTCAGACTTTTCTCTGTGGCATGTAGGAGGTTGAGAGGTGACCTTATAGAGGTTTATAAACTCATGAGGGGCATAGATAATGTGAATAGCCAATGTCTTTTCCCCAAGGTGGGGGCTTTCAAAACTAGGAGGCATATTTTATAAGATGAGAGGGGCAAGTTTTAGAAAGAAAATGAGGGGCAACAGAGATTCGTCCATGCGTGGAATGAACTGCCAGAGGAAGTGATGGATGCAGGTACAGTTACAGCATTTAAAAGACATTTGGATAAGTCTATGAATAGGAAAGATTTGGAAGGATATGGGCCAAACACAGGCAAGTGGGACTAGTTTAGTTTGGGAACATGGTTAGCATGGACTAGTTGGACCGAAGGGTCTGATTTCATGCTGTACGACTCTGTAACACGCTCATACTGAACCACAAAATCTTTCAGAGTTTAGTCTTGATCGTCACTTCAGCTGAAGCTGGTTGATCAAGATTGAATAGTACTTTGTGTAAGGCAGAATATGTGAAAATTCATTACACACTTTTTAAATTTTTTATATATGCTTTCATAGTATATGGATATGACTGGCAGAGTTGGTCCTGACTGCCCTCGAACAGAGTTGCTCAGGTCTTTTTCAGAGGGCAGTTAAGTGTCAACCAACTGCTGCGGGTCTAAAGTCACTAATAGGTCAGACCTGGCAAAAATGACAGATTTCCTCAGTAAATCAGATGTGTTTTTATGCCAAACAATGATAGCTGTCGTGGTCACCATTACTGATGCTAGTTTTATGTTCCAGAATTATTAATTGAATATAAAATTCTGTCAGCTACCTAGATGAGATTTGAATTATGGATTGCCAGGCCAATGGCACTAACATCTCACCGATAGCCGGATGCAGCAAAGACTAAAGGACCTAACAGCATCCTTTTTGTATTGCTAAAGAGCTGTGTTCCTGAACTAACTGCACCTGTGTCTAAACTGTCCCAGTACAGCTCCAGCAATAGTATCAATCTGACAAGGTAGAAAAATGTATAGGTATATTCTGATCAGAAAAATCAAATCCAGAAAATTACTGCCCCATCAGTTAACTGTTAACAGTTTCTCAGCATAAATGTGCTTATTGATTTCAATTTGGGCTTCTCAGGGTTACTCAGCTCCAGACTCGATCACAATTTTACTCCAAAAATGAAGAGAAGTGCTTATGGACAGAGATAAGTTGACAGTGACTGCCCTCAAAATCAAGGCAACATTTGACTAAGCTCTGGAGCAAGGGGACATTGTAAAATTCATGTCAATGGGAATGAGAGTGAAAACATTATCCACTGGCTAGGATCATAACCAGCACAAAAAAAGATGGTAGTGATTGTTTGAGAACAATAAAATCAGTCCCGGCACATTGCTGCCAGAGTTCCTCAGGATTGCGTTCATGGCCGAATCATATTCATCTGCTTTATTAAAGACACTGCCTTCAAAGTAAGATTAGAAGTGAGGAAGTTAACTGATGATTGCAGCATTATTTCATTTCCAACTCTTCAGGCACAAATAAGAAGTGTACTGTCCACTTGCCTGAATGAATGTAGCTCCAGCAACAGTCAAAATACCATCCTGGGCCAAGCAGACTATTTGTTTGGCACCTTACTCACCATTTTAAACATTCGCTGCCTCCATCACAGGTACTCAGTGGCAGCAGTATGAACCATCTACAAGATGCACCACAACAACTCGTAACAGCTTCTACAGCAGCACCTTGCAAATTTGTATCTTCTATCACAAAAAGGAAGAAGGGTTGCCAGCACATGGAACACCGCCACTTGCAAGAACCTGTCTAAAATATGTACCATCCTGACATGAAACTACATCATTGTTCCTTCAGTGTCACTGGAACCAACTCCTGGAGCTTCCTTCCAAACTGCACTATGGGTACATCTACACTACTCGGATTAGAACAATACAAGAAGGTAGCTCACTCTGTTGGAATATTGCTTTGTAGTGTCTGTACTTTTATGTACCGATTAACATATTGCTGAATTGGTCTACATCATGGCAGGAAATTGACAAGTTACCATGAGATACAATAGTTGCAGTAGTATTGATCAGTAGATAACATGTGCATGAAGAGTGCTCCTGGACACCTATCAATCATTCTTTAATAAATAACACTTAGTTTCAATTATCAATCATTGTTGTACAGTTTGGTACATTTATGTTAAGAGCCAATAACTCAAAAAGCGTCATCTTCTCAAAAGCAATTAGGGCTAGGCCATAAATGCATGAATGATCAAGAAAAACTATAATGCTTGTTGTCTTCACTAATAGTCCTTGATGGAAAATGTGTCTTTATGTGAGGATAGATGACAATGTTGGTGCTGCATTGCCTTCGGTACATATTGGCCAGGCTGGAATGATCGTTTGAGAGAAGTACTGCCAGTCCCTGAGTGACTGAGACCATGAATGATAGCCAAAGCATTTAATTTAGGAAAAGCTTCCCTGAAATTTTGTAGGATGTTGAATGCTCTCACAAAAACAAAAAGGAAGCAAAAAATATGGCAGCTTTTAAAAGTAAAATGGACATTTTTTTCTCAACTACATTACAAATTATTTGAAGAAACAGCAGAGTCAGCAGACACATAATGGACTAAATAACCACTTCCTATGTTATCAAAATCTATAGTTGTGCGATTCCAAATTAGTTGAGCTGAGTTAGCTACAAAAGGTAGCAAAGTTCCTGAATGCCACCTACAGGATGCAAATCTTCCACAGGTAGCACCAATTGCTACCAGCACTGAGCTTTAAGTGACACGTTGTAAATTATTTGACTCCTCAATCATTCAGCTTCCAGGCAAAGTCTAAAAACACCAATAAAAGTTTATTGCATCTGTCAGGTTTAGGTCTGAACTCAGGTGAGATTTCAATCTAATGGAGAAAAGCTTAAATGACACAAGCACAAGATAAACAATAAAAATCTTGCTTTAAAATGTTTTCCGATTTCATTAAATGCCTGGAGTTGTCTAGTTTCAGGATGGGTGATTAGCCAAGGCAATGCTTAGATCATTACAAGTGGAAATTACCTGTGCATGACCTCAGCCTGTGCAGTCTTTCTCTTGCCCTGAACCCATGCCACTGAGATAGCCAAGAGACATCCTGGCGCCAGCAAGCCACAATAACTAGTATTGCCAAAGTACTAAACAGCCCTTCCCTGCTCCTATCATCCCTCAATTGCAATTGCTTGCAAGATAAGAAAAGATAATTATCGGAGAGTTGATAAAGTAAAAGTTTGCTCAAATTTTATGATGTGGCCAGACAGCTGTTAGCTTCTGCTGACAAACAGTGTCGAAATTAGTGGGCAATTAACACCATTAAATAAGCAACAGTGAGATGCTTAACAGCCATACTTTGCAACAGCTGTAACACAAGGGGAGGTGGCAGCCTAGTGGCAGTATTGCTGGACTGCTAATCCAGAGACTGATGTTCTGGGGACCCAGGTTCAAATCCTGTCATAACAGATAATGGAATTTGTATTCAATTATAAAGCCTGGAGTTAAGAGTCTAATAATGACCACAAAGCCATTGGCTCATTACTGTCCTTTACAGAAGGAAACTGCTCTCCTTACTGGCTCTGGTCTACATGTGACTGCAGACCCACAGCCATGTGGTTGACTCATAACTGCCCTCAGGGCAACAAGTGCTGGCCTAGCTAGTGATCCTTCCATTCTGTGAATGAATTTTTAAAAAGCCCTGTCTATAGAGAAGAGCTGGTACTCGGTTATGTTTATCTTTGATTAATCAGTTTTCAGGGTGGAGTAAGCGCTAGTTTTGCAGGGTGCAAATCCTTTATGAATAGTCAACACCTTTGTACTGTCGTTTGCACTCTGATAAGCGTAATAATTGGCGTGACACCATCACATTATATGTAAATGCAAGGTCCTTATTTCATAAAACTAAACACAATCCAAAAATAAATTCGGCAGTAACTATTGAAGTATATTTATAGCACATCCCTTTTTAACACAGTCACATTTTATTGCTTTGCTACTTATAGTGTTGTAAAACAAATACTATTGGTTCGACTCTCAGGCACATTATAGTGGTTATAGTGATTTAATTTCTTCACCCCGTATCTTACTAACTATTGAAAATGTGCACATTTTCTGAGATATTGATCTCTAAAAGATGTGCACATGTATATTGCGATCTCTTGCAGAAAGGAAATAGCAAAACATTTCCGCAGCCCTCCATATTGTCTCTTATGTAACTTATGAAACAACTTTTCCCTTAGACTGAAAATAAATATAAACTGTGATTGTGTCTGTCTCACTCCATTGAATTGATGTAGATAGATGTATTGTATTGCCTCCGTGCTGTCACCTGTAACATGTACCTGTGAAGTCTTAATTATATTTGTCATTGGCTCACTTTAATCACCCAGCTTGGCAAAACTAATTTTACCTCCCAGAATTTTGGACTGAAAAGATGTGGGCATGAAATAAAATTCTAAACTATTGTTCTACACAGCATCACACATCTCATTTATTTGAACAAAAAACGTAAACAATCATCCATGTGTTTACAGCGGAGTTCCTGAAAGCACCATTACTTCTACCAACCAAATGAGCTAAGGCTTGAACTTGGCTCTAAAGCAAGAATGAATGAATTTGCATTTTATAGCATCTTTCAGGACATCCAAAAGCGGTTACTTTTTTTTGAAAGGGTAGTTTCCATTGTAGAAAACGTGGCAGCCAATTTTCACACAGCAAGATCTTTAACAATAATAAGGCAAAAAGCCAGACCATTTTAATGGTGCTGTTGAAATTTTTAAGTGTAAACAATACTGGGTGTGTCAATGTTCATGACGATGCTGCCAGTAATGATAAACTGCCAGTCTCTAACTGAAAAGTGAGCAGGACTTCCTTCTGCCCCAGTGTTCTGATTCCTGGGGAAGACTCTAGATTGGTCAACCAAGTGCCCACCAGGCACTCCATCCAATCAGACCTCCTCTTCAGGGCATGCACAGGATTGCCAATAGTTCTGCGGCTAGTGGGCTGAATCCAAACCAATTAAATTCAGCCCATGGGGATGCAAGTAGCTGGAAGTGATCCGCACACTACTTTCAATTTTGCACATTTCAGAAAAATTCTTGGTCTGTCAAAAGTCATAATTTGTGGTTTGTAATGAATTATATAGCTTGTGTTTTTTGTAACCATTGTTAGTGGCTAGGATAGCACCAGCTTACAACCAGATAGTGTTTCCTACATGACTGGGAAAGGAATTACGTCCTTTCATACAAAAATGTAAAGGAAGTCTCTTTGGATAGAAATATCCTGAAGATCCCATTAACATAAGCACATCATTGGAATCCAATTTTTATGGCATTGATCCAATAAAATGCAAGATTCATTCTATAATTATTGCTGGCCCTGATTTTGCGGTTTGCAGTGCAATGGCAGTGTCTGGAACTGACATCGATTAATCCTTCATGATCTTGATGGTAAGAATTTCATGGCTCGAGAAAGGATTCCTGCCAGTTTTGGTCTACAGCAGTGCAGACTTGTGCAGGTGAAAACAGCAGGTAGTTCTGGATATAACTTACAGTGACTCCTCCACAAAACTATAGAAAGCTGGCTGATGTAAAAAAGCTTTGAAAGTTTACATTTTTAGTTGATATAATTAATTTGCCAAAACTAAAAATGTGACTTCTTTTCAAAATTAAAGTTTTAAAATATTTTTCAGAAGTACAATAATTTTGGTCAAGTAAATAACTTTAAAAATTGATAATTAATAGATCTATTAAATCATGCTAATAGGTCATAGATTTTACTTTTTAAAAAGATTTATTAGATTCTAAAGAGGTTTAATGTTTAACAAAAAAACAGTCCTGTGTAACATTTAAAATGGTTAGATATTTATTTTTAGAAAGTGGGCTTTTTTTCCTGGAAGTACAGACATAAATTTTTTAAAATGTAATTAATTCAAAATTAATGGATAATTAGCCCAAATCTGGGTAAGTTCCAAATTTGCTGTTTGAAATACTGAACCCTCAATAGTAGCTGTGGTTGATCCACAGCAACATTCGGATTTGAATATTAAAATATGCACACACATGAGTTTTTGCAGCCTGTTTTACCATTCAGTTATAGTAAATGCTAAACGCATTGCCATTAACGCCATTTTCATGATAAAATAATGGAGCAACTCAGGATTTTGAGTTGAACATAGTCAAGTTTACTGCATAACACATCAAATATCGGAGACGTCATATAATTTCTCTTTGGATGTCCTAAGGAATCTGCATTAAAAACATACCATTCCATCAAAAAATATTGACAACTTAGGCAAGTCCAGAAATTCAAGCATTATTGTAAGGCTATAAGAAATGTTGAAATTGTTATGTTTCCTGAAATAATTAACATAGGCCATTATGTAATGTAAATGACCTCATTTTAACAATGTGTGGGGTTTTCATGGAGGTTAAATCTTACCCAAATATCACTAAGTAGCTTTGAAATAGAACTGTAGTCTATTTTATTATTTAAGCGGGGTTTTTAGGGAGGTTTAATCTCACCCAAATGTCATTAAGTAGCTTTGAAATAGAACTGTAGTCTATTTTATTATATAATTTGACTTCAGTAATTTACATTTACTTCCAAAGCGAATGGGAACTTGTGTATTGAAAATGGAGGGTAGGAGTATTCCTGCTGAGCCACGAATACCTTTTCACTGAATTTTATTTATGTTCTCATTCTGGTCTCCGAGCCACTTTGATGGTGAGGAGAGACCCAATCTTCATCCATTTGCCACCCATAAAACTCCCCTTCTCCATTTGGAAAGTTGCTACCTCCCCTCCTCCATTTAGAAACTTGCAAGCAAGCTGTAGGGCACCAAACAGACATCCTTAGTCAGATCAACCAGTTGAGGCTTCAAGAGTTTCGGATTAGATCAGAGAATATAAACACATTGTCCCCAATCCTGTAATCTGTTCTGCTCGATTCCAGAAGCATGTTGCAAAAGAAATAGCAAACAATTCACAGACATATTTTCTGTCATTGGTTATACACCATTGTTACTCAAACAGTGTTGCTTCCTGTTAATAAAAGGCTATGTATTCCCTACAGCTGTACAAATGCCAAAATGCATGCTGTGAATGGTACATTCCACTTGAATGAATGCTCTGCAATTAAACAAATTGGCTCTACTTCCTCTTTAGCCCTAGATGTCAGTGTCCAGATTATTGGGTACTGAAGCGTTTTCAAAACAGGGCGCGTGTTACTGACTTGTTATGCAACATGTGACTTTAATAAAATCTCTTGGTAGCGGTTGGGAGGGAAGGGCCAGTTAGGAGCAAAAACTGAGGAATGAGTGATGGAAGTTTTTAAGATTTGAATGGGTTTGAAAGGGTACATATGAACAGGATGCTTTCACATGCAAACAATATAAAACAAGGAGCTATTCATGTATGAGAGCCAGCTAAAAAAAAGGAAAAAGGAACCCAAGAGAAAAGTCTTACCTCGGAGAGTGCTTAGAATGTGGAATTTGTCAACACAAGTAGTTGAGATAAACAACAGAGATGTATTTAAGGGGAAGTAAAAAAGTGCATGAAGGAGAAAGAAGTAGAGGATATGGTAAGGGAAGGCTTGTGTGGAACATAAATCCTTAGGAGAAATCACCTGTTTCTATGCAGTAAATTTAACTTCATTCTATGCAAATTATTTGGTGCACACTGGAAATTCTGATCAAAGGCAGTTATTAGCACACTTCAAGCATGGTTTACTGTCCAAGATGGCATTCACAACATACATTATACTTGTGGGGTGAGCCACACCAGACACCAGATTCATGAAAGTGTTTTGTAGTAAGCAGGAATTTGAAATATACAGAGTAGATAGATCCTGATGTCAATCAGCATGCAACACTGCTTTAATACCAGTTCAGACATTTTGGATTTTAATGTTCCAGCTAACAGCTCATTGAACCTCAAACAGCTGGACCTATATTCAGTGGCCTGAAGGATCCATACTGTGGTTATCTAAAGAGTGGTTAACTCTGCTGCCTCACAGCACCAGCAACCCAGGTTCAATTCCACTCTCAGCCTACTGTCTGTGTGGAGTTTGCACTTTCTCCCCGTGTCTGCATGGGTTTCCTCTGGGCGCTCCGGTTTCCTCCCACAATCCAAAGATGTGCAGGTTAGGTGAATTGGCCATGCTAAATTTCCTATAGTGTTCAGGAATGTGTAGATTAGGTGGGTTTTGAGAGGATGGGTCTGGGTGGGATGCTCTAAGATTTGGTGTGGACTTGTTGGGATGAAGGTCCTGTTTCCACACTGCAGGGATTCTATGATTTCTATACATGCATATGAGTTGCTGCTTGATTTCTTCTGTCTGTTTACTAGTGGTTGAGGCTCTGTCCCTGGGGAGTGCCAATGGCTTCACAGGCCATTAGCTTGCTGTCCGACTTCAGAAAGACAGAATTCATCCTCCCACTCTTGGTGAACTCTGCCTATTATGAGATAATCTAGCCTCAGGCTGAGGCTTCTCGGCTCACAGTTTCTCAAGGTTATTCTTCAAGACCATCTCTGTCAGCAGTTTTCCATCAGTCATGCCTGCAGTCAATGGGTAACACTGCACTGCAGTATCAAGGCAGGCAAAGGCAATTGGTTCTTTCCGTAGTTGTTAATATTGCCAAAGTCAATGGGTAGTGGACTAAGAAATGCTCAAAGAGCTTTTACAGACTTCAAGTTATTCTCACAAACCAGCAGCTCCTTGATATAAGTCCCCTTGGAAGACAGAATCAGTTGGAGAATGAATAGAGATCGTGCAGAGTAGAACAAACTAATTAAAAAGGGAGAAGAAAGGGCCACATCAATTCAGAGCATTCAGAGAGTAAATCTCTGACCCAAACACAAGCAATGTCTGTTCTTCAGCGAGGAGATCTTTACTGACATCTGCTATCAGCTGTAGCCAGAACTGTAATCTTACAGCAAGTCAGAGATTGCATTGCTAGTTGTCATGCAGGTGATCATATCAATAAACATTTCCACAACTTTTTTTTAGGTTGGAGTTGGAGATGTTTGCCATTGACTGTTGCTGGAGGGAGTTCACTGATGCTTTCAATTTATTCATAGCTAATTGCAATTCAACTTTTCCATAGAGAGAAGTGGATGGTAAAATCCCACAGCCTGGCAGGATTGCAGCATTTCTATGCTGCAGGATGCCATTGGCACATAGCTTTCAGGGTGCTGAATGCCCACTCTGCCCTATACCATAGCTAATCACCCTTCTTCATGCCTTTAGTGCCTGTTTTCATGTGCCTTTGCATGTCTTGATACTTCAGTGCAGTGTTACCCATCGACTGCAGGCATAACTGATGGAAAACTGCTGACAGAGATGGTCTTGAGGAATAACCTTGAGAAACTGTGAGGCGAGAAGCCTCAGCCTGAGGCTGAATTATCTCATAATAGGCAGAGTTCACCAAGAGTGGGAGGATGAATTCTGTCTTCCTGAAGTCGGACAGCAAGCTAATGGTCTGTGAAGCCACTGGCACTCCTCAGGGACAGAGCCTCAACCACTGGTAAATATTGGAACATGGCTCACTGGACTGCTGTAGAAAGCTTCAAGCCCCTTGACCACTACTATCCATAGCGAGGATGGGTGGAGTCTGAATCTGCTTGGCATAGGCTGAGTTTACCTGAGAGCAGACCAGGTTAGCAGCAGTCAGGCTTCTGGTGGAATTTGCTTGTTGCACAGTGGAAGATGGGCATTGGTCATATGATAACATATCATAACTGGGTCATGGGTGTGCCAATGGAGGTAGACATTAATTCCAAACTGGATAAAATGGTCGACAGGCTCCACACAAAGCCCTATGCCAAGTCTGCGTCGTATTCCCTTAAGCTCACTGACATCCATCTTGGGCTTTCTGATGGGGTTTCCCAGTGCTTCGTCAC
Source organism: Rhincodon typus (assembly GCF_021869965.1). Taxonomy (NCBI): domain Eukaryota; kingdom Metazoa; phylum Chordata; class Chondrichthyes; order Orectolobiformes; family Rhincodontidae; genus Rhincodon; species Rhincodon typus. Next base: position 16,506,053 of record NC_063355.1, on the reverse strand, counting down.
AGGGCAGATGGTAAGAGCTGGTGGTGGCCTTGACACAACACTGATGAAGTGAAACTTTCCAGTACACCCCTCTCCCTCTATGAAATCAAAAGCTGGCCTGTCCTTTTACTCAAATCACAATGAGCATGTGTTTTCAGCTGGACTCAGATTCATCATCTCCTACTCTTTCAGCAGTAAAATGAGCAGCAATGGCATTCTAATCATGGGAACCCATGAATGGTGTGTCGAGGCAATCTCTGAAAAGGCCTGTAGTTCAGCTGTCATACTTTTTTAGCTGCCTCCATGGCTTTAATGTCTGCTTCAGATGTTGACAATTAGTCGAATAAAACTGCGGTGAAGCTAATTTAGCATGTTTCCTCAAATTGGTTTGTGCATCATGCTGAATTATTCTGGCTTGTTTTGAAGAGAAAAATCACAAAACACTGAAAAATAGTGCATGCCTCATTAACATACAAACTCTCAAAATTCGCTGCATACTAATAATCAGTGCTTGTGTTATCTTTAATGTACCAGTGAGTCAAATCCCTTTGTGGATTGCACTTGACAATGGTGAAACAAATTTAACGGCTTGCAAAGCAATTGAAGTGAATCAGAAAGTCCCTGGCTTGTCAGGTCAAACGATAGACAAACCATAACACCATCATATCTTAAACCTCTCAAAATGCGGGTTTAGCCTTCAATCAGAGGTCTATGTCAAAGGCATTAAGGCTTTGTTTCTTTGAACAGGATGAATGGCTCAGGTCCACCATTTTCTATGAAGAAAGGTCCACACAAATAGGTACTGCTAGCCATTTTCATAAATAATGCATCTTGGAATAACAAACTACTTAAAGCTCATTAGAACAAAGAGACATTATAGTATCTAACAGACAAGCAAACATGAATGGAACATTAATCTTAAGCAAAAGGGAAGGGGGAAAAAACACCATAAATACTAAGACTCTGAAATAAAAAGAAGAAGAAAATGCAGAAAAACACAACAGGATCATCAACAGATAAAAAATAAGATTGGGCTAATGTTTTGGGTAGTGGCTTTTTGTGAAAAAGTATTTGACCATAACATTCATTTAACCTTTATGGTAGGACAATGCTTTGCCAGAATTTCCCACTATTCCATTTTTCAAAAATGGTGATGCATACATATTATTTACATTTCCTACCCTTTATTCTTTTAAACTTAATTGGTCTCAATGCTGTTTGATCCCTTTGGCCCTAAGAACAACATCTATCTAACTTCTTGAAAACATTCAACTGCTTTCTGTAGCAGAAAATTCTATAGGCTCACCACTTTCTGGGTGAAGAAATTTCTCCCCACCTTAGTCCAAAAAGGCCGACTCCATTCCTTGAGACTTTGACTCCTAGTTTTGCACTTCCTAGTTTTGAACATCTTTCCTGTATTTGCCTTGCCTCATCCTGTTAGCATTTTATAGATTTCTATGAGATCTAGCCCTCATTCTTCTAAACTCCAGTGGAAATAGTTCTAACCGATCCAGTCTCTCCTCATATGTCAATCCTACCATTCCAGGAATCAGTCTAGTAAACCTTTGTTGCACTCCCTCCAAATGAACAACATCCTTCCTCAGCTAAGGAGACCACAACAGGCCACAGTACTTCAGGTGTGGTCTCACCAGGACTCTGTACAATTGAAACAAGACATTTCTGCTCCTGTCCACGAATCCGCTTGTAATAAAGTTCAACATACCATTTGCCTTCTTCACTGTCTGCTGCCTCTGCATGCTTACGTTCAGCGACTGTTGCATCACAGGTTGACAGGGTGGTTAACAAGGCATTTAGCACACTTGCTTTCATTGCTAAGGCCTTTGTGTATAAGAGTTAGAATATCATGTTGAGGTTGCACAGGACATTAGTGAGGCCACTTTTGGAGTACTGTGCACAGTTCTGGGCACCCTGCTATAGGAAGGGTATTATTAAACTGGAGAAGGTTCAGAAAAGATTTACCAGGATGTTGCTGGGACTGGAGGGTTTGAGGTATAAGGATAGGCTGGGGCTTTCTTCTTTAGAGGATAGAAGGTTGAGGGTTGACCTGCAGGGGTTTATAAAATCTTGAGGTGCATAAATATGACGATTGGCCAAGGTCCTTTCCCGAAGGTGGGGGAGTTCAAAACTAGGGGGCATATTTTTAAAGTGAGAGGGGAAAGATTTAAAATGGACCTGAGGGGCAAATTTTTCACACAGATTATTGTTCCTTTGTAGAACAATCTGCCAGAGGAAATGGGGGAATGCAGGTACAGTTACATCAATAGGTACATGAATAGGAAAGGTTTAGAGGGATATGGGCCCAATGCAGGGGACTGGGACTAGTTTAGCTAGCAAAACTTAGTTGGCATGAATGAGTTGAACCAAGGGGTCCATTCCCGTGCTGTAAGACTCTATAACTGGGGTACAAGGACACCCATTTCTCATTTGATCTCCTCTTTCTCAATCTGTCGTCATTCTTACAAACAAAGTGGATAACCTGAAATTTCTTCACATTATACTTCATCGGCCATACATTTGCCTACTCAGTCAGCTTGTCTAAATCACACTGAAGCATCTCTGCATCCTCCTCGGAGCTCACTCTCCCACCTGACTTTTGTGGTGTGCAGACTTGGAGATATTACTTTTAGTTACCTGGCCTAAATCATTAATATATATTGTGAATAACTAGGGTTCTAGCATTGTTTCCTGCCGTAGCCCACTTATCACTGCATGCCACTAGGAAAAAGAACCATTAATTCCTCTTCTTTGTTTCCTGCCTGCTATCCATATAAGTACATTACCCCAATCCCATGTACTTTAATTTTACATGCTGCTGTTGTATGGAGGACTTTATTGAAAGTTCTTGGACAGTCAAAGTTAACCATATTCACTGGCTCCCCCTTATTAACTCTAACAGTTACATCCTTGAAAAATTCTAGTACTTTGTCAAGCGTGATTTTCCTTTCGTAAATCCATGCAGCTTCCGTTCAATTCTGTCACTGCTTTCCAAGTGCTCTGCTCTGAACACTTTTTTAATGGGCTCTAGCATATTTCACACTACCAATGTCAGGCTAACTAGTCTGTTATTCCCTGTTTTCTCTCTACCTCTTTTTATTTTAAATAGTGCAATTACATTTGCTACCTTCTAATTCACAGCGACTGTTCCAGAATCTGTAGAATCTTGGAAGATGACCACTAGTGTATCCATTCCTTAAGTACTCTTCCTTAAGTACTCTGGAATGTAGATTATCAGGCCCTGGGGATTTATCAGCCTTGAAGCCCATCAACTTCTTTAACAAATAATCTGGAAAATGAAGTGAACTCATGACATATGGAACAGATAAAAGATCAAAAATGAGCCAATCAAGCAGTCGTGATATTCTGTCTCATTGAGAGAGGTCTAATAGCATTGAGAGAGATTCCTATATTACAAATTTGTCTATATAATTCTGATTTCTGTTCTCTTACATTCTGTTCTATTACTCTGACATAAGGTTTGCTTTGCCTGTATAGGACACAAAACAGTACTTTTTGCTGTATCTTGTTACATGTGACATTAATAAATCAAATCAAAGTTTTGAATAATGATTCTAAGTTAGAATCATGAAATGGTAAGAAGTCAGATAGCATCAGGTTATAGTCCAACAGGTTTATTTGAAATCACAAGCTTTCAGAATATAGCCACTTCATCAGGTGAAGTGAGAGAGAAGCACACAGGCACAGAATTTATAGGCAGAGAGATCAAAAGATCATGAAAATGGTGTGAGTGGAATGTTGTCAGGCTGAATAATAGGTCTCTGCTTGTGAGAATGAATGTCAGACGGTGTGAATAAAGTGTCAACAGCTGAATAACAGGCGAAGGGATGACTGAGCCCATTGATCTCTCTGCCCATAAATTCTGTGCCTGTGTTCCTCACTCTCACTTCACCTGACGAAGGGGCAACACTCCAAAAGCTTGTGATTTCAAATAAACCGGTTGGACTATAACTTGTTATCATCTGACTTATGACCTTGTCTACCCCAGTCCAACACCAGCACCTCCAAATCATGAAATGTTAATAAATAGCACAAGAAGAGACCATTTAGCCATGGTATCCTAGCAGCTCTCTGGAAGCACAACTCACCTACTCCCCACCCCGCACCCCCGCCACCCTCTCCCATCCACTGCCTTTTCTCCGTAGCCTTACAGATGGTTTCACTTTTGAAGGACCCTATTGAATTTCCATCACACCCTCAGACAAAGCACCTCTTATTCTTATTTTACATTGTGTCAGCTTATTCTTCTGAACAGCATGAAGCATTGCGTTGTATCGCAGCATTGTGTGTCACCCACCACTTCTCAATTAGCTTGTCTCAGACCTCTTAACAGTTCTCACTACCTTCAGGTCACAATATTGGTACTGCCAATTTTTGGTTCATCCACAAGTTTTGATATTCTGCTCTATGTATACAAGTCTAGCTCATGAATAAAGATTTTAAAAAGCAACAGTATTGATGCAGAGATAGTAGGAACTGCAGATGCTGGAGAATCCGAGACAACAAGGTGCAGGGCTGGATGAACACTGCAGGCCAAGCAGCATCATAGGAGCAGAGAGGCTGACGTTTCGGGCCTAGACCCTTCATCAGAAAAGGGGGAAGGGAAGGGGGTTCTGAAATAAATAGGGAGAGAGTGGGAGGTCGATAGAAGAGGGATAGAGGAGAGGATAGGTGGAGAGGAAACAAACAGGTCGAAGGGGCGGGGATGGAGCCAGTAACCTGTTCTTCCTCCCACCTATCCCCTCCTCCCACCTCAAGCCGCACCTCCATCTCCTACCGACCAACCTCATCCCGCCCCCTTGACCTGTCCATCCTCCCTGGACTGACCTATCCCCTTCCTAACTCCCTACCTACACTCACCTTTACTGGCTCCATCCCTGCCTCTTCGACCTGTTTGTTTCCTCTCCACCTATCCTCTCCTCTATCCATCTTCTATCCGCCTCCCACTCTCTCCCTATTTATTTCAGAACCCCCTTCCCTTCCCCCTTTTCTGATGAAGGGTCTAGGACCGAAACGTCAGCCTCTCTGCTCCTATGATGCTGCTTGGCCTGCTGTGTTCATCCAGCCCCGCACCTTATTGTCTTGTATTGATGCAGATACTTGTGGAAGCCTAATGTGTATCTTCTTCCAGTTCTGTAAACAAACATGTTTATTCTTTATGTCACTTGGCAATTTCATATCAATGTTGCCACTTTCCTTTTATTCCATGGGCTTCAACTTTGTGAACAAGCCAGTGATTATGTCACTTTTCCAAATATCTTTTGTATATGATGTACATAGATCAATCAAATATCCTTATCACTACTGTTTATCATCTCATCAAAAATCTCAAGCAAGTTAGTTTCAGTACAATTATCATTGATTTTTCACCATCAAGGCTATACTGACACGGTGGCTCAGTGGTTAGCGCTGCTGCCTCACAGCGCCAGGAACCCAGATTTGATTCCACCCTTGGGTGACTGTCTGTGTGGAGTTTACACGTTCTCTCCATGTCTGCGTGGGTTTCCTCTGGGTGCTCCGGTTTCCTTCCACAGTCCAAAGGTGTGCAGGGTAGGTGGATTGGCCATGCTAAATTGCCCATAGTGTCCAGGGATGTGTAGATTAGGTGGGTTATAGGGGGATGGGTCTGGGTGGGATGCTCTGAAGATTGGTGTGAACTTGTTGGGCCGAATGGCCTGTTTCCACACTGCAGGGATTCTATGATCTATGACAGGCTTGTGATTGCTCAATGTATCCTAAAACACTTTTATGAAGGAAAGTGTAACATTTACAACTCTCCGGATGTATGGCACAACCTTGGTATCGACGAAGGATGGGAAGATTCTGGCCTGTGTCTCTGTAATTTCCACCCATACTTTACGCAGTATCCTTGGATGCCTTATCAATGTGAACTATGACCAACCTCACCTGTACCTCACGTTTAAGAACTTTTAGCCCATTTTGGGGTCACAATTATCATCTCTGTCACAATTTTTTTTTCTCTTGGTACCCATTTGGTACCTCAGCCATGTTCTCTGTTTCCATGCATAATTTGCCCTTCTGGTCCCTAGCTAATCTCACACATCTTTTCAGGAACATAGGAATAGGAGTAGGACACTCACTGCCCCACAAGCCTGTTTCACCATTCAATGAGGTCATGGTTGCATATACCTGCCTTTGGCCCATATCCCTTAACATCCTTGCTTAACAAAATATATATCCATTTCATCTATCATTCATATGTCATAGAAGACCTCTGTGTTTAATTTTAGCTGCTAATTTCCCCTCATACTTTCGCTCCTTATATCTCATTTGTATTTTTTCCACTTTTCCTCCGAACTAATGACATTTGGTTTGGTTTTCAATGTATTATCTACCTGACTTCTGCCATATGCATGCTTTATCTTACTCTCTATCACTGTTTGCATATAGAGAGTACTGGATATCTTTGTCCAGCTTACTACCTCTCCTGTAAGGAATGTTCTTCACCTATATCTGAAATATCTCCTCCTTAAAGGAACCCACTCTTCCATCACAATTTTACCAAACAATCTTTGATTCCAATTTATCTGGACCTGGTCTGTTCTCACTCCATTAAGATTGGATCTCCCTAAATCAATTATTTTTACTCTGGAATGCTCCTTGTCCTGAGCTGAAAATATTGTTGATCAATGTTCTTGGTCTAATATGAGATGCCTGGGCAGCACGGTGGCTCAGTGGTTACCACTACAGCCTCACAGCACCAGGGACCCGGGTTCAATTCCAGCCTCAGGTGACTGTCTGTGTGGAGTTTGCACATTCTCCCTGTGTCTGTGTGGGTTTCCTTCGGGTGCTCCGGTTTCCTCCCACAGTCCAAAGATGTGCAGGCTAGGTGGATTGGCCATGCTAAATTGCCCGTAGTGCCCAGGGGTGTAGTGGTTATAGGGGGATGGGACTGGGTGGGATGCTCCAAGGGTCAGTGTGGACTTGTTGGGCCACTGTAGGGATTCTAAGGTAGACTACCAAAGGAAAAATCAAATTATATTGCCATTTCATGAAAGTTCAGTGAATGACCCATTGCAATCCCCAGTTATAATAGCAATTAGAGAAACTGAAGGTAGAACATAGTTCCTAAGTGCAGACTGCATGAAAGAACAGAGACACCACATAGTAATGGATTGTAGGTTAGCACCATGGATCACTAAAATACTGAGGCCATGCTCAACTGTATCATTGTGAACAGATAGAGAGCAGAGGTTGGGCCTGGTTCCAAAAGGAGGCAAAGTGACAACAGAGGACTAAAAATTGATTTGCCCACTTTTGGCGCATAAAGGCTATTTGCCCCCTTAGGTTCTGCTGGAGATACATAGAGCCGCAGAGTCATACAGTTGTACAGTACGAAAACTGACATCCAACTTGTCCATGCTGACCAGATATCCTATATAAATCTAGCCTCATTTGCCAGCATTTGGCCCATATCCCTCTTAACCCTTCCTATTCAGGTACCCATTTAGATGCCTTTTAAAAATTGCATTGTACCAGCATCCACCACTTCCTCTGGCAGCTCATTCCATACATGCACTACCCTCTGCGTGAAAATGTTGTCCCTTAGTTCACTTTTGAATCTTTACCCTCTCACCTTAAACCTATGCCCTCTAGTTTTGGACTCACACACCCTGGATAAAAGACCTTAGTTTGTCATCTTATCCATGCCCCTCATGATTTTATAAACCTCTGTAATGTCTTTTCTCAGCCTCCAGTGCTCCAGGGAAAATAGCCCCAACCTATTCAGCCTCTCCCTGTGGCTCAAACCCTCCAAACCTGGCAACATCCTTGTAAATATTTTCTGCGCCCTTTCAAGTTTAACAACATCTTTCCTATAGCAGGGACACCAGACTTGAATGCAGTATTCCATAAGTGGCCTAACCAATGTTCTGTATAGCTGCAACATGACCTCACAACTCCTATACTCAATACACTGACCAATGAAGGCAGGCATACCAAATGCCTTCTTTATGACTGTCTGCCTGTGACTCCACCTTCAAGGTACTATGAACTTGCACCCCAAGGTCTCTCTGTTCAGCAACAGAATGTAGCACTGCCATACCGTTTACTGAAGAATATTGCTACACAGAGAGGTCCCTATTGTTGCTGCCTGCCTCTGTACTCAGTGGGAATCAAGCAGCATTGTATTAAGAGCAAGCGACACAGGTAGACTTTTAATCTCATAGGCAGTCAGGTCTTCTTTAAGGGAACAGGACAGTAAGCTGTTTTTGAACGGTGCTGCTCCAACTCAGAAATTGAAAATGGAACACATGGGCAGAGTGAGCGGCTTCAGGATCATGCAGACAGTACTGGAGGCTGGAGAGTACTGGAGGCACAAAGAAAGACATCATTGATGTGTTGGCAGAGGTCCCTTGAGGCCCACGCTCAGGAGGAGTTTGGATCAGTTGGCCAGGAAGGTTACGTGCTGGAGTCTGGCCTTAAGGACCTGATGCTGTGCTGGAAGAAATGTCATGACTTGAGCGCTCATAAGAGGAGTCACCCTGAACTTGAAACATTAACTCTGTTTCTGTCTCCACAGTTGCTGCCAGAATAGCAGAGTTAATCCAACTTTCTCTATGTTTGTTTTCATTTGAGCATGGCTTCTATTTCAATTCAACACAAAAGATGACAGCCATTCGCTGGTTCATTTCTCAGATCAATGCCTTGATTATTCAGAGACAACACGCCTGGCTTAAAATTTAAACAAAACCGAGCAGTTAAAGGTCAATCATTACAACTGGTGCATTCTCCATGGCAACACCTCTACCAGAACCCACTTGCCAACCAACCAATTATTAGTCTCCTTTCATATAGAATAAATGTTCATTTTCTCTCAAACTGGTATTTTTGTGAATTGCCATGTTGAGTGTAAAATGAAAAGCTTTGATAATACCCACATTCTGTGCTACCAAATGTCTAATTAAATGTAATGACCTCACATAGGTGGTCAATGCATGCCCAGTTAGCATCTCCAAACCAAAATAATCACCAGCCTCTCGCTTTGCTCAATGCACGAGAGCCCCATCAATGCATGGCACTTTGGATCCACAAACAATGTTTGGATACGCTATCTCATCCTCACACACCATTAATCCGGTTTATTTTGTACTCATTTCATACTCCCTGCACACATTCCCCATCAGACACATAACCCAAACACAGCTCAACATCAACACTCTCATTCTTCCCTCCATTTTCATCCTTGCGAGGTCACCTGTATCTCCTGAACCCTACAGAGTAGATGGTGCTTCTCATCCTGCTGCAAAAGCTCCTACAGCATTTGGCATCAGTAAAAATAGTGACGATAACAGCATGTTTCTGCCCTATGCTCCTTCAGAATTTCCCATACATGCTCTCTGTATCATTTAGCGTGATGATATGACCATGAACTGCTTGCTTCCCCCCTACCCTCACCTCCTTGCTCCAACCATTGCCTTCTGAGTTCCTGCTTTCTGAGATACCCAATCCAAGGAGCAGGAGAAAGGGTTGCAACACTGCTGTTTTATCACAATTGTAAAATCAGCCTGGGGGTAGAAACAAGATGGCGTACAGCTGATTGGCACCTTCGGTGTAATGCTCCTGTTTAGATCAATTTATGATGCCACAGTACACCATAGTAAATGCATTAATCAGTAATAAAAAGTAAATGTATCAAAAGGTGTTATCAAAACAATCACTACCCCACCATTCACAAACCTTGAACTGTGCTTGTCTAAAGCAATTTCACCTATCAAAATTAGCATGGAAATGCTAGGAAGCCTTACAACTTATAAAGTGACAGGCTGCAATAAATCAAGAGCTAATTATGTTGGTTATTAGGACAGTTTTACAACAGGCTTCACAAAGGCTGGATGCTGGTCATTATTGTAAGTTATATTGTAAGAACAGCATCTGTACTGTCAGGTTAACCAAGAATGGTACAGCAAAATATTTTTTTGAAGTATTTCTGTAAAACGAAACTTCGGTTTGTTGCTTTTATGTTTAAAGTTTTTAATGCTTTTAGTTAAAAAGACCAATGTTATTTACTCCCTTCTCTCCCAGAATGATTTTCTTAAAAACCAACAACCAACCTGGCACCGCATCTTTTCCCCCCATCTTAAAAATCAGTAATCATGCTGTGTCTGGTTTCCCAGATCCTTATTCAAGTAAATCGAACTCATATGGAGCCTCAAAGTCATCAGACTATCTGACTGCAAATGCTATCAGAGCTTACCCTTATCCAATCTGGAACTAGTCTTTTGTAGTGTTTGCTCATTGGATGTGAGCATTACTGCCTTGGCAAGCATTTACTGTCCACCTCCAAATGGCCTTGAGAACTTGCTGGTGAGCAGCGCTCTTGAACTGCTACTATTCATATGGTGCGGTTAGATCTGTATTGTTTTAATCACGGGAGTTCCACGATTTTGAACTAGAGGAAGCGAATGGACAGTGAAGGATTTATTTCTAAAATAGGACGGTATCTGGTTTGAAGGGCAACTTGTAAATGATGAGGTTGCTAGATATCTGTTGTCCCTGCCCTTCTTGGTAATTGACAGTGCGGCTTTGGAAGATGCAATCAAAGGATCGTTGACAAGATTCTGCAATGCATCTTGTTAATGATGCACACTGTTGGTCTGGGCAAGGGTAGTGGATGGGGTGAATGCTTGAATGTGTGGATGAGGTGCTGATGAAGCAGGCTGCTTTGAGATGGCATCGGGCTTACTTAAAGTTATTGCAGCTACATTTATCCAGGCAAGTGAGAGTACTCCATCACACTCCTGACTCACACTTTGGAGATGGTACACGGAAATCAGGAGGTGAGTAACAAGCCGCTGACCTGCTCTTGCAACCACAGTAATGGTGGAATTTTATGGAGTCCTTACGTGTGGAATGATTTGGGGGAAAACAGTAGGCTGGATGGAGAGAGAGAGAGAGAGAGAGAGAGACGAAAGGAATCATGCCGTGCGGCAAATCCATTTACTTCCCAATGCTATGGAATTTTAATTGTAGTGGGAAAGGTGAGGATAACCTTTCCACTCAGAGCATAATTAAAGCCCAAGTAAAGGTCTGCTCCCACTGCCTCTGATGTTTTGCCAAAGGGTAGCAGACATCTGCCAAATTGGGAGACCACTCAGTAAAGCTCCCTATGAGTTTAGTTGCTGTCCCCCTGATTTAGTATTCTGAAATCCACAATACAGTCCCCTGGAACCTATGGTGACCGTGACAAAAACGCCACCATCTGATCTCACCGACCACATCACCTCACTTTGTCAAAATCCACCTAATTGGGCACGGTGATGCTACTTGGTATGAGAGTAGTGCCTGTTGCCAGTGATCATCACAGTGGCACCATTGGAATGAGGAACCTCTGCCCCTCTTAGAGGCTAGCAGCCCTCAGAGACAAGACCTTTCACAGGGATGGGAGCCCTGAGCATAGTTAATTAGCTGTTTATTTGGCCCAGAATCTGGTGAAATTCTCCAAAAGGTCTCAAATTCTCCATTGTTGGGGCCACCACAATGCCAAAAATATTAATGCTGTTAATAGGTCTGTTCCAGTAAAGTCCCATGGTAATGCTCGTAATATTGTCGGTGATGCTGATGAACATCAAGGGCAGATGGTAAGATTCTCTTTTGTTGGAGGCACATTCATACATATTAATAAAGGGCGCTGGACATTCTTAAGAAGACAAATTCCTAGTTGAAGAGATACTGAAACAATTGTTACCCAACTCTCTACAAAACAGAAAATAAAGTTGGCATCGTCCTGGTCTGCATAGATCACAATAGATAATGCTGTAAATTTGCCAGCTTAGGAGAAACATTTATGATTCATTCAATGTTTAAACTCTTGTTCTGCAGAAACCTTTATTGGTTACTCCAACATTCGTTTTTTTTTCAAAACATCTCAGTATTTTAATGTTAGAGATAACCATTTAAGAAAATTCCAAGTCTTATGTGAAAAACCCAGATTAACCTTTTATTCCAAATGGAAGCAGACAACAGACTAAATTATACGATGTCATAATAGATTAGATGTCTTATTTCTCACTAGAAGGCATACTCGGGCTCCAAGTGCTCAGACAGGTACAATAGCTTGACCATGAGATCCACAGCAAATACTTAGCCCACCAGATCAGTGAACTACCTCAGACAACATAGGCATCTGCTCATCTTAAAATCACTGTGTGTCACTGACAGCTACTACAATGGTAGCACACAAGTCAGGCCTACCAAGCAAAATAGCACCATTCATCTGTACAATAATGCATAGTTAAGCATGAAATAGGCCAAAATGGGTCACGTTCAGAAGTGTTTCTATCAACTATATTCAAATTATTTCTTACTCTGGTTTAATTCATGATTATTTTCAGCAGTGTCTGCTTATTTTCTGCATGGGATTTATTTAGTTCTTTGAAATTTCAATGCGCTATTTGAATTGACAATTGTACAGTAAGTGTTTTATCTTTTGCCCTTTCTGACAGGAACAAGATTGAAATGTGAAAGAAAGGGGGCAATGGCCAAAGGGTAAAAGGAGATTTAACTAAGTGTAAAACAGAAAATAAGTTTTACAGCCTCATAAATAAATACTGTTCAGGCAATAATACAGCAGGGCCAGGCAGATTATGGCCACCAGCTATAGAAACAAGGAGGGCCGAGATAGGCCATTAAAAAGCTGCACTGGGAACGTGAGGAGATAAGACATTCAGATAGCATCATCTGCCACAGACATCTAGCGGAGTGATCAATGGCTTTCATCGTCTCCTGGTATCTGTAATGACGAAATTATGGTACTATATTCCCTTAATTATCCAATCAATGTGCAAGTGTTGATAAAGAGAAGGATACTTTGAGACATTCTGATGGTAGGGTGCGGTGAGGATTTAATCACAAACTGGCTTATCTGAGAGGACAAAGCTTGAGAGACAACAAAAGCTGTTCAGACCTTAAAACACTGGTTAGTCTCATAAACAGCAGAATGCTTTTGTTTCTGAGACAAAATTCAAGAATCATTGTTAAAAGCCTCGATGGCATCCAATTCACTTGAGCAAATGTATTGTTGAGTCCAGCTTCTACAGATCAAATGATAGAAAGTGCCTTTACTCTACTGGCCACATCAACAGAAAATAAAATATAATGCATTTTAATTTGAAAAAATATATTAACGTGGAGAAGGATGTTTGTCACTTAAAGCCTATAGCAATACAATGTTTTAAACATGAAAGTATTTATTCAGTATATATAGGAACCTGTTCCCACTCTAATATATTAATAATCTGTCATATCATTTTACAGGAGGAAGAGAAAATCTAAGTAATGCTTGCCACCAAGAATGACAAGAAAATTGTATTAAAGCCGTTGGTGTTTTGTTGTGAATCAATGTATTCTTTGTCTTTTGACTTTTATGTGTATATCACATCTCATTTTTCATATGTTGGAGGTGTCTTTTCTGTATCAAAATAAAGGAGGGAGAAAAAGAGAAGTATCACATTTAAGTTCCACCTCACACTTTGAAAGTCAAAGTTCAAGCTGTCTTTGAATGCCTTTAGACTCTGTCAGACATATATGCACATATTTACTTTATAATCATTGTCACTAACCAGATAATGCCTTGACAATGGTAGAAGACACAGATAATAGAAACAGAGACAGTTTTGAGAACATCTTGAAAAGGTACTGTCATGTATGGTGTAAATTGAAGGTGTCATCTCCATGAAAATGTCTAATCCCAGCAAAGTATACATAGAGACACAGCCAGGAAGATTACGTATCATTTCCATCATGAATATTTGTTTATACTACAAAAGCACTACAAATATACATGCATCATTTCCATTATGAATACCCAGTAACTATGAATAATATAAAGGTTATTCTTCAATGCAATGTGACTGTTTTAAAAACAAATTTCAAACACTTGTCACACAGGTAATGCTCTTCTAAATATGCTTTCCACGTGTCAGCTTCTGAATAGCACATTTTAATTTGACAATTGTTTAATTTACAAGAAAATACAGAAAAAGTCAATGCTTTGGGTGCTTGAGCATTGAACAGAAACAAGCATTAAATCCCCTATTACTTTGATGTTTCAAAAAAAACAAAATGCAATTTTTCTCTCACCCAACATAACAACACGCTGCTTGTCATTACAAAACAAAATTGCCATACGCTGGTAGCATGAGACTAATACTTTAAAAATCTATAAAATCCTCAGAGACCTTTTTTTTCCCTGCTTCTTTCTTCAGTCTTGCTCTTCAATGCTCCTTCCGAAATGGGCTCTGGCTCCTAAATGTCTGCTAAGGAGCAGGATTAGATCAGACACCCTGTTCACATCGCATTCCCCTGTAGCCCTCAGCAGGGACAGTTGATGATGTCTCTGCACCCCTTGACCTGGTTTGCTGAAAGTCAAAACTTGCAACACAAAGCACAGTATTCAGCCAAGGATGTCTGGCGACAAAACCCAAATATAAAAAAAACTCATTCATAAAATATTTGCTCCCTTTTGAACATTATCCCTCCCACACTACAATTACATACTACCAAAGCACTACAAACATAAAATTACATTCATCTTTTGCTCTGGATACTAAAAAATATTTACAACATGTCTTTCTAAAATTCATATTAAAGTTATCCCCATACATGCAAGTAATTGTTTTCTTTTTGTAGTTTTCATAATGAAATAAAAGTATCTTAACAGCAGAAAGAGAGGAAAGCTAAGTTTGAATGCAAGTGTTGGATATTTAAAAGAAAAACGCAAAGACCATTTAAAATATCCAAAAGTGTATAAAATTCAAAGCATAGTTTGATTTTCATGATTGAATTTGCAAGCTGTTGAATAACATAGAAATTTAGTTGTTGACTCATGTGTAGTCATGGGGTGGAATCTTTGCTCCCAGAGGAGGGAGCTCAGAGGCAGGACACGTGCATACTTAGGCAAGATGGTGCTGTACCCAAACACTGCTGTCTCTCCCCAACTACTGGAATTAAGTTCTGGGTGGGAAAACCCAAAGTCTCCTCCTTACTGTCAATTGAGGTCCCAAAGTGGCCAGTTAAGGACCATGTGATCAAAATCCTTGAGTATGATTGAGGGATAGACACTAGCTAGTAGTGCCATTGGGAGCCATCTGCTACCACTGCTTCTCACCCCGCCCTCCGCCAACATCTCCTATTGTCCTTCCACAACAATGACCTTAGTCCTGGGACATCTCTTATCCTAGGACTCTGGAAGGTGCTTTTCCAGCAGCAGCCACAGGTTTCTCTGTGGCACTGCTGAGAACAAAAGCTAACTGTCAGCTTCCTGGCCAGGTCTTCTGACCTTAAGGTCTTGATTGTGGGGAGAGACTGACAGTGCCCTCACAATTGCAGTTTGGCCTGTAACTTGTCAGCCCTTCCCTCGAATAGAAAGTTCTTGTCTCTCACAAGATTTCCAGGCACCTGACTAGACATCTGAAGCCTCAACAAGATTACGTCCAGGGTTTCCACTTCAATCTTAAGCAGCTGAACACATACAATAAAGGTCTCACAGCCAAAAATTCTGACAAAGAAACACCTTTAAAGTTGTAGCTTCTCCAGAAATCAAACCGATCTAATGCACTGACAATTAGAAAGAGACAAGCAAATAAACTTAAGGTGGATAGGATATATATTCTTAATAAAACATCCCGAAAGGACTAAGTGAAACAGAGCTGCTTAATTTGGCAATAGAAAGGGAGGAAACCTTAGCTTGCCGATTATATGTGAGCACAAATATCAAAAGATTGTGAAAGAAATAGTTCACTGGCAGTATAATTATAGGAAGGATATTGTGTTAACTGCAGCCTTCCTGATTTTTGTCATTTGTGCAGACAAAGGAAAACAATACCTGCTTCTCACCCAAGAAACTAAGACTTGGCCTGATTTTCACTCTGAGCAGTGAAAGGGCGAGCAATGATGTGAACATTTAATATAGTCTTTGCATCTAATTTAAACAACAACAAGAGGCACCAATTTGACCTTTAAAAAAGAAACCTATTGCAAATCAGGAAGACAATAAAGGTCTTGCCAAAGTAACGAATGTATTTTTAGAGACACTGACACCTAAATCAAGAACTCACACTAGAGAACCAGAATACCCGGAAACCGCTCAAAAGAATAGTTTTCCTTCTCGAGAGTCAAGTGATTTTGAGACTGGTTAATGTGGAAGTGCACAAAAGCAGAGCTGCAAGCTAATCTATAAAACAGGTCCCGAACAAATCTGAGGGCGTGAGATGGTGCAGCAGATATGTCAGGAGATTTTACTCCTTCAGCAATGCTTTTAACATGTCCATTTACTTTTTTTTAAAACTCAACATCCATGGGAATAAGTGAGAGTTTGTGAATACAATAATACTCACGGAAGGTTGACTAACATCAAAACCAGGATTAAATGCTCGCATTATATGTTGTTAATCAAAGGTTAATCAAAAAGGGATACACCTATTTTACTGTTTAACTATTTTTTGTTGAAATAGCAAATCTAAAATTCTGTACGAGCAGGCAATTATGTAGCTGCTTTTCTTTAAAAAAAAAACTGTATTAAAAGCAATGAGGTGGCTTTATTTCATTCAGTAAAGTTAGCAGTTGTTACCAGAATGGTGCACCTTAATAGAGAAACAAAATGACCATAGAATTGTATGGTGCATAAGAAAGCCATTTGAATAAAAGAGCTGGACAAATTACATTTTTATTTATTAACAGTTAAGCACAAGAATTGATGACCATCTAGTTCTGAACTTAATCCATTACCAGGCCAGGAAGTCTAGTTTGAGGGATGATTCACCGAGTACACTGCTAGTTGTCATACAAATTGTGCCGACTTGACAATATGTGATTGTTTCACCAAACACTGGCTGTAAACAAATGTTGTTCAGATGCACCCAAAAAAAAATTAAGGTGCATTCCTAAAGATTCCTCTACCAACCCAGTTTGTTCAATGGTAACATTCCATAGTCCCAGCATAGTGACCAGGTACCGATGGATTTTGGAGCCTTTTACGCAGAATGAGGGAAGAAGGTGACAAAAATACAGTCCCTCCTTCAGTTACACATTTTGTGACATTGGCTGCTGTCTTAAACCTACTCACTCTTGAAACTGGGAAATATGTAGACGGTGGGTACAAGACCAATTGTCAATTATAAGGAACGGAGAAGTGTTTTCAGTTTTATCTTGCTGTTAAATGTTTGCATTTTCTTTTGCATAGCTTCACAATTTCTGAAAATTAGCAAGTGTCACAGAGAATGTCCTTCTGAAGAATAATAGGATTGATAAACTAAATCTATTATACATTATGGCAAGGTTCCATGGTAAAGCATATGTGGTTTTTGTGTCTTAATTTTCTAATATTGGTAGAATTGTATTAAGCTCTACAATGCCTTATCACAAGAATTTTATGAAATCAAAGCTTTACACAGCTAGGTGAACTGCTCTAATGTTCTTAGACAAGTGACCTATGATAAAGTTTACATGATAATCTCAGGTCCACGGTGATTTGATCCTTGAATTAATACATTGAGCTGAAAAGTTGAAAGTTAATAAAAATACCCTATCTTGGTTTGAATATGCAAACTTACAAACATAAAACATTAATATACATAAAAGCCATACTGGATTTGCTTATTTGAGAATTATTTTAAAGTGAAGTTGAAGACACATTTTTACATTGCATTTCCCATTGTCATCTATGTTTCCATTCACAGCTTAAAATAGACAGGAGTGGCATTTGAAATAAGAAGCCTAAAAGAGCTTAAGGGAAACCTTAAAAGGAAGTCAGATAGCAAAAGTCATATAAATGTGATATTAATGTGTTCGACATATGTAACCTTTATGTAGTCTTTACACTCTCTAAAAAAGATTACATCAAAAATAAATAATTTGCATGTACATATTATCTCTCATGTCCTTACAGTATTTCTGTTACATATTTCGTTCACATTTTTAAACTAAAAGGCATTTCCTAACGTTTTAAAATGATAACAGTTATGTCACAGTTTCAAATGTTTCACACAAAATGAATTATGTATCGAACTCTCTAATGATGGAGGTGGTAGTACTCTCATCCCTGAGTCAAATTAAGTTGCTTCAAGTTCCATTTAGAACATAGAACATAGAACAATACAGCACAGTACAGCCCCTTCGGCCCACGATGTTGTGCCGAACTTTTACCCTAATCCTAAGGTCTATCTAACCTCCTACCTTATACTATCATCCATATGCCTATCTAATAGCCACTTAAATGCCCCTAATGAGGCCGACTCCACTACCCTCTCCGGCAATGCATTCCACGCCCCTACCACTCTCTGAGTAAAGGACCTACCTCTGATGTCTCCCCTATATCTACCTCCACTCACTTTAAAACTATGCCGCCTCGTAATAGCTACCTCCAGCCTAGGAAAAAGTCTCTGGCTGTCTACTCTGTCTATACCTCTGATTATTTTGTACACCTCTACCAAGTCACCTCTTCGTCCTTCTAAAGAGAAAAGCCCTAGCTCTCTCAACCTTTCCTCGTAAGACCTTCCCTCTATTCCAGGCAACATCCTGGTAAATCGCCTCTGCATCTTTTCCAACGCTTCCACGTCTTTCCTGTAATGAGGCGACCAGAACTGGACACAATATTCCAGATGTGGCCGAGCCAGGCTTTTGTATAGCTGGAGCATAACTTCACGGCTCTTGAATTCAATCCCTCTATTAATGAAAGCTAACACACCGTATGCCTTCTTAACAACTCTATCCACCTGGGTGGCGGCTTTCAGGAAACTGTGGACATGAACCCCAAGATCCCTCTGCTCCTCCACACTGCCAAGAATCTTTCTGTTAACCCTGTATTCTGCTTTCAAGTTTGTCCTTCCAAAATGAATCATCTCACACTTTTCAGGGTTAAACTCCATCTGCCACTTCTCAGTCCAGCTCTGCATCCTATCAATGTCCCTTTGTAACCTAGAACAGCCCTCCGCACTGTCCACAACGCGACCCACCTTCGTGTCGTCCGCGAACTTACTAATCCCCCCTTCCACTCCTTCATCTAAATCATTTACAAAAATCACAAATAGAAGAGGACCAGAACAGATCCTTGTGGTACACCACTCGTAACTGAGCACCATGTTGAATACTTTCCGTCCACTACCACCCTTTGTCTTCTAAGGGTCAGCCAATTCTGAATCCAATCTGCCACGTTTCCACCAAGCTCATGCCTCCTTACCTTCTGCATGAGCCTATCATGGGGAATCTTATCAAACGCCTTACTTAAATCCATGTATACCACATCCACTGCTCTACCTTCATCCACGTGTTTGGTCACCTCTTCAAAGAATTCAATAAGGTTTGTGAGGCATGATCTACCCCTCACAAATCCATGCTGACTATCATGAATCAAACTGTGCTTTTCCAAGTGATCATAAATCCTATCTCTCAGAACCCTTTCCAATAATTTGCCCACCACTGACGTAAGACTAACTGGCCTGTAATTTCCGGGGTTATCCCTCTTCCCTTTTTCGAACAAGGGAATGACATTTGCCTCTCTCTAATCTTCCGGCACTATACCTGTGGATAACTTGATTCAGAGATTAAAGCACAAAACTCTAGATACTTCAAATGCTGCACAATGGAAGGCAACACTTTTTGGATGAAACATTAAACCCAGGCCTTGTCTGCCCTCTCAGGTAAATTATTCCATTGTACTATTTAGAAGAAAAATTGGGAAGTTATCCCTGGTGAGTTGGCCAATATTTATACCTCAACCAACATCAGAAAATATATGAAGGGTCTCGACCCAAAACGTCAGCTTTCCTGCTCCTCTGATGCTGCTTGGCCTGCTGTGTTCATCCAGCTCTACACCTTGTTATCTCAGATTCTCCAGCATCGGCAGTTCCTACTATCTCAGAAAATATATGATCTGGTTGTTATCGTTTTGCTGCTTGTAGGAGCTTACTATGTGCATAAATGCATTTTCTATGTTACAACAGTTCCCATAATTCAGAAGTATTTCACTGAGAGGAAAGGACTTTGAAACATGCAAGGTTGTGAAATTTGCCATACAAATACAAAGAATTTCTGTCACATATTATTAACAGGAATTAAAGCTGACACTGTGGCTCAGTGGTTAGCACTGCTGCCTCACACCTGGGTTTGATTCCAGCCTTGAGTGACTGTGTGGAGCTTGCGCATTCTTCCCATGTCTGCGTGAGTTTCCTCTGGGTGTTCCATTTTCCTCCCACAGTCTAAAGATGTGCAGTTTAGGTGGATTTGCCATGCTATATTGCCCCATAGTGTCCAGGGATGTGCAGACTTAGGTGGATTAGCCATGGGAAATGCAGGGGTTGGGGGGTGGGGGGCTGGTGGTGGGGGTCTAGGCGAGAAGCTCTTCAGTGATGCAGGTGACTCCATGGGCCGAATTGCCTGCTTCCACGCTGTAGGGGTTCTATGATTCTAATATTTGGGACAGAAAGTAAGGACAAAAATCTAATCCAGCAAAATGTGGAAATATACATTTCTTTAGGAAAATCGTATTAAACCTTTCATAGAATCCCTACCGTGGAAACAGGCTGTTCAGCGCAACAAGTCCACACCAACCCTCAGAGCATCCCACCCAGACCTATTCCCCTATAATCCACCTGAACACTACAGGTAATTTAGCATGGCTAATCCACCTGGTCAGCACATCTTTGGACTGTGGGAAGAAACCGGAGCACCCAGAGGAAACCCTCTGACACGGGGAGAACATGCAAACTCCACACAGACAGTTGCCCGAGGGTGGAATCGAACCCTGTGAGGCAGCAGTGCTAATGACTGAGCCACCATGCTGCCCCTCTAGCAGCATGTTGGTGAAGGAGATGACCAGAATTCAATCGTTATTATGCTTCAAATTTATTCACAAAATGGAACATTACAAATATAAAGCTCTTAATTCTATCTACCACCACCAATGTCAATTACTGTCTCTTTAATTGTTTTTAACTGACCTCTTGGGAAATGTTATGGCACACCTTCAGAACAGGTGGCAGTTGAACCTGGATCTTGTTAGCGAGGAATAGAGGCTCTACCATTGCACTACAAGACCCATATATTGGTTGTGTGCACAAATCATAATGCAACGAGTGCCTCTCACTTATAGCCACAAAATTATTTCACACGATTAGTAGACAGCAAGACAACAAACACAAACTTGGTAACATTTTGAAAGACCAGAGGAAATGAGGTGGTAGATAACTTGATGAAGCTGCAAATGTAAAAGTGCATGGGATCCTAGCTTTTAAAAATAAATTGCAAATGAAAAGGGAATCCAAAATGCAATACCAATTATTAGTCAGATTAAGATATGGGTTCGGGGGCCTCCATTCTGGGAAAGATGTCAAATTAAGGCCATAGAGGGAGTGTACAAGAAATTGACAGTGATAATTCCAAAGATTAAAGTTCTTAACTTAGAGACATTAAAATAACTGGGACACTTAGAAATAGAATGGAGAAGGTTACAACGATATCTGGTAAATGCATTTAGAATCATAATAAATCTATAAGAAAAAGAGTAAAAGTAGGCTAATCAGCCCATTGAGTCTGTCTATCATTCAATGAGATCATGTCGGATCTGAGAATGATTTCCAGTTTCCAACCTTTTTCACATGACCTTTGATTGATGAAAAATCTAATGAAAGCAAAATAGTTGACTGACTTGAAATGTTAACTCTGGCTGTCTTCCAACACATATTGCCAGACCTGCTGAATTTCTCCAGCATTCTCTATTTGTTTTTGATTAAAAATCTGTTTATCTCAGCCTTGAATATACCTAAAGGCCTAGCCTTAATAGCCCTGTGTAGTAAAGTAGTACACAGGATTTGTTACCCTCAGATAAAAAAAATCTCCTCATCTCTATGTTAAATGGATCACCCTTACTCTCAAATTATTAGAAAGTCCCTCCCTATCCAGGATTAATCTAGTGAACCTTCTCTGGACTATCTCCAATGCCAGTATAACATTCCTTAGATAAGGAGACAAGAATTGTTCACAGTTGTGATCTGACTAGTATAGTTTTAGCAAGACCTCCATATTTTTACATCTCACTTCCTTTGAAATAGAGCCAACGTTCAATTTGCTTTCTGCATTATTTGTTGAACTTGGATGTTAGCTTTCTATGATTTATGCATGAGGACTCCCAAATTCCTCTGTGCTACAGCTTTATGCAGTGTTTCTCTATTTAAACAATATTCAGCTCTTCTATTCTTCCTGCCAATCACAAATATTCTCACATTAATTTCCATCTGCTAAGCTTTTACTATCTCACTTAATCTGTTTATTTCCCTCTTTAGACTCTTTGTTGCTTTCCCATCTATTTCATGTCTTGTGGAATCTTGGCGATAGCATAGTCACTTCCCTCATGGAGGACATTAATACATATTGCAAATAATTGTGGCCCCAGCACAGATCCCTCTGTCACACCACTATTTACGGGTTGCCAACCTGAAAACACCCCCTTCATCCCAAATCTCTGTTTTCTATTAGTTAGTCAATCCTCTATCAATGTTAATGTCGTACCCCACACCATGGGCTCTTATCTTTACATGTGGTACCTTCTGGAATATCTTTTGGAATGTATTTCATCTAGTAATTCCCATGTCATCTATTCTGCTCGTTAACTCCTCAAAGAATCCTAATTAATTTGTCAGGCATGATTTCCTTTTCATGAAGTTATGCATTTCTAAACACTTGTGATTACACCTTTAGAATACTCTATAATTTCTTTTCTCTAATGAGCTATATTAAGCAAACTGGTTTATAGTCACCAGTTTATTTTCTCCTTCCCTTTATGAATTAGAGTGCTATATTGGCAGTTTTCCAAATCTCTGGGACACTGCCAAAATTTAAGGATTCTTGGATTTAAGCATTCCAGTGTGTGGAGCATAAGGAGATAAAAACTAGAAGCAGATTACACATTGAGCCTCTTAAACATGTTCTGCTATTTAATATGCTCATGGCTTATCTCATCTGAGCCTCAGCTCCACTTTCCTGCCTGTTCCCCATAACCATTTAACTTGTTACTAATTAAAACTCTGTATCTCCTTTTTAAATGCATTCATCCACTATCTTTTTAGCTATATCCTTTTGTATCCTAGGATACAATCCCTCAGGTCCAGGGGATGTATTAGCCTTTACAACATTTGTTTCCATGATTTTTTTTTGTTTGTGATTATACATTTACATTCTTTCCATAGTTTTCCATTTGATTTAGTATTTTTGGAATGCAATAAATTTCCTCTATGCTGAAAACTGATACAAAATATTTATTCAACCCCTCTGCCATTTCCTGGTTCCCCATTGTTATTTCTGCAGGTTCTTCTCTAAAGGGTCTACATTAACTTGAGCTCTTTTCTTTTTACATATTTAAAGCAGTTCTTACTGTCTGCTTTTACATTACTTATTGGTTTACCTCGATAGTTTACTTTCTCATTCTATTGTTTTGATCATATTTTATTAGCTTTTAAAATATTTCCATTCTTCCAGTCTATCACTAATGTTTGTCATATTGTGTGTTCTTCTTTCAATTTGATACTATCCTTAACTTCCTTGGTTAACTATGACTGGTTCATCCTCTTCCTAGAATCCTTCTTCCACACTAGGATATATCTTTGTGCTGAGTCATGAATTAATTTCTGAAACATCTAACATTATTTATCAACCATCTATTCTGCCCAAATTCTTCCTTAGTTCACTCCAGCCAACTCTGCCCTCAATCCTTTCTAATTCCCATTATTTGAGTTTATCACAGTTGTTTAGGACCCAAGTTCCTCACTTTCAAACTGGATGCTAAATTTTACCATGTTATGGTTGCTGTTTCACTGGAGATCTTTTACTTTCAAATAATTTAGTAAATTTGCCTAATTACACATTACCAGATCCAAAATAGCCTGATTCCATGATTGGATCCATGATACCCTGTTCCCACAAATAAACTGTGAATTCTTTCTCATTGTTAATTCTGCCAATTTGATTTTCCCCAATCTACAAGAAGATCAAATTTACCCATGATTAATGTACAGACTTTATTTCATACCCTAATTATTTCCTTTTATATTCTGATTATTCATTGAGCCTATGCAAAGAACATGTCAATGAATGACCTCGAGCTGCAGTTCTTCTTGCAGAACATGATGGGATTTGGGTGAACCAGTTGTATGATGAAGCAAACCTAATACAGCATTATTGACCAATTGTGCAATGGAGCCCATTCCCATGTGGACGTGGTCATTTTGTATTGATCGCTGTGCAGTTGGATCCTGTGGTTGCCTTAAAGCTTGACATTTTCACTTAAACAGTGTTATGTATGAAATACAAACAAGAAGAAGGCATAGCCCCTTAACCTCCATTCAATAAGATCATTGCTGATCTGACTGTAACCTCAAATCCATAGTCCAACTTACTCCAATAACATTTCACCTCCTTGTTCAACTGGGATATAGTTGCTGCTTCCTTAAAAATATTCAAGGACTCTGTTTCCACCGCATTTTCAGAAAGAGAGTCCCGAAGGCTCGTGATTCTCAGAGAAAAAGAATTGACATCTCCATTTTAAATGGGAGTCGCCTGATTTTTAAACAGCAACCCCCAGTTATAGGTTCTCCCATGAAAAGAAACATCCTGTCCCCATCTACTTTCTCAACAACAATCAAGCAACTGATGTGTTTCAATTGAGTCTCCTCATCTAGACTGCAGGGGATACAGGTTCAGGCAATTTAACATTTCTATATGAGAAAACACACTCAGTCCATGTATTAATCCAGTAATTTGTTTTCTTCCTGAACTACTTCCAACATCTTTACATCCTTATTTAAATAAGGTGACCACTAATATGTACAAGAGCTGAGTAGGGCCATTGACATGATGATTAATAAACAATGATCCTTTTCATTGGCAACTTGTCGCTGCCTTACAAGAATATTACCTAGCTACTTGTCAGAAGATGAAGTAAGCTGTGCCTGGCATTAAGATCAGCTTCATTAGATTTTTCATCTTATTCTGCCAAAAATCCCACCATAGCCCAGAAGCCTATAGTTCCAGCCCATGATTCAGCCCATAATTTCTAAGAAATAGCCCACATCCCAATATTTGTCCATGTAAAAATGAAAGTCGCCTTTTCTTTGTTCATTTGAAGTTCTTAAATTTATTGGCTTAACACCTTTAGTGATTGAGATTTCAGTGTTTCATTAGACGAATCTGTTCTTTATGTGTATTTGCCAAAAGTGCCTGGATCTGTTATAATTTTTCTGGCAGGATTTCAATGAGAGTGTCATACTTGGCCCAATAATCCAAGGAAGTTTGCCTGAGTTTGGCATTGACAAAGATCTCCCTCCGGTGATAGATGCTTGTGAACTTGATTAGGCCTATCCTGGCTGAAATGTGTGGCCTAACACAAAAGATGGTGTTTTGGATGTTACATGTGAAGGTTACATGCTACATTATAGTTTAGGGAAGTTAACATGCAATATTCTTCTTTCCACTGTATGCTACCTGGTGCTGTCTGTGTTCAGGCTCCAGTTCTCTCACAATACACGTTAGGCTAATGTTTGTCCAAAAACTGCACACAGCATGTTCATTCGAATATATAGGCTAGGGGCACACAATTGTCGTTAACATTTTTCCAGCGCGATATCTACAAGTCTTCCCTCTTTCTCAACAGCATACAGAAGGGTGCTGGTGTATTCTAATCATACTCCCTCTCAGATAATGCTGACATTTCCTGCCTCAAATACTTGTAACCTGGTTTGATTTGGCTTTATGGTCAGTATTCCCTTGGCCTTCCTGCATCCCCTTATAATGCCCATTAAACCAGACTGTATATAAAATAGCTTGCTGTAATTGATCATTTTAAATATTGGGGTTCTCTTCCCATGGAACAAGTGCTCTTTCTGCATGTTGCTGATCCAAGACCGGACCTGTCCTTGCTTAATCTGCTCAAGGTTCTCCCGCAACTGTTTAATCATCCACTGGGCATAGATGCTGGACAGAGTCCTATTCTGCTGCCTACTATCATCTATCTCTGTGAAGTCTAGTCCTATTAAGGGTTCGATACTTCTCTTGGGGCATCTGGTCATTAGAATGTGCGTGCCCAATTTTGTGCCAATGGTCACCTGATCACACCCTCATGATAAACAATGACATTCCCTGAAGTTTTCTATTTACTTGCTATACCTGCATATTAACTTCTGTGATTCCTGCACCAGGATAACCAGACCCCTCTCCACCTCAGAGCTCTGCAATCTCTCATATTTTAGATACTATAATTTTTAAATTCTTGCCAGAATGGAGGATTTCACAATTTCACAGATTATTTTCTAACTGCCACGTTTTTACTAATACTCAGCCCATCTCTAACATTTTGTAGCTTCACAACTTGTCCTTTTCACAACTTGCTTTCCTTTCTGTCTTTGTGTTATTAGCAAATTTGGCAACCACACAAGGCAACCACACAATCCAAATCAATCGATTTAAATTGTAAACAGTTGAGGTCCCTGTAGCACACCACTCATTGCATCTTGTCAACCAGAAAATGACACCTTTTTTGCAAACCCTTTGCTTCCTGTTAGGCAGACAATCGTCTATCCATGTCAATAAGCTACTCGCTACATCATGAGCTTTTATTTTTCACAATAACATTTGATGTGGCACTTTAGCAAAAGCCTTCTGGAAACCTAAGTAATGCATATCTGATGGTTCCCCTTTAACCACATCATGTGCTCCCTCCTCAAATAACTCCCAGACTGATCAAACACAACCTCCATTTCACAAAATCATGCTGATGTTATCTGATTACCTTGAACTTATCTAAATGCCCTGCTTTAACTTCTTTAATAATCGCTTCTAATATTTTCCTAATGTCAGGTGTTAAGCTAACTAGCCTGTCGTTTCTTATTTTCTACATTTTTGAATAAAGGACTTACATTAACTACTTTCCACCCTAAAGGAACCTTCCTGAAGTCTAATGGATTTTAGAAAATTTAGTGTCTTTGATCATGAAGACTGAAGCAAATTATGTATTCAAATCCTCTGTCATTTTCTGGTTCCCCATTATTTTCTCAGTATCGTTCCCTAAGGGAGCTGCGTTCCTTGGACTCTCTCTTCCTTTTATGTTTAAACATGCTTTGTTTGCTTTTATATTATTTGTTAATTTACCTTCATGATTAATTTTCTCCCTTATAGCTTTTTGTTCATCTTTTGTTGGGTTTAAAAAAACTTTCCTAGTTCTTTGGCTTAACACCAATCTTTGCCACATAGTATCAAATTGAAAGAAAACATACCCTCATTGGTTAAACATGTTTGGGTTATCCTCTCCCTAGAATCCTTCTTCTTCATTGGGATATATCTTTTCTGTGACTCTTGAACTATTTTCTAAAAGGCCTGCCATTGTTCATTAACTGTCTTTTCTGCTAAACTCCTTTCCCAGTCCATTCCATACACTCTACCCTCATTTTTTTGTAATTATCTTTAATTAAATTTATCACAATTGTTTCCAGCCCAAGTTTCTCACTCTCAAACTGAGTGAAGTCTTGCTATCATACATATTCCATCTTGTGTTAATAAAGCTATTGCATTATCCTTTACTTACTAACTGACCTTCAAAAAATCACATACTCCTAAATATTTAGATCACAGCTTTGATCTCAAAACAGAGATGAATGATACCCAGATACAAAGGGTATGGGCATAATGGGGGGAATGTCACTGAGATTGATTATTTGCCATTATCTGGAATGGTTGAGCAAGTTGTTAATTTGTTTTAATATGCTTACAAGGTTGAAACCAAGACAAAGGACAGATTCTTTATTGAAAGTGAAAGGGGACAGATATAAAAGGGACCTAAGGGGCAATTCTTTTCTTGTTTGGCATGAGCTGCCAGAGGTGGTGGTGGAGTCTGGTACAATTACAACATTTAAAAGGCTTCCTGATGGGTATATGAATAGGAGGGTTTAGAGGTATATGGGCCAAATAGGACTAGATTAATTTAGGATACCTGGTCAACATGGACGAGTTGGACCAAAGAGTCTGTTTACATGTTGTACATCTCTATGACTAAAACACAGTGTCATATCTCTCTTCTTCAGTCCCAGCTGTTGCCCCTTTATATATCCAGACAATTAATTAATTAATAACATAATCATTTGTTTCCCATTTAACCGTAATTACTTGATATATTAGTACAGGTTTGACGGGCCAAATGGCCTGCTCAACATTGCTATGTGCACACGGTACCCATGCTGATATTCCAAAACTAGCCAAATGTGAGAGATTGTCTCCAAATTGTCCTGATCCGAACAGCTTACAACTCCTTGAATTTGCAAGTACTACATCATTATTGGAAATTCGCATTGGTGCTACTATTCTCATTGTTATGAACATTTAGAAATTCATGTTCATGGCGTACAGTTGCAAGGACAGCAACCTCATGAAATATGAATGAAAAAAAAGCAGGCAAAGAAAAAGGCAAACAAAATCAATGAATAAAAAGAGAAAATTGCAGCATTTCATGTGCAGCATTTTACCATTTATTTACTGCTTGTGATTACTTTTAAATTGGGAATGAAAGGGATGTGTACCATTGAAAACTGAAAATAATACATTCAGCTGTCAGACTGTCATGAATCTACTCTGAATGGTGCCATTTACTACTTAATTCAGCCTTTTTGCATTGAGAAATAGACTCCTGTGTGGAAGTAATCTATATCCACTATACCCTGAGGGTGTATTTTCTAAAACAAATGCATGTGACCTGGGATTGCTCACTTCCATGTACTTCTGTTGTGTCATGAACTCTCGTGTCTCAGAGGCTTTTCAGAATTACTAATCCGAGCTCCCCTGGCAAAAGTGTGCATCAGTTGCACAAGGTGCTGTGACCCAATGATGGAGAGGTCATTCGTCTCAAACCCTTGCCACCAAGTCCTTGTGACACAGCAACTGACAAGGGGTCTGCTGGAGCCATAATACCAGCAACCTGACACTGCAGAACTGCCTCTGGTAACCATGTGAAAACAAGACTTTAATTAATATTTAACATTGCTAAGAGAAATCCAAGAGTACTGCGGCAGTGGAACCTATAAACTCAAGTTAGAGGAATGCTGAAAGCCTCTAATGATCCACAATAACCATTCTTTCAATGGGCTGTTTTACAGGTCCGAGGTATCCATTTCTCCACAGCCACTGCTGAGACAAGCAGCTCTAGTGACAGCAAAGCTCTGGGACCACATAATGACCCATAAAATGTTACTTCTAGGTATGTTCTCTAGCCCCTTCAAGTCAGAGGTCAGCTACAATCGGAGATAATGACTGCTAATAATGTCATCTGATCAGGATATAAGACCTTAAGAGATCTAAGAGAAAATGATTCAAAACAAAGGAGAGAAAGAAGTCTCAAACTCTATAGACTTTGTTCAGGCTTCAATATCTTTTCCTACTTCTTCCTTCCTTCCTTCTAATTCCCTTAACAATTATACAATATGATTGGTTTTGATTAGTAACTGATAGCATTTTCACCTTTGAGCATTTGAAAATATGGTGGCTCAGTGCCAGAGACCCCGGTTCGATTCCACCCTTGGGCGACTGTCTGTGTGGAGTTTGCACGTTCTCCCCGTGTCTGTGTGGGTTTCATCCCACAGTCCAAAGATGTGCAGGCTTAGGTGGATTGGCCATGCTAAATTGCCCATAGTGTTCAGGGATGTGTAGGTTAGATAGGTTCCAGGGGGTTGGGTCTGGATGGGATGCTCTGAAGGTCGGTTTGGACTTGTTGGGCCGAAGGGCCTGTTTCCACACTGTAGGGATTCTGAGACAATGTTTGATGGAATTGTTCAGACAGCATGCTGCATGTGCCACCACTGAGAGTTACCAAACCTGTTTTTCTGTATTTCCTACCTGCACCAGTCTTCTCACATCCCCAAAACTGCCGCTAGTTGCCCAAGTTTCCATAATGGCCTTCAAAGAATATTGAGCTGGTTCTGTAAATCATATGCAGAAGGATGCCAGTCAGCACCGGTGCCAATACTGGCACTTTAAAAGTATTCTCCAATTCATACTGATTCACTCTGGGTTTTTTCCCCCAGTATAATCCTACAAGTTTTTCCTTTTTAAGGGTAAATCCAATTCACTTTTGCAAATTTTTGTTGAATGTGTTTGCACCACCCTTTCAGGCCACTTGTATGTGTAAGAAATGTAATGTTCGCACTAATTTCTAAGCGTACAGACATTTGTACAACTTTCTAGTTAGCACTATAGCTAGCCAGAAGACAGAGCTAATTTCTCTCTGCTTAAAATCTAATTTCTTTCAAGAATAAAGAAATTTCTAACGGTATCTTTATTTAAAAATTAAAGAAGTACATGCAAAACTCTACCGACAACAAAATGCAGAAATTGCTGGTGAAACACAACAGGTCTGGCAGAATCTGTGAGAACAAAGCAGAGTTAATGTTTCGAATCTGGTGACTCTTCATCAGAACAGAGTTAAACAATATATGCAGTTCCATTTTGCAGGCAGATTGATTGAGAATTGCATGAAAAGAGCTTCAAAAATCTTGCATGTCATTGTCAAGATAGGTTTTACAGAATTAACACCTCTGATATTTCCGTGAGCTATCAGAAAGGTATAAAGATCTGATAAATTCTTGAAGACCAGCTCAAAGTAAGAATAACTTAAGGAATAACAGATTCCAATTCTCATCATAAGGACAGCAACCTCAAGAATTTATTCGCCAGTTTGTCAGGAGATGCTACAAAAAAGGGCATGATTGTGAATTTAAGAAATGTTGTCATGAGGCTCGCAAGGGGAGATATATCAATGAGGCCCAGAGCTAACCAAACAAAAGGCAAATTTTGTGACCAAGCTTTCCTTGTTGTGAATCTCACAAACATTGGTGGTATGAGACATTCAGAAGCTTTTATGATCATTAACACATATCCTGTCTTTAAAAGCTGAAATCAATGCAGGAGCTAATACCAACATGTAACTATTACTCATTCTGAAAGACACAGCAACAGATGTTCCAGGTTACAGCCTGGTACATGGTACATAGTGAGAAATTGTCTCACTGTTTATAAACAGATCACAAATTCCATGCACTGGCAGAATCATTTTGCGGTATCAATATGCAAGCTCATCTTGGCTTCCTTTTACCTGGTAGATATCAATGGTCCAGTAGTGGCAGGACTACTGATGTGTCAGGTCTCAGAGTAGACACAATTCATGAAATTCAAATCAAACCCACTGGTTTCTCGGTCAGGAGGTTTCCATGAGCACAATTGTTCGGACTTGCTTCCAATCTTGCTGCCCTCCTGATTCTTTCCATGTTGATGTCAAAGTTTTTTTCTACCTCTCCAATCATCTTTTGAGTTCTCTTCACCTTTGAATTCCTGTCCCCTCTTGTTAATTTCAATGCTGCTCCTATCCCTGACCTTTGCTATTTCCATTCCAATCATAGTGTAACATCTCTGGCGCAAACAAATCTCTATTTATTGTACTCCCACATGTAAGGTTCCATATAGACATCCTTGTCAATCCTGTCCCTATCAAATTATGCCTCAGTACCTTGTTCTCTTTTCTCTCATGCTTGCTTCATTAACCCAAGCCTCTAGCTCAGTACAGGACCAGACTGTATCCTGCTCTCAGTTCCCATTCCAAAATGTTGCTTTGTTGCATTTCTTAGAGAGACTTCCAGTAAGTTTCACTGTTCAGTAGGTGCCATGGTTCTTGCACTCAGCATTGATACTTCGCTCTCTCTGGTTCCTGCTGTCCCTTCCTAAATTACTCCTGCAATCCATTTGGTTATTCCATTCACACATTCATATTACTCCTCTCCTGTTGCAGTTCTTTAGATTTCTTGCACTTATGCTCTTACTGTTTTTAGTTCCCATGTCATTTATGCAAGAATGTGTCTTGTTATGCTCATTTCTTTCATGCCTCAGAATGTGTGCTCAGTGACTCCCCAGTCCCTCCCGACTCACTCATCCTCTGACTGACCTGTTTGGAATTGTTTCTGCTTTGTTTCGGTTTTGTTTGGAATGCCAGTGACAATACAAACTGCCTGTTGTAAGCTGCCAGTTTCTCCTCATCCTATACCTGCCGCACCCTCACCCAAGGTCTTACCCCAACCCAATCTCTGCATTGTGTTTCAGTTCTGTTTTGAAAGCCCTCCATAACACTGCAGTTCCAGGCACTTCTGGAACAGTTCATTCATGATCTTCTCAAACAACCATCCAGAGTTTGGAAATTTTGGCTCACAGACCTAATATCTCCTTTTCTCAGTCCAAGATCCTAACTCTAGCTCTCCAAAATACTGCTAATGATACATAATGAGGGGAAAAAAAATCATCAGACATCGTAAATATCAGATCAAGGAACTATAACACAATTATAATGGCCAACATGCAACAAGAATATAACACTAATAACACTATTTTCAGAGAAGTAATCCCTTACTGTCATGCAACACTGACATAAGGCAGATGCTGTTCCATAAATTCTGTACAACAATATTTTCCTGGCCCGTGATTTGAAGAAACCATTACCCTTTGCAAAAGCAGTTGTAGTGTATCCAGTAAGTTCAACAGAACTAATGAAAACAATCGTGGTGAAGTATTCATTTAACGCATGTTAAGTAACCAAATGTGTTCAGGAATTATTGCAAGTTCAAGGTACTAACTCTAAGGTTTTGGAGTAGATCTGGAGCTTGGGTTGTGGGTGTTGAGGTTGGTTGGCTCGCCGAGCTGGTTTGTTGTTCCGCGGATGTTTCGTTACCGTGCTTGGTAACATCCTCAGTGCAGCCTCTGATGAAGCGTCAGTGTGTTTTCCCGCCTGGTTTTTAAACTCTGGGGTCCGTTGCGATGGATTGCCTCACTTCTGGGTTTACTCCGTAGTGGAATGTATATGGGGTCAAATTCAATGTGTTTACTAATAGCATGCTTCGTGGAGTGCCATGCTTCCAGGAATTCTCGTGCTTGTCTCTGACTAGCCTGTCCCAGGATCTTGGTGTTGTCCCAGTTGAAGTCGTGGTTCTCCTTGT
>NC_063355.1:16416578-16468018 GCF_021869965.1 Rhincodon typus | reverse complement strand
ACAAGGAGAACCACGACTTCAACTGGGACAACACCAAGATCCTGGGATAGGCTAGTCAGAGACAAGCATGAGAATTCCTGGAAGCATGGCACTCCACGAAGCATGCTATTAATAAACACATTGAACTCGACCCCATATACATTCCACTACAGAGGAAACCCAGAAGTGAGGCAATCCATTGCAACGGACCCAGAGTTTAAAAACCAGGCGGGAAAACACACCGATGCTTCATCAGAGGCTGCACTGATGAAGCACAGTACCAAGCACAGTAACGAAACGTCTGAGGAACAACAAACCAGCTCGGCGAGCCAACCAACCTCAACAAGATACTAACTAACGCAAAAAACATTCAAGCTTTGCTATCTTGGTTCACATGATAAGAATCCCTTGCAAGTATTGTAATGCATTGTAGGTAGTCAAATTCATTGGTATACTCTTCAGTAAAAATGTCTTCCTGTTGTACTATACTAATGTAAGACAAGTCAGGCTCCATATTAAAGTAGCAGTTCTACTGCTGTTCCTGAAGTATTTAAGTTAGGACCTGTCTTATTGTAATTCCTTTTCCGTGACACACATCAAATGCTGGTATCTCCAGGCATTCACAGTAAAGTTGTCTGGTTAGGTTGATGAAAAGCTGCAGACTTGAGGTAAAGCGCAAGGCTACATCAGTGTCTGGCTAAGAGAAATGAAGTTCTGCATAGATGTGGTCATGTGCAGTCCCTATCATGCCATTGAGAAAATGGTTACAACGTTATTTTTAGCAAGAGCGGACTTTCCCGTCAACTCTTAATTCTCATCAAAAAGATTAAAGGTGTTAATGACCCAATGGAGCTAAATATACCTTGTATCAATGTCAAGGTAGCCGCTTAATTTAATGACCATTTTCAAATCCAAATATTCCAAGTCTAGAGTTGTCATAGTTTTAAAAATGTTACAACCAGCTTCCATTCCCCATACATCACTTCCAATCTTTGCTGCCATGTTTTGTCATGATTGACATACTTTTGTTGTTATAGCTTTGAAATGTTTTGAGCCAATGTTACTCTTGAAATATTGCTGCAGGAACAATAGCAAAGGAGGGCTGACTTCTTTAGAACTGAAATGTCGGCATTCCTAACATTCCCTCAGGTAAAGACAATGTCAGAAATCCCTGAAAGACGGTGGCTGAGCAAGGGAAGGCAATTTCACATCCATAAGTTCTGGATTTCAAATATTGTTATGAGATTGTTGGTATATGGATAACACAGCATTTTCCGACTATTAAATATATGGCATAAGGATTCAAGGCACAATAAATTTACAGAAAATTCCATGCAGTTTTATTTCATTACACACAACACCTTTCATCATTTTCATATCTATCTTTGTATCACAGCTAGAAAGACCTTGAACGTGCCCCTGAAACATAACTTCCAAAACGGCAAACAAATCTTGGGAGGGTGCCTAATGCATGTAAGCATGGGAATAGTTTTGTTACTGTTCTTCCAAACTATGATGTTTGTATGCTGAGGATTTGCTCACAAGAAAATACCCGGTCTAACAGCCAAGAGCTAACGTGAGCCTCACAATTTCTGCCACTGTACATGATTTAGGGAGTCATTAGTTTGGAGGCCTTAGAAGGACAGGGAAAGACAGTGTCTTATAAAGTTTCTGGCTAATATCATATCTTTCCAAACAGTACACGCTCATTCAGTAGCACAAAAGCACGTGCAGCATAACAGCTGCATGCATATTTGTCTCGCAATTTCTTGTCATAGGACTTCCTATTTATTGCTATTCCAATATATGTTACTGTTCCTTTCCTAAAGAACATGCCCAAGATGAGTGAGAACAAATATGCCAGCACTTGGCACCGGATCTTGGCACCCACTCCCTCTGGTATATGCACTAGCCCACCTTCCTGTTTTATAAAATCAAATTGCAGATAGAAGAACATGTGAAGCAGCAAATAGTGCAAAATTTCTGGATACCGAAAGAGTTTGACTTCCTCAGCTGCTTCCATTTCTGAAGGCAATGGCACAGCTCCGTCAGAGGATGCATCAGCAAGGCTATCTCCCTCATCCTCCACCAGTGTAGACACGTACACCTCAGTGGGCACTTCAACTAGACCAGACTTGGGAGCACATTTTGGAGAGGACATTGTCTCTACAGTTGGCTGAGGAAGACCTCAGGAAATCAGATGCTAGCCATCTACTCTGTGCCAGGCAGCAGACGACCCCATGATGTTAGCAATTAATAACTTTGTGAAAATGCACAAGCATAAGAGCAGAAGGCAGGTTTGTAAGACATACTTGGTGAACTGAGTTGAAGGTTGGAGAAGTCCAACAACTTTACCAGTACTGTACACCATACAAAGTCAGGTCCAGTAGAATATTTGGTGGCCGTTGGAAATGAACGTGGATCTGCTCACATTGTTTTATCTGATGGTACTCAGCATCAATAGCAAGGCAACAAGGGAATGAGGGAAATCAACTTTACTCCATGTATCCCTTCTTTTTAGAGGAGCAGACTGGTGACAGCAGGCACCCACAATGCAGAGGAAGGACACAAGGACCACCAGAAGTCTCTTCTCGCACTCTCCAGGGGTGCCTGACTCCTCTGACTCTACTGTACCTGCAACACTAAATTTTTCCTTAAGGCAATGACAATCTCTGTCAATGATAATATAAGCAGCACACAGATGAAAAATCGTAGTGCCTTATGGGGTACAGAGCAAAACTTAACACAGGTCCGGTCCAACTTGCTTTATTGTTCCAAGTATCTGTTCAATGAGGCCTGTAGTTCACTAGGCCACATGTCTTTTGGGCTGTTAATGGGATTTGGGACAATAAGTACTACATGTCATTCATGCCATGCAAGTGCCAGGCAATGACCATCTCCAATTATGTTCTAATCATCTACCCTTAATGATTAATGGCAATGCTATTGCTAAATATATCACTGTCAACATATGGGGGCTATTTCTGGGCAGAAACTGAATTGGATCAGTATTCTTAATACTAAGCCACATGAGGTGGTCAGACACTAGTAATTATGCAGTCATTAATTCACCTTCTGATTCCCCAATGTCTGTTCACCACCTACAAGTCACAAGCCAGCATTCTCCACTTACTTGGAAGACTATGGCACCAACAGCATTTAACAAGCTTGACAACATCCAAGACAAACCAGTCCTCTCAATTGACTGCTTATCCACAGCTTAAATATTTTCTCTCTCTTTCACCATCACACAGAGGCAGCAGTACTATCTGCACGACGCACTGCAACAACTCATCAAGGTTGTTGTGACAGTACCTTCTAAACCGGTGACTTCTGCCATGGAGAAAGTCAAGGGCAGTGGGTTCAATGGAAGACTATCACCTGCAAGTTCCTCTCTAAGCCACTTAGCATCTGATGTGGACGTACATCAAAGTTTCTCCATTTTGATGGGTTGAAATCCAGAAACCACTTTCCTAACAGCACTATGGGGCTTGCTACACCCCATTGACTACAGCAGCTCAAGAAGGTAACTCCTTCCCCTCACCGGTGCAATTTGGAATTGGTAACAAATGCTCGCCTTGCTGCAACGCTCACATTCCATGAAAGAATACTGAAAGAATGATCATCCATTGTCCTTTTCCCCTCATAGCGCCAAGCCAGAGCTGACCATCTCACTGCTTAAGTTTGAATAAGTTTCCAGTTGCAAAACTGTGGAATTTACATCTGGATGTCAATTGGTTGGAAAAACCATTGCAGCTGCTCACCAAGAAAATGTACTTAGTGAAATGGTTGGTAGCTCAGTATCCTACCTACCCGTCTAATGAACCTATACCTGTTAAAGGAACCAAACTGATTTACCCATTACACAAAGGTTGAGGGCAGCAGTAGTCTTTATCGTCACTGCCAGTGTAGCATTGAGAATTGACTCTGTAGCTCCTCCTTAGCACTGCTGGTTAATCACATAAATGCTGAGGAGCCTGAGTATGTTACACCTTCTTGCCAGGTACCAATTCTACTTTGTTGATCCATGACCTAGTGTAGTACCTGTTAAGTTCACCATCTTCTGCCATTTGCATTTCTAATCTCCTGCCCTCCACTGCAGGATGTGCAGTAACTGCTTTCTACCCATCTTCAACATGAAACTTTTTTGCAATGTGCATTTCTGTTGCGACTAAGATGACATTTAGAAATCTCAATTGCTAAACACATAGGCACCAGGTCTGGCTGGCAGTGAAATGGTTTTTCGGTGATTTGCCCAGATCTGCAACTTTTACAAAGCCTTGGCAAATGAATTAGCCTTCAGCCATTTATGCCTCAGACTGAAATTTCTTCCTGAAATGCATTTGTCTCTCCATCTTTCTCTTCTCCTAGAAGAACACCTTAAAGTTGAACTCTTGAACTAGGTTTTTGGTCCCACCTTCCTGTTTCCTTCTCTGGCTCAGCAACCATCATTTCCTTTGTGCTCTCTGAAGCACTATGGAAACTGGCTTTCCGTACTAAAGCTAATGTATAACTGAATATGGCTATCATTATTACCAACATACCAGTACTTTACATTTAGCTCAGTAAGGATAGGAGTCTGTCTGCATTGCGAGAGGCGGGTGGGTGAACGAGTATAGTTTTTTTGATTTGTGCTTACTTGTCAGAATCGATAATGGACTATCACCAACTCTAAGCAGCTGTGACAAAACACAGGTCACAGTTGTTCCCAAACTTGAATCAATCACCTTAATGTGTGCACTAATTGAGGCCACTTAATGTGTGCACTAATTGAGGCCACTTTAAATGAATGCATTGCCTTAGATATCGCTAACCACAGTTAACTTCTTTCCTGCTGGAACACAGTCTCAACATTCACCGCCCTGTTCACCACCATGCGCAGTCATCAAACTCATTCTGTGAATAGCATTGTCACACAACTCCATTTCTGCTCCTGCCTGAATAGAGGGGGTAAATGCTTATCTTTGGGCGAGGATGCAGGAGCCCCAGATTGTTTCCAAGTCACAAATCCACTCAAGGATGGAGGAGGATGGGGTTGGTATTTGGGTGGGGGTGGAGAAGGTGTCCAGCTGTAGGCACCAGGTAGACTCTTGAAGCTGAAAAGCAGCCAGATGCCTTCCAGCTTCAGCGGGGTGCACAGCTATAGTCCAAGGCACGTAACCGAGAGAGTGGTACACCAAGAAAGCATTCTTTCAACAACTTCCTTAAAAGATAAAACTAAAATACTGAAGGCCAGCGACCACCACTGTGGTAGTGAGCTACATGAAAGGGTGATCTTAGTCTATAATCCCACTTCAGTATACACGGAATGCCTGTTGGCCTGCTGAGGGGAGGTGATGGCCAAGTGGTATTAATGCTGGGCTGTTAATCCAGAGACCCAGATAATGTTCTGGGGTCCTGGGTTCAAAACCCACCTTGACAAATGGTGGAATTTGAATTCAGTAAATATCCGGAATTAACAATCTAATGATGACTGTGAATCCATTGCCGATTGTGGGAAAAACCCATCTGGTTCACTAATGTCCTTTAGGAAAGGAAACGCCATTCTTACCTGGTCTGGCCTACATATGACTCCAGACCCACAGCAACGTGGTTGTCTCTTAACTGCCCTCTGGGCAATTAGGAATGGACAATAAATGCTGTCTAGCCAGCGACGCCCTCATCTGCCGCACTGGGGACAAAACCTGCCTGGCTGCCTGCCTTATGTTGGAGGGCAACTTTACTCGGCCTCAAAACTCACCTTGCCCAAAACTGCTGGCAAGGTAGACAGAGTCAGGAAACTGCCATGTTGGTCGACAAATGTTGTTTCTGACCATGAATGGACTTAAACTGCTGAAAATCTCTCCACAACAAAAGCTGTCAGAAGGAGTTGATCTGCCGACGAGTAAAACAAATCAATGGTCCAGTCATCTTGGTACTTCCCTCTGGCTCTTTCTGCATCTGGATTTACTGCCACACTGTCTTTACTGCTGTAGATTAATTGACTGCTCAGAAATGTTATGACACATCACTGGAGCAGATGGATCTTTAATTCGGGCATCCTGGCTCAGAGTTAGGGACAATATCACTGCACCTCAAGAGCCCCCTGTCCTGCTGCTGTATTTTCGATAATGATCAGTTAATTTTCCTATAATTATCAGGGCTATAGCAGCAATAGGATATCTGACTGCAAAAGCGACAAGCAGAAAGCAGCACAAGCCATTACACCAATCAGGAAGACATTACCTACAGACACAAATGATTCCATTATATGAATTTTATATAAAAGGGGGCAGTACAGTGGCTCAGTGCTTAACACTGCTGCCACAAAGTGCCAAGGACCCGAGTTCGATTCCAGCCTCATGCGACTGTGTGGAGTTTACCCATTCTCTCTGTGTCTGTGTGGGTTTCCTCTGCATGCTCTGGTTTCCTCCCACAGTCAAAGATGTGTGGGGTAGGTGGATTGACCATGCTAAATTGCTCCATAGTGTTATGCAAGCTAGGTGAGTTAGCCATGGGAAAAGCAGTGTTATGGGATTAGGGTGGGAGAGTGTCATAATGCTCTTAGGAGGGTCAGTACAGACTCAATGTGTCGTATGGCCTCTATCTGCACTGTAGGGTTTCTCTGATTCTATGAAATTAATTCTCATAGATTATAATGCAAACTAATTAATGAAGCGTGTGTTGACTTAAAACAACAATATGGACATTCCTCCCTAGATTCTGTGCTATGATTAAACTGCAATCATATTGTATGGTAGTACAAAGTAGGTCACATAACATGGAGGACTTCATAATCCATGTACAACAATAGACATAAGCTTGTACTGTAGCCACATCTCCTTCATTCAAAATCATCCATGTGGATATATGCAATTGTATTTATCCCATTTTGCCTTTCAAAGTGTTCTTGCTACAATGCCAGGCAACTGGACACTCAGTGAACTGCAGCTATCCCATCTGTCATACTGTGAGGAATATATGATAGAGGCCCCAAAGTT
This sequence comes from Rhincodon typus, assembly GCF_021869965.1. Lineage (NCBI taxonomy): Eukaryota > Metazoa > Chordata > Chondrichthyes > Orectolobiformes > Rhincodontidae > Rhincodon > Rhincodon typus. The sequence continues at coordinate 16,461,059 of NC_063355.1, read as the reverse complement.
TGAATGCTCGATGTTGTTTTAACGGAAGTTTCTGAGGAAAGACAGACATTACACGCCTGCTAAAATGCTACGGATAGAGGTGCATTCCTCTATCTTTCTAATGCTGCTTGAGCTGCCATTTTTGAGACTGTTTCACAGTTGCCTGGGTTTCACAGTTGGGAATGTGCGGTGGGAGTGGGGAATTTAAACGAGAGGGAAAACAATCCAACATGTATAAATACCCAATATAAATGTTCCCACTTGAAAATTATCTCACTGACATTATTCAGCATCCTAAACATCATAGTCACAATCTAATGCATAGCAAACAAAAGCTGTAGGTACATAGAAAGATAGATACAAGGTCATGGAGGAATAATGACATCCCTGTATGGAACTACATAAACTACCAACAATAAAATGTAAACCTAGTTTAAACCTCACTTCCCTGATAAATTCTGTTAAAAAGAATAAGAGACAAGGATACTGTGTCAGAGGCCAATTTATTCCCTTCACCCAGTCTCACACATGAATAAATACATTGAAGAGTCAAACTATGTGTTTTTAAACCAGGTTCTGGTCCAAATGTGCCCAATTCATGCTGATCGGGTTGATCTGCTACAGTGATGTGTGCTTTTACCTCCTGTGGGATATTGATGCCCGCTAAGTCAATACATATTGCCAGCTCCCATCACAAGAGCTAGGCATGGCTAACACAATAGTAAAAGCTTCAATGGATGTTTACAAAGCTCCTGATATATACATATAATACAGCCAAAGGCACTTCAGTGTTCAATGTTAAGCTAGTGCAAATCACACTCTGATCAGTGCTTCATGCCTTGAGTGACTCTAGTTAAGATGGAGACTGAAACTGATGTAACCTTAGGTCACATGCAATAAAATTGTGTGATATTATACTTAAAAGTATACTGCATAGTGGATGGGAGATATAATGCAAGACAGGTGAGGTTACAATCTTAGCTTTTTAGCTAGTGTCTCATTCGTGTAATCAAACACAGAAAGTAACATTTCTTCCAGATTTTGAAAGCCTTAGCAAAAACATTTCAAATAAAATGGTTTCACCTCCCATCAACATTAATTGGTTCAAATGTTACTCAACTTACACTTTTTCACCAAAACCACAAATCAAATACAAAAAAAAAGATATATTCAGTATATGCAACCCTATGACCCTGTCCTTCTCCATTCCCTAAGGCCCCCAAATTATTTGATTTTCCTGTTATTTAATTTTACCATTGCCTAGTTTGGAGACACTGAGTTAGTTATATAACTTGATTGTCACCAAAATGGCCCTGCAACCTGTGATCTTCTTAATGCACGGGGTTTCATTTCACATGGGTCGGTGTTTAGTTTAATCACCAAATCACTGGGACAATTCTAAAATAAATATCAATGAGAGTCAAGTTATCGATACACCAAGTTTGTGTAAATGACACTGGTTCAGTTTAGGAAACCTGGTTGGCATGGATGAGTGACTCTATAATTCAATGAAAGGAGTTATTCAACAAGTTCTGATTCTTCTGAAAAAAGTTCAACTGAAATATTTTGTTTTTCTCTTTGCAAATGCTGCAGACCTGCTGAGTATTGACAGTGTTTTCTGTCTTTACTTGTGAATAAATCAATGCCTTCAAAGCCGAGATACATTGTCAATGCTAGTTCTGTGACTCAATTTATGTCCAACTAGAGGTATTCATAATCAGAACGCAGTGTTTACAAAGTTGCAGCAGCTAGGTTTGACTATAAGGCTGTTGAGTAGAAAAATGAAGTATAATCGGTGAAATATTAATGTGGTTGCATCAGGAAATGTCCAAGAAGTCAGTGAGTTTTTGGAAAGAGGACACCACTGAAAGAGAGCCACTCAAAGTTGCATTCTGTCAAATTCTTTTACATTATAGTGTTTGATCATTTTTCCTAGTTTTAATGGTGTGGCCCTGTTTTAACTATTGATCACCACTTTCCAAATACAAGCCAACAATCCTCAACCTGCGACTGCCTATCCTCCTCTCCACCCCCATCAGCCCACAGAGCTGCTTCCAAAGGGATTGTTGAACGAGCCTGCGGGTGTGTGCATTGCTATCACAACCATTTAGACCTTCACCATGGTGAAATGCCCCACCTAGTGGCTTCACCCAAGAACTGGTAAAGTCAGTCAAACAGAGAATGCAGGTTTCATGTGTTGGCGGTTGATGAGTTTCCACTGAGTTCAGGCAAACACCTCAGTAATCTGGAATCATTTTGTGTTTCAATATCTTTCGCTAAAGTGAATTGGGCAATGTTTTAATTTAAAATGCCTCTCATTTAGAGCTCTAACTTTACAAGAGCTGGCTTTGTACTGTTCGTTGTTAGCAAGGCCTTACTCTGAGAAATGAGGTTTTACTGGATATATGGCTCTCAATGACAGTAAATTCATAAATGCAACAACACATTTTTAAAGAAGTCTGTTCAGGCCTCACTGAAAGCATGTATTTGTTGCAGATTAATTAAAATATATAAGCTAAAGCATTTATTTTTCCATTTTATAAACTTGAAATATGGCAATAACCTACAGCATTTTCAGAAAAGATTTGTTTTACAGGTCTTAGCTTATGAAGTTTTAAGTGTCACAATTAAATACAACGCTTGGCATTCATGACATATTAAGTGAAAAGGAAGTATGAAAATATGAAACAGCATAAATTACTTTGTAATATTTTGATGTAGAAATTTACATTAGATCACTAATGACAATTATCTGCTACCAAAATACAATGAAAATGCTGCCACATCAGTGGAAATGTAGCTAACCCAGTGTGTGTTTCAGGTTTTAGAGTGATCAGCTATGGTTATTAAACTGTGGGAAGTACAGTTATCAAGGAGAATTGGCAGTAATGTGATGTTACATAAGAAAGATTGAAACTAGGAGAAGGAGTAGGCTGTTGGGTCCTTCAAACCTGCTCCGCCATTCTATATGTTTGAGGCTGATCCTCTATTTTCATGTCATATTGCCTCTTACTCCCCAGACTCCTGGATACATTAAACATCTAAAACTGTACGTACCTCTTTCTTGATTATATTCAGTGACTTGGCCTCCCAAGCCTTCTGTGATAGAGAATTCCACAGGTTTACTGAATAGTGAAGAATATTTTCCACATTTCAGTCCTAATGGCCTACCCAGTATCCTGGGACTGTTTCCTTGGTTCTAGACTCTCCGCAACTAGTCTGCTCAGCCCTGTTTGAATTTTGGGTTTTGGGTTCTCTCTCTGTGGCTATTTTGAGTGGGAACCTTTAGTTATGTGTCTTTCTCAAGTTGTGCTCAAGAGAGGAGTGGTTAGAGCATTGATGGAGCAAACTTTCATTGTTCTGCAGCTCAAGTACCAATTAAGTTTTGTAACTGAGCTTCACAATAAAAGCTATTTTTAAAAACTTATTTTGCATTCTTGATTTATATGTGTTAAGTGTTATGTTGGAGATAAACATTCTTGTCTACATCATGGCCCACAAATAGCTGAGGTATCAGGCAGACAGCTAGCTCAAGGAGGCTCAGAGACCGCTTTGTTGAGCACCTACGCTCAGTTCGCGACAAACGACAACACGTCCCAGTCGCGAACCACTGCAATTCCCCCTCCCACTCCCTGGGTGACATATCCATCCTGGGCCTCCTCCAGTGTCACAACGACGCCACCCGGAAACTGGAGGAGCAGCACCTCATATTCCGCCTTGGAAGCCTACAACCCAATGCTCTCAATGTGGACTTTACTAGCTTCAAAATCTCCCCACCCCCCGGCCTCATCCCAAGACCAACCCTCCCTCTCATCCCCACCTCCTTAACCTGTCCATCTTCTCTCCCACATATCCGCTCCTCCCACTTCACTGACCAATCCCCACCACTACCTACCTGCTATCACCATCCCACCTACCTTTCCCAGCCCAACAGCCCCCCTCTCTATTTATTTCAGACCCCTTCCCCACCCCCATTTCTGAAGATGGGTCCAGACCCGAAACGTCAGCTTTCCTGCTCCTCTGATGCTGCCTGGCCTGCTGTGTTCCTCCAGCTCCACACTGTGTTGTCTCAGACTCCAGCATCTGCAGTTCTTACTATCTCTTAGCTCAAGGTTGAGCTTTCCCTAAAATGTCACTCAGAAACAATAATTCTGCCCTTTGGTCCCTGCTTAGCAACTGCTTCTGAAATGCCAACTTGGTTCAGTTGGCAGCATTGGTCATCTTTGAGTCCTATGCTTGTGACTTTGAGCTGACTCTAGAAACCTGGCTGCATAATCTCAACTGACCTTTCAGTGTGGTACTGAGGCACTGCTGAAATGTTAGATATTAAACCAATGTTTGCTGACTCCAACAGTTGACATGCAAGGTTTTTTTAAAATCTAATAAAGCAGTAATTCTCCTGAAGGGCTGCCAACTGCCCTTCATTGACAATTACACTCAGATGGGCCAGTCATCTTGCCGTTTCTGATGAAATCTTGCTGCGTTGTCACAACTGCCTATCCTGACAGTATTAAACTTCAATAAATTCATTTCATGATAGTGACCAAGATGGCGGCAGAGTAGCAGTGCAGCGTGCAGGCTCCTGCCTAGAGTTCATCTGCTCCATCCACCTTTATGCTTTTTTTTTCTCTGTTAGCTCTTTTCTTTCTTACTTTAATCTACTTAACTTCTGTGGAGAGATCAGCAGCTCCACAATGTCCGGCACATCTGAGGCAGGGTTTCTTACCAGTGTCAGTGTTGGACGGAGTCGATTTTGGTGCAGTGCAGAGGAGAGGAAGCCCAGCGCGGGGGAAGAGTGAGCCTAACGTGGAGGAGATTGAGACAGTGTAGGGCACTGTGGAAGGGCAAACCCAACGCGGAGGAGAATGAGCCCAGCACGGGGGAAATTGAGCCCACCAGGTGGCGATAGAGGTCCCCCGGCATCTGCAGTGGAGGAGATCGAATCCTTGTGGGGAGTGTGAGCCCAACATGGCTAAGCACTTGACAAGCTCTGTAATGTTGAACTTTAAACTTTTTTTTTGTTTTCTACTTTATATTTAGAAGCACTTTAACATCGAATGTTTAAACTTTATTTCCTTATTTTTCTACTTTGTGCCGAAGATTTTGTACCTAGGTACCTTCAGACTTAAGATGGTGCTGGGCATGGCAAATTTGTACATGTTTCACTGTACTCATTTATCTTAGTACTTGTGCACACGTGACAATAAAATTTAATTAATTAATCATCTTTAATGTATATCTAAGATATGCTATAAGATATGGTATAAATATAACACTTTTCTCACCTCCACACAACAGAACTCTTACAATCAGAAAATCACTTGAGCAAACTGATATCTTCACCACAGGTCTGATCAAATTATTCTCCTGAAATCCTTCCAGTTTTTGATCTCCTCCTTCTCCTGCCTTTTTGATTTCTGGCCTTCCATTACTTTATTTATTCTCAAATTAGGTGTGTTTCATAGTGTTTCAGTATCACTGCTGGAGTTAAAGGGATTCTGTAGGAATACCAAATAACTTGCTAGCATTCTGAAGAGAAATTGTGGCTTAAGTTTATTACAAAATGTACAAAAATCACACAATGTGGACCTTGTGGTTGTTACACTGTAACAATGGAATTGAGTCTCACTCTGATCTTCCCCTCTGCTGATAGTGCAAAATCATTAGCAAAATCTGTTGCAATCTTGCCTGATCTGCATGCAGATTTACAATTAACTGAAGACTAAATATCACACAAAAATTAACATGCGACTGCAACTTCCGACAGTGTTTGTATGTGGGGAGATGAAACTAGGCAATATCCAATATGGTATCAATTCTAACAAGTTGGTAAAACCCGACAGCAAAAACTAGAAATCAAATTCAAACAGAAACTGTCAGACATACATTAGCCCCGTTGCAAAAGCAAGAGAAATGCAGAGCAGATTCTGAATAAAGGATTGCCATCTAATAGATTACGTAGCTCAGCCATTCCCTATTCCAATTTTCATGAACATGTGCACTAATATCATTTGACAACTGCATTTCTTAGTTCCTATAAAAAATGGGAAACCCAATCACTTTTCAAGGCCCTGAGAAATAGGATTTCTGAATTATTTTCTCTGATATACAAATGGACAGGCACTTTCTTTAGTAAGATGAGATTTGCTCATTTAATAATCTTATATGCACTTTATAATTTTAACTCCAAATAAAGGGGGAAATACCAAATAACAGAGTCCACTCCACACAGCATATTAGCCAAAACAGCCCACCTAAACACTAAAAAAAACATGCTTTTTTAATCCTGCATTCAGGATAGGGAATTTACTGTGAGTCCAAGCCAATTTATTTTACAGTGAGCACCAGCATTTTTGGGTTTTCCAGCACAACAGCACTGAGAGAACATTCAGTTAAGTGTGCAGCAGCTGCAATATAATAAAGAGCTTGTTACTCCACAAAAATAGCTAGAAGATGTTACTGTGACCTTTTAAGTTAATAATCCAAGAAGACATGTACACAGAGAATGAAAAGACTGTGGACGCTTGTTTGAAAAAAAAACAGAATCTGCTTTCTTCACATGAACGTGGCCTTACTCTCAATGGAAACGACTGTGGAATTATCAGGGAGAAATGCTACTGCCTTAACATCACTGAGAACAAATTCACCAACAAATCGGAGGTCACCGTCTCTTTTTTTTAAAAAAAATGAATACATCGGTTGAAATCTTAGCAACAATCTAAGCAGCATCTGCCAGAGGCTGGCAACATGTCGAGTGTGAGGTGGGTGTTGAATTGAGACTGAAAGTCACACCTGCCTGATAATATGTTTCAGGGTCAGTCTAAAGGTTCCAGACTAATCCTTGTGATCTTATCTCACAAATCTACAACCAACAAGCTCCTCCTTATCAACAGTATCAAGGCACCGTCGCATTGATCTGCAAGTACTTCTCCTCTGGCGAAACAGTCTAGAAATGCACTTGGCAGCTTCTGTTGTGATAACTTGTCTTTTCTGGGTTTAAACTACAAATAATTGCTAAGAGTATTAGCCTTGTCCTTGTGACCACTTGGTCTGGTCGAAACAGGCTTGTGTAGTTTAGGGCAGCTATGACTGACATCTTTGTTGACTTAATTTTTAATCAGTGGGTATATGATTAGCTTCAAATTTAATATGGATCATTGGCCAGTGATATGACCTGAGGGATAAGGATGTGGAAATTACCTTCGCCGCAATAGGGTATTTGAACCTGTTCTCACTAAAGGTAGTCAGAGAGTGATTAATGATTATACATCTGCTCTGTTGAGATTTCATCTGTCACAATCATGCATAGTAGAACCAGATGCTTTTCTTTGGCTTGTATAGCTATGGTAGACTTACACAGGATTAGAAGCATGCATTTAAATGTAGTTTCATAAAAATAAAAGGAAACTTCTGATGTTTCAATCGCAATAGAAATGTAATTATTCTGATTTCTGAAGCATGTCTTGACTTTGTGTTTAGTCAAAATGTCTTCACTACAAAACAAAACCTGACTGAACACCACTTTTCCAGAGCCATTAAACACTTGGCTCCTATTTAAATCTTAGGTTTGGTGTGTGGAGAGGCACTCCAAGGTGAATTTTCAGAGGATTAAATCAGGATAGATGAAGTTTCTGTAGCAAGGCTCTCAAACACACATTTATCAATTATTTAAAACCCAATTGAGCATTTACCTTGCGCAGAGATACTAAGCAGGATCTCCTTGATGCCTGGCAATGTAAGGTTGGAATAAGGTTGATCTTCTGTGGCAAAGTCTAGTATTGGAGTTAGGCAAGTTCACGTTGTTCCAGGACACATTTGATGACTGATCATATTGACCTATCACCACTGATTTGGTAATTCACAAATCCTATTCCAGATAGACCGGGTCCTCTTTTGGAGAGACATTTCAAAATCTGTAGTCTTAAATGTTGTGGTTTTCACTGCTTACATTTCAGTAGCATCCCTAACTGAAATTTGATAAAACAATGAACTGATAATGCTGGAGATCTGTAAACAAAAAAAAAACAGAATTTGCAGGAGAAACATAGCACGTCTGTGATAGAATAAATGTTTCAAGCCCAGTGTCCTGTTCTCCAGTTCTAAAGAAGGGTCACTGGACTCAAAACGTTAAGTGCTTTCTCTCCACTGAAGTTGCCAGACCTGCTGAATTTCTCCAAAAATTTCTTTCCATTAAGGAAGTGGCAGAGTGGTCTCTAGATAAAGCTGCATGACAATTGGAAATGTGGTGGTTGAGGCAAACAGACTGTGCAACATTCCCTTTAATACGCAACCATTTGTGGCCATCCATCTGAAGGTGCAAAACTTGGATTCATTTTAAAGCAACCAGCAACTAGGATGCCAAAGCATTAACAAACAATGGTGCAGGATGACCTGATGAAGGAGTGGGAGATACACAAAGAATGCACAGAATAAGCCCATTAAGAAATGGAGAAAACCAATGTCACATTGTCTGAAGGTCCCAAACTAAATCAATTCACTCCCATAAACCTTCTATGCAGAACGCACACAATTTTTTTTTCCAGAAGGACAGTACCAAGTCTCTACATTGCAATTACTGTACAGGAGCACAATAATCGGCCCACTGGAGGCCATTATGCTGCGACCTTTGTGTATATAATACTATTAAGTTGTAACTGATAATGAAAATATATATAAACTGTGCTCATTTGAACCTTGGTGGAGAAGCACCTGCACCTTTCAGCTTTGGTTTTCTGTATGTATAATGAAGACAGCACTTGACCATTGCAACTGGATTCAGAGTCATAGAGTTGCACAGCTTAAAAACAGAACCTTCAGTCCAACTTGTCCACGCCGACCAGATATCCTAAATTAATCTAGTCCTATTTGCCAGCATTTGACCCATATCCTTCTAAACCCTACCTATTCATATACCCATCCAGATGCCATTTAAATGTTGTAATTGTATCCACCTCCACCACTCCCTCTGGCAGCTCATTCCATACACTCACCACCCTCTGTGTGAAAATATTGTCCCTCAAGTTCCTTCTAAATCTTTCTCCTCTCACCTTAAAACTATACCCTCTATTTTTGGATTCTCCTACCCCGGGGAAAAGACCTTGACTATTCACCCTATCCATGCCCCTCATGGTTTTATAAACCTCTGTAAGGTCACCTGTCAGCATCTGACGCTCCAGGGAAAACAGCCCCAGACTAGTCAGCCTCTCCATGTTGCTCAAACCTCCCAGTCCCGGCAATCTCCTTGTAAATCATTTCTGAACATTTTCAAGTTTAACAATATCTTTCCTATGGAAGGGAGACCAGAACTGAATGCAGTATTCAAAAAGTGGACTCTGTGAGTTGACATTTTATAACAGGGTATTTCTTGGAGCTTTCACATCAATCTTAAAAGGACTATGTAGTGGATGTACACAGCAAGCAGAAGTTATATGGAGCTTGGTCTCTTAGGGATGAGTGAGAGTGTTCTAGATCAAATAAACATGAACTTGCCTAGTATAGATCACTCTGTACTTTTATTTGAAAATCCATAAGCACAGAGACAAGATTTGATGCAGGCCATGCACCCAGCTAAACAAAACAAAAACAAACTCTATTTCCAAACAAACAAGAAAGAATTTATCTTTGCCCTTCAATCAGTTTCGTGGGAACACTGTTCAAAGATTGAGCCTTCATGGCATAGACTCTCTGATATGGAAGTATGACAGGGTTTAATTCTCTTTCACCAAATAAGGGGGGTGATTCTGTAACATTTGGCTAAGCAGGACCCATTACGCAGAAATCGGCCAATGTTTTTCATTGGAATGTTGGCCATTAGGTGCACGAGAATGTTCCACCATTCAATTCGGTAAGGTTGATTGGTACATCAACTTCATTAACTTGCCTTGATGTCATATTCCAAACCCTTAGCTAATGGAAACCAACCAGTCTTGAAGCCTTGAGTTGTCAAAACACGTTTCTGAGCAGAAAAGTCCAGATTTCTCTCCCCTTTGTGTCAAAATGCTTTGTCTGCCCTTCGGAGATATTTAACACCAATTTTAATTCATTTATTCTTGATTTCCTCATGAAAGGAAGTAAGTTCACGGCACCTACACTATTGAATCCTCTTCAAACACCATGCCTCAATCTCCTTACTCAAGGAGTATTAACCAAGTTTACACAGAATGTTAGAACTGCTCAGCCAGTTTGAGGCAGAGCATTTAGAGTTGATAGTGATGACCGAGTCATCACTGGTCACATATTATTTGATGCTGGAAACTAAAAAGAGAAACAGGCATTTAATATAGCAAGCCAAAGTGCAACACGTCACATGAATTAATGTTAGAATGGTGACAAAAAAAAATTCATGGCCATATGCGGCTGGGATCAAGGGTTATGTGTGGAGAAAGCTGGCAAATGGAGCTTAGAAATATATTGGCCACAATCATATGACAGGACGATACTTGATGGGCCAAATGGCCTAATTCTGCTCATTTATCTTATAATCTGTCATTGAGGTCACAAGACAGAAACAGACCATTCAACCCAAGCAGTGCATGTCAGCATTTACCAGCTGTAATTGTTCTTAATTGTATTTCCCCAGCTTCCTTCTGCAGTGACTTCACTTGACGAAAGTGCAGCACTCCGAAAGCTCGTGAATTCAAATAAACCTACTGGACTGTAACCTGATGTCGTGTGACATCTGATCTCATCCTGCAGTTACATCCTTTGTTTATCTGATGCAGCAGCAGCCACCACCTCAAATACCCTCCTTCTCCATGGAAACTGGCCAGTTATAGAGTGATACAACATGGAAACAGACCCTTCGGTCCAACCAGTCCATGCTGACCATAATCCCAAACTAATCCTGTCCAACCTGCCTGCGCTTGGCCCAATATCTCTCCAGACCTTTGCAATTTATGCACTTATCTAATTTTCTTTTAAACATTGTAACTGTACCCGAATCCATCAGTTCCTCTGGAAGTTCATTCCACGCTCAAACCACTTTCTGTGTAAAAAATATTGCCCCCCATATCTTGTTTAAATCTTTCTCCTCTCACTTTAAAAATATGCCCCCACTCTAGGGAAAAGAAACCTGCCATTCACCTTATTTGTACTCCTCAATATTTTACAAACCTCTATGAGGTCACCCCTCAACCTCCTATGTTCCAGTGAAGAAAGCCCCAGTTTGTGATTCTGCATAATCCAAAATGGAGGATAGGAAATATTTGTGGCTGTAAGAGCTGCTCCTTCTTTTGTGGTATTTTCTGAGTTTGAGCTGATTTCCTCGAATTCTACGAGCAGTATTTACTGTTTTATAAGCTTTTAAATTATTTTGGAACTTTGAGAAAAAAAGATATCAAAACATTGACACTTTAAAAAGGAGGAAGAGAAACAAAGTAGTGACCATGTGGCAAGTGAAACAGATGGAGAGGTAAATCTGTTGTCTGATCCAGCAATGATGAGCTGCCAGAGAAATTGCTGGAGGCTGGTACAATTATAATAGTTAAAAGGCATCTGGATGGGTACACGAACAGGAAGAGTTTAGAGGGATATGAGCCAAATAGTGACAAATGGGACTAGATATTTTAGGATATCTGGTTGGCATAGACGAGTTGGACTGATGGGTCTGTTTCCATGCTGTACAGCTCTATGACTCTATCTAGCGTCTCCTTATAACTCAAGCCCTCCATTCCCAGCAACACCCTGGTAAAGCTTTTCAGAACCCTTTCTAGCTTAATAGTATCCTTCCTATAACAGGCTGACCAAAACTGGACATAGTATTCCAGAAGAGGCCTCACCAACCTCCTGTACAACATCAACATGACTTCTCAACTCTTACACTCAAAGATCTGAGCAATGATAGCAAGCGTGCTAAATGTCTTTTTAACCACCCTGTCTATATATGATGCAAACTTTGAAGAATTATGTACCTCAACCCCTAGGTCTCTCTGTTCTACAACAGTTGTCGGAGGGATCACCAAGTACATCAATGTGAATGGGGCTGATCCCAGAAAACGTTCACACCACCAACCCTGAGCATGGAGCCGATGGCTTAAGGCAGGCCTGGAGCAGAAAGTCTTGGCTACAATCTGATCTTTGAACAAATATTTTTGGTTAAAAAAAGAAGCCAGCCGCTTCTTCAGTGGAACAAGTAGATGACATTGTTCATGTTTGGAAAATGAGGTGATCATAACAATGTTTCACTGGTCTGGAAAAAGCATGAAATATGAGGAGTGGAACAACAGGAATAATTTTCTGCACTGGTTCTGCCCACAGTTTTATTTTAAAAATCCTTTAACAATTAACTAATTAAAGAATAGCTCATTAATCTCAGAACATATTGCATTCTCTTTCAATGTCTTACTAAATGGACCTTCTGGTGAAATATGAGATTCCAGGTCATGAAGAACAGAAAAGACACCCCCACCCTACATCTCCAGCCAAGCCCTCAGGTATGTTTATCGAATGGTTTGTCACTCTCCCTGGCTATTCATAAAAATCGTTTCTGTATGTAGTCAGTCAGAAACTTCAATCTTTGGAAAGCATTCCAAAAGTCAGGGCAATCGAGATCAGTGTTTTATTTTTCTTCTATCTGAAAAGGCCAAAGTGCACATAAAATGAAGCTATTTCAAACAAAAGAGTGCAGCATGTAATTCTGTTCCTTGTGGTAGGTATTTCATAACCAATCTCTCTGTCCCCAGCCGTTGTATTATATAACAGCCCTATTGCTGTGGCAGATGAAAGTCCCCTTTCTTGTCCATCAAAACACTTTTGCCCCTGGATATCTGCCAGGTTGTTGAAGTGTCAATATTTTCACTTTAGTTTCCAGGCAGTGTGGAGGAGGACAATGGTTGGGATGGAGACAAGGTACATGTTTAGCCATTGCCAGATAGCTTGCCTTTCTTTCATTGTTAACTCTGGACTGGATTTGAAGCAATGTCAAAGCTTAAGCGGGCGGATCACTTCATAATATTTAACATTATAGAGGATACAGATTTGAGATAATTGCCTAAAAAGCCAGAGGTGGGATCTTACTTTAAAAATTATTTTAAATTCAGCCAGTAGTTATTATTTGCCTGAAAGGGGTATATAGGCAGCTTCAACCATTTCTTTAAAAGAATAAGAAAGGATATATTAGCAAAGGACCCATTGCATGGCTAGATGAAAAGCAGCGGTGTGATTCACTACTTCTTTAAAGCTAGAACAGGCTTGATGGGCTGAATGGCCTCTTCTCTCACTTTTAAGTCTTGGTATTTCAAGCTAAGTGGATCAAAAGTGGGCTAGGAGTTGGTACTGCTTAGGCACTACTGCACGCTGGTTGCATGATTCAGTTGACAATTAGTTCCATTGAAGGCAATATCTTTTCACCTCAGGCATTGAATCTCCCAGTTTTGGACCCCCACTTGCCCATTCCACATCAACACTCATCTACATGGATCCCAAGATTCCCTTTGATGTGAGAATCTACCTAGTCATTTATATAAATAATTTGGATTTGAACATGGGAGGTATGGTTAATAAGTTTGCAGATGATACCAAAATTGGAGGTGCAGTGGTCAGCGAAGAAGGTTACCTCAGAGTTCGACAGGATCTTGATCAGATGGGCCAATGGGCCAATGGGCCAATGGGCTGAGGAGCAGCAAATGGAGTTTAATTTAGATAAATGTGAGGTGCTGTATTTTGGAAAGGCAAATCAGGCCAGGTCTTATCCACTTAATGGTAAGGTCCTGGGGAGCGTAGCTAAACAAAGAGACCTTGGAGTGCAGGTTCATAGTTCCTTCAAAGTGGAATCACAGGTACACAGGATAGTGAAAAAGACATTTGTTATGCTTGCCTTTATTGGTCACTGCATTGAGTATAAGAGTTGGGAGGTCATGTTGAGGCTGTACAGGTCATTGGTTAGGCCACTATTGGAATACCGCGTGCAATTTTGGTCTCCCTGCTATAGGAAGGATGTTGTGAAACTTGAAAGGGTTCAGAAAAGATTTACAAAGATGCTGCCAGGGTTGGAGGGTTTGAGCTATAGAGAGAGGCTGAATAGACTGGGGCTAATTTCTCTGGATCTTCAGAGGCTGAGGGGTGACCTTATAGAGGTTTATAAAATCATGAGGGGCAAGGATAGGGTAAACAGACGAGGTCTTTTTCCCGGAGTAGGGGAGACCAAAACTATAGGGCATAGCTTTAGCATGAGGCAGGAAAGATTTAAAAGGGCCAAAGGGGCAACCTTTTCAGACAGAGAGAGGTGCATGTATGTAATGAGCTGCCAGAGGAAGTGGTGGAGGCTGGTACAATTACAACATTTAAAAGGCTTCTAGATGGGTATATGAATATGAAGGGTTTAGACAGACATGGGCCAAATGCTGGCAAATGGGACTCGAATTATTAGGACATCTGGTTGGCATGGATGAGTTGGACAGAAGGGTCTGTTTCCTTGCTGTATATTCCAATGACTCTATGACTCTAGTCCTGCAGCCTCCTCCGTACTGTTCCCCACCTGACTGAAGGACAGACCCAGCTGACAAGTTCTCTGATCGGAAGTTTTCAGTGTACATTCTGTTATAAATTTTTAATATGCTCGACCTATCCCCATCTTTCCCCAACCTGGCCAAATCCCACCACATAAATCATTACTCATGGCATCTAAAATTTGTGAGCAAGCTATTATCTCAGTCCATGATCTCCTAACAAATATTGACATGGTAGGGGCCTGACACTGAAATTCTTTAATGGCTCTGTTTCTTCTGCTGTTGCCTTGCTCTCCATCAAGTCTGCCATTAACAATCCTGAACAACAATCCTTGTCCACCATCCTTGCCAGCCACATCCCATCTTCAAATTCGCTTCCCTGTCCAAAGTTCTTGAATTTGTTATCACGTCCATGTTTGGCTCATCTCCCATCAGGATTGCATTTTACCACAGTACCAAATGCATCATAATCACAAATTACATTCAATTTGACAATGACATTGGTAAACTCTCTCTCCTGGTCCTTCCTGACTTTCAGTTGCAGTCTTTGGTAGATCATACCTTCTTCCTCCAACACCTCTCCACTGTCATCCAACTAAGTGGGAGTACGCTCAAAGTGTTCCATTCTTATTTCCCAATTATAGTCAGAGAATTGCTTCAATGGCTTCTCTTTCTGTTTCCTCGTCAACACCTCTGGTGTCTACTGAGTATCTATCCTTGGAAGCACCACCCTTGCCTTGTCTCATCAGGATTATCAGAAAGCAGTGTTTATTTTTTATGAATGTACCCTCATGATATCTAGATCTAACTCATCACCATATTTCTCTCGCTGTCTCTCTCCCACACATACATCCACTGTTGCCAAATTATCAAATTACATTATCCAACGTCCAATACTCATGAGAGTGAAGCCATGGTTATTGGTCTCTGATCCAAACTCCATTCCCTCGCTATCGACTCCATTCCTCTCCTTGACAACAGTCTGAGACTAAACTATTCTGTCTCCAAACTTGGTATCACAGTTAACTCCAAGTTGAGCTTCAGATCATTTATTCAAGTCATCACTCAGACTGCTTGTCTTCATGCTTGCAAAATTAATTTTATTCATTCACAGGATGAGGGCAGTGCTGGATAGTTCAGCATTCATTGCCCATCCGTAATTGCCCAGAGGGCAGTTAAGAGGCAACCACATTGCTGTGGGTCTGGAGACACATGTAGGCTGGACTAAGTAAGGATGGCAGTTTCCTTCCCTAATTAGTGAACCAGATGGGTTTTTCTGATAATTGACAATGGTTTCAATGTTATAATTAGACCCTGATTCCGGATTGTTATTGAATTCAAATTCCAACACCTGCCTTGGCAGGATTTGAACCTGGGTCCTCAGAACATTACCTCGGTCTCTGGTTTATGGAGCTCTGGATAAGCAGATTAACATAATACCAATATGTCATTTCCTCCCCTGTCACCACTTGGCATCACTTGAAATCTCAGTTTCTCTGCTGTGGAAGCCCTCACCCCATGCCTTTATTATCTCCAGTCTTCACTATTTCAATAGTTTCTGGCTGGCCGCATATATTTCACCTTCTGTAAATTTGTGGTCAACCAAACCTCTGAACCCTGTGTCCTATTTTACACAAAATCCCATTTCCCTATTATCCCTCACTGGCCTTCATTAGTTCCTAGTCAAGCAATGAATTGATTTTAAAATTCTCATCCTTGTTTATACATTGTACCATGGCCTGGCTGTTCCCCATCTTGTAATCTCTTCCAGCCACATAAACCTTCAAGATATTTAGGATCACCTAATTCTGCTGTCTTGATGGAGTTGGCAACTGTGATTTAACATTTTCTTGGAGGCTTCATCTTGATTTCCCCCCATGCCCCAGCCATAGTCAGTCAACACAACCATCCCTACAATGCATTGCCTTCCTACGCCATTTGAAAAGCAAAATTACTCACTGCCTAACTGGGTGATGCTTGATTTTCAGTCAAACAGGCTCTCACCCATCCATACCATGCCCCTTCTATTTTCTGTATTTTTAATATAGGTAAAGAGGAAGGTTCAAAGAAAAATGACAAAACATTTAATATCCTGATGGTATTTCTCCAGAGCTGCACACAGGAATATACTGGAAATTGATCTTCAAATATTGGAGAGTCCAGGTCAATCTTGGAGGTTGGTTAGCCTATCTCTTGAGCATCCCTGATTGTAATCCCTTCACTTTGTAATGGCCTCACCTTCAACTTCCTAGGTCTTCAGCACTGGAATACCATCCCTACAGCTCACAATTTCACCTTTCTCTGAAAGGTCATTCCTTAAAACCCACCTCATTGATAAAATTAGGCGGTTAGCCTAGTCATCTCATGTGGCTGGGGTTAATTTGTTTTCACTTTTTTCAATGTTTCTGAGAAGCACCTTGAGAAATGTTATTTCATTAAAGGGTCGATAGAAATATTTAATCACTGCTGAACAGTTCACCGAGTTTGGTTTATTGGGAGCAGGTATTTAGGGTTATAGTGGCTATCGGGTTCAACCCAAGGCAGGAATGATTCAGAATCCAAGTCCCAATCAGCTACAGGTAAGAGCTGAATAAATACCTGCAGGTGGGAAGTCAGGATAAAATCTATAAGTCCTTCACTGAAGCAAGGAGCTTTGAAAGGCTACAAAGATAGAGGAAATATTCACATCAAAAATGATGACTTAACCATGTGCAGAAACCCTATGTATTGCACATGACATAATTGTTCCACATATTCATCTTGCTGTGAAACAAAACAGATTAATTGCTTGTCTCAAGCCTTGTTTCACCTAATATTAACTTAATCCACGTTCAAAGTTTGAGAAAGAAAATCACACGCAAACAAAAGGATATTGTCATTGGTCTGAAATAAGGCTTTCACATAAATACATAAACAACAGTGAGTCAATTATCCCCAAAAATTGAGGGAAGTAGTTCACTAAGGGGAGAACTAAAAACAAAATATCTACATAAGATCTTCATTAATCACAACTTGATACAAAATATTACATTTACTAGTCAATGTTCCAAGGTATAAACAGAATGTATTGTGTCAGATTTAACTATAAACAGGTTTCTACTAAGTAGTAATGACAAACAAGTCACGTCACATGAAACAAATTGCATAGATTTCTTGATATAGTGAGCAGTTCTTTGTCGGTAAAGTTTTTACCTGTCCAAGTCCACTCTCACAACTATTGACATCACCACAAATGAAAGGATTTATTGTAAATGTAGATTAGAAAAACAATCCAAATAATATTGGACCCAGTGCCTTTCCATTGAAACCAAATTTGACAAAACAATTCTGTTGCAATGATAAATATAAATGTGAACATATTCTGTTGGTTTTAATTGACTCACTGTACAATATCAATATTGAAAAATAGTCCCACAATTAATAGCCTAATCCTTTTAGCGTTCCAAGTCAGAAAGTTCAGTCTCACTCCAAGTGACACTTCAAAAAAGAATTGACTGTCGTGCTATACCATCAACAAACAAACAGGTAGTCTGGTCATTTATCTCATTGCTACTTGTGGCATCTTGCTGTGCACAATTTGGCTGCTGCATTTCTCTGCACTAGAGTAATGACTACACCAAACCTTATGACTTCATTGATTATAAAGGACTCTAGGATGTCCTGAGGCTGTAAAAGTCACGATATAAACTGAAGTGTTTTTAAAAAGAAATGTTAAAGACCTCCAAAGTCTATGTTGCTTTATGACATAAAAAACAATTTTTAGCTTGTCTTCCCTTCTTGTCTTCCCTTCTGCTGAATGCTGGGTATTGTGACATACAATTGCATTTCCTGTGGGCTTATATGACATATAATCAGAGGTATAGATAGAGTGGACAGCCAGAGACGTTTTCCTCGGGTGAGGTAGCTATTACGAGGGGGCATAGTTTTAAAGTGAGTGGAGGTAGATATAGGGGAGACTTCAGAGGTAGGTTATTTACTCAGAGAGTGGTTAGGGCGTGGAATGCATTGCCGGAGAGAGTAGTGGAGTCGGCCTCATTAGGAGCATTTAAGCGGCTATTAGACAGGCATAAAGATGATAGTATAAGGTAGGGGTGGAGGTTAGATAGACCTTAGGTTTAGGGTAAAAGTTTGGCACAACATCGTGGGCCGAAGGGCCTGTACTGTGCTGTACTATTCTATGTTCTAAGTTCTATAACCCTTCAAGCCCAAAAAAATCCTCAAAATCCTGAAACTCCCTACTTCCATGAGGGCTTCCTTCTACGCATAACCTTCAAATATTTAAAATTCAAGCTGAACATCACTCATTGTGACAATGGATATTTGACAATTCCTGATTGACTTCATATCTGCATTTAAACAGTTAGCCTTGATGATGGTCTTATAACATGGGTCACACATTGCCAGCTGGTTTTCAGAGCGACATTTAAAAAAATAAGGTGAAACATGTCCTGGGTCTTTGATTTCTTCATATGTGACTAAAAACAAATTTAAACTGTTTGTAGTGTACCAGCTTATCTACAATATTAATGTCAGCACAGAATATTGAGATCATGAAGGGTCCACGGAGTTCTATTCGGGTGTTTATATTGCTCGAAAGGATCCAAAACAAAAGGTGTCTTGTGTTGTCGTTTAACATCATCTTAAAGAATGCCTGAGACTTAATGGCATGAGGAATAGGTGAAAGATATAATAGAGTCATAGAGATGTACAGCACGGAAACAGACCCTTCGGTCCCTAGTATACAGGAAGGCCACACACACAGACGAAACCCTTAACTTCAATAGCAACCACCCCAGCAAACACAAACAGAACTGCATGAAGACACTGAGATAACACGGTGTACAGCTGGATGATTCTCCAGCGTCGACAGTTCCTACTATCTCTGCATGAAGACACTATTTAAATGAGCCGCATCATGCTGTAACACCCCAGAACTTTGAAGAATGGAAGAGGAACACCTACACAAAGTTTTCACCGACAACGGATACCCAAGAAGTTTCGTACACAGATGCCTATAGAACAAATGACAGTCAGAGGACACGGTACAACAGAAAACACTAGCAATGTTACCCTACATCAAAAATATATCAGAAATGACTAGCAGGCTCCTAAGACAGCATAAGATCATGACTGCACACAAACCTATAGCAACACTGCGTCAAATGTTATCAAAGACTAAAGACCCCATACCGACAGTAAACAGAGATCAACGTGGTATACAGATTACCATGTAGCAAGTGCAATAAACATTACATTAGTCAAACACAGAGGAAACTGATGACCGAGATACCAGACACCAGCTGGCAATAAAAAGACATGAACAATGTTCACTTTTCTCAATACATACAGATAATGAGGGCCATCAGTTCGATTGGGACAAAGTGGCTGTACTGGGACCAGCGAAGGCATGCAAGGGAATTTCTGCAAGCCTGGTTCTCAACATGGGACTCCATTAACAAACACATCAAAATAGACCCTGTATACAGACCGCTACTAAAACAACAGAACTGGAAACGACAAGACCATCACACCAGAGTATCATATAAATCCGGAAGGAAGCAGAACACCAACGCTTCCATTAGAGGTTGTACTGATGATGTTGCCGAGAAGGGTAACAAAACGTCTGCACACCACAGAACAACCGGCTCGGCGAGCTATTGAACAACTGCAAAAACAACCTGAGCTACAAATTTTTGCTAAGATCTTAAAAACCTTGCCTATTTACCCTATCCATGCCCCTTATGATTTTATAAACCTCCAAAAGGTCACCTCTCAACCTCCAATGTTCCAGGGAAAATAGCCCCAGCCTCGAAGAGTTTATTGGGTTTGAATTGGTTATATAAATATGAAGAAACAGTAATTCCAGGGTGCAAGTTTTATGCTTTTTAAAAATTCATTCATAGTATGTGAATACTGCTGGCTGGGCCAACAATTTTATCAAAGTCAAAATATTGTGGATGCATGAAATCTGAAACAAACAAAGAAAATGCCGGGGGTACTCAGCAGGGTCTGGCAGCAACTGTGGAAAAGAAAACAGTTAATGTTTCAGAGCCGATGTCAGTCTTATTCAGATCTGAAAGAGATTGGGAAATGCTGATTAATATGCTCCTCTGCCTCTGTCAAAAGTAAGATGAGCAGATGGTGTGGAGACCAAGTGAAAACTGAGTATAAATTAAGCTGTCTAAGGGAGAAAATGTCCTCTCTGCTGACAGGAAAGTAAACAAGACATAAATAAAACTGTTGGGTGGGGGAAAGGAAGAAATTCCAAGGAAAATGGAGGACAGACATAATGTGATCAGACTTTTACATTGACCATTGTGTTTCCTATCCTGCAATAAAGATTGCACTTCAAAAGTGAGTGAAGACTTTAAAATACTTTGGAATGTGTTGTGGTCATGAAGGAGTTCTTGCTTTTAATTAACATAGGGAACGCTTGCTGTGGACTGTTAGTACACAGTTATTCTTGGAGTGAGAGTTCTTGATTACATCACCATGATTCTCTCTGGCAGACCGGAAATTACAGGTGAGCTAATTCCCTCCGAGAGAGGCAGGACAATCAATAACACTCAAGTCTGCCAGAGTGCTACAAAGTCCTGCTGATCTAGAATTTAAACATACAGCAAAATGGACAGATCATAGAATGTAGAGAAAGGGTAAAATATTCTAAAGGGATTCACTGCTTCCATCTATACATACATATTTAGAAATATTAAAAGATAAATTGAAAATATGCAATATCGAGACTTCAGTCGTAGAACATCATGACTTCCTGTCTAGATTAATTAATCCCAACATTATTTAAAGAGTAAAAGATTTGAGAAACAGGAACAAAATTAAAATCTAAATATTGTAACTAATGTGCAATAGCAGACCATCCGTCAATAGACTTAATTCATAACGTGTCCATTTGGGCCATGTAGTTTATTTTATGTTATTCAGTCTGAACCATCTAAATAGTTAGTTGTACTAACAGGAACTAGGCCATGCTTCACTGGTTTCTGAACCAAGACCCAAGATCAAGCACAAACTCCTATAGGGACTCGAAACATTTGTACATGTGCACCAGCCCCCTCTCTCAAACAATGAACTCTATTGTAAGAATTCACAGTCAGGTTTTCATTTGGAAAACAATTCCAGAAAACAGTTGCAGATACTTCCAAGATGGAAAAAAAACACTTGTGAGTGCATTTTGAAACATGGATATTCTCATCAACAAGGTGAAATACTCTTGAAACAATTTATTGACTTTAACCTTCTGAGCAAGTAGGGGCTATTGCGCTTATGAATGTCATTTATGGTTTGGAAGGGAAAGAGAAGGAGAATGGTACTTTGTGAGCAGCAAAACTTCTAGTCTTGAAAACCAGTAATACAACAGTAATGACCAGGAAAAAAGGGGCAGGATGACTTCTTTCTTTCTGTTTAACCAAAGGAATCTTTTTTAGATGATATGCTTACTAATTCAATGAGTTTTAACTTCTTAAATAGTGTGACTGTAAAAGACACACACAGACAAGGTTGTCTCGAGTTTTTGAAAGAATAGAGGCTTTTTTTTGATCCACTCGTAGGATGTGGGCATTGCTGGTTGGGCCAGTATGTATTGCCCATCTCTAGTTGCCCTTGAGAAGCTGGTAGTGAGCTGCCTTCTTTAACTTCTGCAGTCCATGTGGTGCAGGTACACCCACAATGCCATTAGGGAAGGAGTTCCAGAGTTTTGAAACAGTGATACTGCAGTATGGTGATACATTTCCAAGACAGGATGACAAGTGTCTTGGAAGGGGAACTTGCAGGGTGGCGGTCTTTCTATGTATCTCCTGCCACTGTCCTTCCAGGCGATAGTGGTCGTGAGTTGGAAAGGTACTGTCCTGCAAGCCTTGGTGAATTTCTGCAGTGAATTGTGTAAATAGTTATGCACTGATTTGACTGAGTGTTGGTGCTGAAAGGAGTGAATGTTTGTGATGTGGTGCCAATTAAGCGGGCTGCTTAGTCCCGGATGGTATCAAGTTTATTGAAAGTTGTTGGAGCTGCACTCATCTAGACATGCAGACAGAATTCCATCTCACCCTTGACTTGCACCTGGTGGATGGTGGACAGACTTTGGGAAATCAGAAGGGGAGTTCCTTGCTGTAGGCTTCCAATCATCTGACCTGTTCTTGTAGGCACTGTAGTTACATGGCTAGTCCAGTTTCTGATCAATGGTAAGCCTCAAGGACGTTGATAGTGGGGAATTCAGTGATGGTAGGTGTGACATAAATGATACTTGCCACTTCTCAGTCCAAACCTGAGTATTGCCCAGGTCTTGTTGCATCTGAACAGGGGCTACTTCAGTATCTGAGGTGCTGCAAATGCTACTGAACATTGTTCATTCATTGGCGGACATTCCCACTTCTGACCTTATGATGGAAGGAAGGTATTGATAAAGCAGCTGAAGATGTTTGGGACTAGCACACTACCCTGAGGAACTCCTGCAGAGATGTCCTGGACCTGAGATGACTGATCTCCAACAGCTATGAATGAATGTAAACAAACTGCTGACTCTCTGTGAATTTTAAAAACTGTATTTTTTTTCTGTAATAATCATGCTACAGATTTGGTCATGGAGCACTATATGTACTCAAGATCTTGAATACACTTAACTGGCATGTGTTTATAAGTGTGCAGCTGAATACAGAATATAGCTGGAAAATAAAGTTTTGATTGTGGCATAAGCTACATATTCCGGAGTTTCGTGAGTCATTTGTTTCAAGTTAGAAACTAATAAGTTGGTGGATTGAAGGTCTGTTTTCGGGAAGTAATTGAGAAACATCACCAAAAATGCTTTAGGTCTTGATATTTTAAACATTCTTCACGATTAGCATATTGTGTGCTTGCTTCTGTTTTCTGGATTTTCATCAACATTCACAAATTTTCTTTTTCTTGTATATATCTTTCCTTCATTGGTGTTCAAGGTATGTTAAAACTAATGGCTGAAGCGCAATAAAGAAGTCAGAAGTACTGATGGGTACTCAGTAGAATAAAGCATCACAGAAACTATTCCTGCAATGCACCACACCAAAGCAGAAAGAACGTAAATCATAAGCTCAGAAATGATTCCAATTTAACTCTAGAGGAGAAACAAAGTTCATGGTCAGTCATCACTCTTGTCTTATTTAGGAGTAAGGCTTTTATATTTAAGCAGAAGTTGATAGCCAAGAATAATTATGAAGGAACAAAAACAATGTTGCTGGAAAAGCTCAGCAGGTCTGGCAGCATCTGTGAAGGAAAAAACTGGAAGTTCTGAGCTTTTCCAGCAACTTTGTTTTTGTTCCTGATTTACAGCATCCGCAGTTTTTTTGGTTTTTATTAATAATTACAAAGGACTGTCTTAAGCTTAAAATTTCTTAATGTTATACGTTAGCCTGAGCGATTTTGAGCAAATGATGCTGAAAATAATCAACACATTCTAACAAAGGCTCCTTTGAGCAATTGGGAACAAAAAAATCTGAGTATGTTTAAAGCACAAATCAGAAAACTCTGCAAATCCACAACGAATCTGCCAACATGCCATTCTCTTTGAAACCACAAGCCTTCATGTGCACTTCTTATATGCTGATACATCTGCTGCATATTTCCAGTTTTTTTTCTTAATTGATAAACAAAAAGATAACTGACAAGCAAGAAAAATGTACATACGAGTTGAAATGCAGCTGGGTATTTGTCCCAGCATAGGCAATTAACTGCATTGTATCTGTGTCTGCAGGTAGACTAAAAATAGTTGAATAATACCACCCACCTTATCAAACGCTTACCACTTGGAACTTACTTCCAAATTCTCTTTGATCACTGCCAGAATTAACAGCTTTTGCCAAGGATCTGAAGAAAGGAGCAAGAAGTCATTAACTTGATCAGGTTAAAGAGATGTTGAACAGCACAATCTTTTCAATCTTAAAAATTTCACAATGAATCAATGTTTCCAAACAGAATAACGTGAAATAAAACAGAAATAAACTCAGCACTTGTAAAGCAAAAAAAGTAAAAGTGAACCTTTCAACAGAAATTCTTGACAGTTGGGGAAAAAAAAATCACTGAAATTTTCAGGTACTAATACGTTTGTGTTATTCCATATCTTCCCTTAGTTTTTCCTTTTCTTCAAGTGCTGCCCTGTACAATTTGTCAATTTCAGTAAATAGATCAATGTTCTGGAAGCAATCGTAAAATGGATGTATCTGGGTCAGCGGAATATGAAAATAGTTATATAACTCAAACCCCATCATGATCACTTCCATTCTAATGGAGATGGGACGGGAGTCAGGTTGGTCATTTAATATTTAGAATGAAACTTCATGCCTCAGATTATAATCCATTTTCCAGGCTTAACCTGGGAATATCAGGAATCAAAGGGAAGCGAGGATAGCTTCAGGGAGAAGGCTGCCTAAACAGCACTGTTGCCATCCAAAGACAACAGATGCATCCTCCCAGTTCATTAACTAATTGTCTTTCCTGAACTCTGCTTGAAAATCTCACCTCGAACCCTAATTTCAGATGGAATATTATCCTTCCAACAGCCAGTGATTAAAAATCAGCAGCTCACCACCATCCACCACAGCTACCCAAAATTTGATGATCAGCAACCCTTTACTGAGATTAAAGATCAGACAGTACCTCCCTGAGATCACTCACATCACTACCCGAAGATATGATTGGAGATCGGTCCACACTCTGTGATTAGCAAAACAGCTACCTACAAGTTTCAGAGTGCATTCCACCCCAGTCCACTAACACAACCATTGGTTCCCTCCAAATCGTTAAATCGCTGCCCAACATATAAACTCATGAAACCAGATGGAAGCCATTTGGCCCCTCAATCCTGCTGTTCCATCCAGTAGAATCATGGCTGAAATGACCACTGAGAATGCAGGGCTGGTAGCAGCTGTGGAGAGAGAAAGAGTTCACATTTTGAGTCTGGTGTAACTCTACTTCAGAACTGAAAGGTGTCAGAAATTTTTTAATATTCTTTCGATAGAGGCAGAGGAAGATTATGGGAGCAGATGGAGTGGAGGCCCAGTGCAAATGACAAAAGCGTTGTTAATTGTGGTGAAAGAAAAAGAGAGGTGTGCATTAATGTGTGAAAGTGAGAAAATGTTTCCTCTTTTAAGTAAACAAGACACAAACAAGGCTGTAGGAGGAGAGGAGTTGAGAACATCAGAAAAATGTTAAGCAAGCATAATGTGGTCAGGGTGTGAAGTTATGGAATTCAATATTGAGAACTCAAGACTGTAAAGTGGCTAAGCAGAAAATGGGGTGTTGTTCCTCAAGCTTGCCTTATTCTTTGTTAGAACACTGCAGCAAGCAGAGGACAAAAATGTTAGCATGAGAGCAAAGTGGTTTATTTGAAATGGCAAGCAACTGGGACATCAGGGTCATTCCTATGGACAGAGCAGAGGTGACCCACAGTCTGAGTCAGTCTCGCCAATGTAAAGGAGACTGCCGTGTAAGAAAAGAATAAGGTAGACTTGATTGAAAAAAATAAAAGTAAAACGCTGCTTTACCTGGAAGGTATGTTTGGGGCCTTGGACAGTGAGGAGGGAGATGGTGAATGGGCATGTGTTGCACCTTCTGATCATCACTGATCTATTTGTGTTTCACATTCTGCATTCCCACCCACCTTCAATCTTTGAAGCCTAGGCCTAATAAGAATCTAATTACCTTGGCCTGAAAAATATTCAATGGACCTCACCGCTAGCACCTTCTGAGGCAGAAAGTTCCAATGACACAAAACCCTCAGAGAAACATATTATCTCATCTGTCTTGAAAGATAATTACCTTGTAATTGACCCTATATATAGAACAGTGCCCCCAAATTCTGGGCTCACCCACAAAAGGTAACATCATTTCTGTGCCAGCTTGCCAATGTCATTCGGTAATTTACACAATTCCATAATGTCACCCCTCACTCTTCGAAACTCCAGTGGAATTGTGCTCAGTCTGATCAGCCTTACCTCAGAAGAAAACCTGTTCATTTCAGAAAGCTAAAGTCTTAATCAGACTGATATCTGGGCAATGATTCTCCTGCTGGAAACTTGGGGACATACTAACATTAAAGCTGCACATCATACGGGCTCCATGACAAAATATTTTTCCTCCATTTTCATAGTATCATAGAACCCCTACAGTGTGGAAACAGGCCCTTCAGCCCAACAAGTCCACACTGACCCATCCCCCTATAACCCACCTAATCTCCACATCCCTGAACACTATGGGCAATTTAGCATGGCCAATCCACCTATCCTGCACATCTTTGGACTATGGGAGGAAACCAGAGCACCCGGAGGAAACCCACGCAGACACAGGGAGAATGTGCAAACTCCACACAGACAGTCGCTCAAGGGGGGAATCGAACTCGGGTTCCTGGAGCTGTGAGGCAGCAGTGCTAACTACTGAGCCACTGCGATTTTACCTCCCTGTTCACAAAATCCATGGAAAAATTGCACAACTACTTTAAATTCTAAAGCTGTGTTAACAATCAAAGCTCTATAAAACCATAAGACCATAGGACACAGGAGCAGACATAAGCCATTCAACACACTGAGCCTGCCTTTCAATAAAGTCACGGCTGACCTGATGATTCTCAACTCCACTTTCTTGTCTTTTTTCTATTTCCCTTTATTTTTCTACAGACACAAAACCTCTCCGTCTCAGCCTTCTGCTTTAAAAAATTCACAGATGCTCTATCCTCAGAGAAGAAATTGCTCATCTGCCTTAAATGGGTAACTCCTTACTCTGAGGTTATGCCCTATGCTCCTAGACTTTCCCACAAGGGGGAACAATCTTTCTCTATGTACCCTATCAAGCCTGCTAAGAATATTACATGTTTCAATGAAGCCACTTCTCATTAGACGAAACTTCAATGAGTTCAAGTCTAATCTACTCAATCCTTGGTATAAGAAGATCCGTCCCAATTCAGGATCAAACTAATGAACCTTCTCTGGACTGCCTCCAATGCCATAGAGTTATAAAAGTCACAGCATAGATGAAGGTCCTTCAGAATACTAAGGTTGTGCTGGTCAAAAATAACCATCTCTCTGTTCTAATCCTATTTTCCAGCACTTGCCCATAGTCTTGTATGCCTTGATATTGCAAGTGTACATCCAAATACTTCTCAGAATAATTCCTTGGATAGGGTGTCCAAAACTGTTCAAAGATGTGGCCTAACCACTTCATCTATTGTCTCTTCTGTTAAACTCCTTTCCCAGTCCAATCCAGCAAACTGTGCCTCATTCTTTTGTAATTACCCTTATTTATGTTTAGCCCAGTTGTTTCCATCTCAAGTCTCCCAGTCTCAAACATGAATGCTAAATTTTAACCAGGTTATGGTCACTGTTTCCTATAAGATCTTTTGCTGGAAGATAAGTTATTAAACCTATTTCATTACATATTACCAGGTCCAAAATAGCCAAATCCCCTGGTTGGATCCACAATGTTTTGTTCAAGGAAACTATCCTGAATACATTCTATGATTTCTTCCACATGGCTCTCTCTGCCAATTTGATTTTCCAAATTTACATGAAGATTTCAGTCAAAATTAAAAATTAAGATCTCTTTTTTTCAGGTCTGATATCAGTTAAAATAGTATTGTATTTGGATTTTAAACTTCCCTTCCATGCAAAACTGAAATTCAACTTAAATGAACGCAAATTTTGAGGACTCACAATCAAGTTATGGCATGATTCCAGATTCCGATCACCCTTGCATGAAACCAGCTGATGTCAAAGATTTTCCAGGTCGCACAGAAACAGAAGACTTTTCCAAGGGCTTTGCCTTCATAGTGCATCTGTGAAGAATGGAAGGGAAGTTGGAAATAAAAGGCCATGATGTGGAGATGCCAGTGTTGGACTGGGGTGGACAAGGTCAAAAACCGGGTGTCGTGTGATTTTTGACCATAAATAAAGGGAAAGTGCAACATAAGTTGCATCTAGCTCACATGAGCCTTCCCTGTGAGTCAGCCTTCTCTTGTTTGCTGGTATGATTCCTTTCAACTATTGCTCAACGCTTGAATACTGTTGTTTTCAAAAAAAAAGCTGAAATGAATTCAAGTACCTGCAGCATGGCAGCCAAAACTGGGAGATACATGAAAGTCCTACCTTAATTTTTTAAGGAGGTGGTATACTAATTTCTTCCCGTCTTTATTTATGAAATACAATCTCAGCGCTAAAGACATCAAAACACACTGAGGTGGAACAGCTTCCTGAATCAGTGTCATTTTATCATAAACAATGTTTATGGTGTTACCAAGGCATTTTTTGTAATAATATGCTTTAGCTGGTTTGATTGTGGTGGGATCTGCAGCAAGTGGTGCGGGATTTCAATGGATACACGTGCAAAACCAAACAATTACTTAATGCTTAAAGTTTAACATAATTTTAAGATAGACAAACTCACAGGCACTGTTAAAGAAAGTCCAGCAGGAATTATCACTGCTCTACTGCTTTGTCGGTCTCGTATATGTTCTGTTTTCTAAGGAGCTTTAAAAAACTTGCCCAGACGAATGAACATCATGGCCTGGAACTCCAGCTTTGACATACAATAGAAAATTTAAAAAGCCCCTGAACTAAAAGAGATGAATTCACAGGCTAAAACCCCCTTCACTCAATGGTAATCTCACTCTGCCTCTTTACCATAGGTACAGGCCCAATGAACACAGTCCTGAAGTGAGCGGGGTACAAGACAGCAAATGAAGAGCCAGAGATAACCCAGTGCAGAGCTGGAAGAACACAGCAGGCCAGGCAGCATCAGAGGAGCAGGAAAGTTGACGTTTCGGGTCAGGACCCTTCTTCAGAATCTGGCCTTCAGAGTCAGCTAAGGAGATTTATCAAGTGCTGCCTATTTGATGTTGAGGAGTGCTTCCCATCAAACTTACAGAGTAGATGTTTGCCCAGATTTTCGTGGAGGAGGTGAGAAGGTCAAGTCAGTAGATTTGTCTGTTTTAGAAGACACCGGCCTACCATAGTTTTGATCTGGGGAAGCAGGGGTGCAATGGAATTGGACTTGACATCCTTGGCAGCAGATCCAAGTTAGAGACAGCCTGAGACTGGATAAAACCACAAGGGGCAAAGGGAGAAAAGCTGAGTTAAGCCTGAAAATGGGCACAAAGATGACAATGCACACGGAAGCTGAGTCCATTTGTTGCCATCCAGGCAGCATAGAAAGCTAAGGAGAGCTGTATTTTGGCTTGAGCATGCACTGGGAATTCAATCTTGGAGCTGGGAAAGATGTAGGAATGGCACAGCCTGTTTGGGAGCAGAATCCTAAGGTTCTTCAGTGCAGCACTGAAGACCTTGATGCAGGAAATGAAGAGGACAGGAGAGGAGACGGGACCCAGAAAGCCTTCCAGATAAATTCTATCAAGGTAATAAAAACAGATCACCACCCAGGAGGGTTGCAGGGGAAGGTAGAAAATCCCACCGGGGGCTTAAATGGGAGCTTGCTTTCAAAAGGATACCCATTCTTGTGTCAATTTTGTCAAAGTCATTATTTGTCAAAATCTCCTGCCAGCCCCCTTTGAAGGTATTAGAATTTAAGAATGCATCAATGGGTAGAATCTTGTAAGTTTTACCTAGTTTCCCCTACAGTATGTTAACGTTGTGGTATTAGGTTCTCAGAACCTTTCAGCCAGGTCAGCTTTCCTGACCTTGATGGTTAAGAAGCTCTTTTGCATCCATTAACAGTCCGTGAAAACACATTGACTGCAAGAATTATGTTCACAGGTGCAATCTTGTTGGACAAAAATCAGGAAACCTGATTGTGTGGCATCTACCTTGTGGTGGAGACGTTTTCCCCCAAGCTCTGCCGAGGCCAAGTTTCTTCACTAACTTAGCTCTTTCATTACCAAGTGTTTTGCACAAACGCTCAAGGTCTTCGTGGTGATGTCAGACCAGGTTAACAAGTCTGTTCAAGCTAGCAGCCACACTGGCATGTGCCAGTGAATCTCACTAGTGGTGGCACATGGGGAAAAACTTGAAAGTTGGCTTAATTCAAAAGTTTCACATTGAGGTGGGTTAAGTAGAAAGGAATGGTAGAGAATGGAACCTAAAGAGCATGATTGTCAAAGACTTTGGAAAGCTCCTTGGAAATGGAGGAATGAAATTGGGATGAATCAGGGGCAAGGAGGACAAGGAATGGTGCAAGCTGTCAATTAGGGTGTGAAACACAAGTGGGGTGAGAAGCTGTGCTGGAAAATGAGAAAGAGTAGGAGGGTAGGGAAATCCAACCTCTGGATGCCTGGATGTTGTTCCTCCTTCCTACTGGTGCAAAATGGCAATCTCCTCACCCCTTGAAAGGATGGGGCAGCTGAAGGAAAGTATAGATCCCTCAACCCGATCTTGTCTCGCCAGTGAATTTGTGCATCCGTGACTCGAGGTATGGAGTGACTGATCCCATGCATATCTGGCCGATAAACACTGTCCTGCTGCACAGGGCAACTGCCAATCGTTCTTTGGAGACAGCCATGTGCTGGCATGCTGGAGCCACGTCATCAGACAGAACATTCACAGACTCCTCTGCCTTTCACTCCTATCTGCGCATGATCTCTGGTACATCTGCCAGATGATTCCCTGCTTGCCTCTCTATCTCCATCAGCTCATGAATGGCTGAGTCCAGAGGCTCATCACCTGTACAGGGATCGGCAAGGGGCTTGTTCCCCAACAGGCCTCCAAGTGTCAAACACATCAGTCATTTCGTCCTCCTCTAGCTGCAAGCCTGTTCCAGTGCTGTGCTCACCAGAATGTGACACTGAACCAACTCTCGATAGAGTAGCCACTATGATGAATATATCTGCATTAGAAGAGACTGGAGAGGATAGACCTGACTGTGCATTTTCTGAGACTAGTAACTCTTCCTCCTTAGAGACGTATTGCAACATGCCAATAGAGGGTTGCCTCGGGCTTAGCCTCTTTTTTTTGTCCTGGCTTGCGAGTGGGAAGCTGACTAGAGACAGAGAAAGATTTATTACTGTTGTGAGCCACCACCCTTATCCAAAGTTTCATTAAGACATTGATGATTGATGTGTAACTAGGAGTAGCAGATTGGAGGCTCACAGATTGGCTGCAGATAGCTCCTTGAACTTAGGCACATTTTTCTTGCCGACCTGCCATCTCAATGGCTAGTTCCTGCATTGGGGTCAGGAACCTTGTGTAAGTCAGCCAACTGTACCTTGCATACACACCTTCATGCTTATTGTGCTATGCAAATGGGCTACTTAGGCAATATTCACGCACATCAGGCAGGGAATGTTCTTCTCCTGAGAAGAATTGAATGATATTAGCAAGTGTACAGGAGCACTGTTCCTGCATTACAGGTAAACAGGCCAATTCCCGAAAATGTGATTGTCCATGTGGTTTACTAGTGAGAAAAAGAAAATGCATATGGGCAAGTTGGGTGTTAAAGGGTTCAGCAAGCAAGGTGATTCAGTGTCATCAAAGAGCTACAGTGTCATCAAAGAGCTACAGTTGTTGAAAAACAATGAAGTACTTTATGATGTGTACGCCTGAGGCTTTAGAAAGATATCAAATGTTCTTCTAACTGTGAAGAAAGGTCAATGAGCTGATGATGTATGGGCTACTGAGCATTGTAGCTCTTTTCATTGAATGGGAATGTGTTCTGAATGTGAAACCTGGTGGATGTGAGAGCCAGGCACAGTGCAGTGTGAGTAGGCCACAATGCTGGTTGCAATGAAGCGATAGACATTGATTACAGACAAGGTATCTGAGGCTAATGTCTGCATTCAGTCTTGCGTGGGCCAGCCCTGTATAGTGGCAACATTAGGAACATAGGAACAGCAGTAGGCCATTCAGCCTGTTGAGCTTAGCCCACCATCCAAATGTTGCTTAAACACTCCTATGTCTTTCACCCATCCCCATAATCCTGAATGCTATTGCATTACAATACTAACTCTTCCTTATAGAAACATGAAACATCGAATAGAGACAGAGATATATATCATATGGGAGTACAGCAGTCCATTCATCATCTTGTGACACTGGGATCAGGTTCTCTTGAGCCTCCCACCTCTATCCAGGCCACCTTTATCAGTCAAGATAGCTTTCTGTTGCCATCCCTCAGAAAACAAAGTTTACTTCTTTAGCCAGGACAGCCTTCAGGCAGACATCTAGAGAATTGCTCTGAGGAAGGGTCACCAGACCCGAAACGTTAACTCTGATTTTCTCTTCATAGATGCTGCCAGACTTGCTGAGCTTTTCCAGCAACTTCTGTTTTTGTTCCTGATTTACAGCATCCGCAGTTCTTTTGGTATTTACTTGTGAATTATTGCTGAAAGGTGGTGTTGATCCTTCCCTGGTGTCTCTCATTTCCAGGGGTGGGTGGGGCTAATGAACAGAGGTTGAGAGGTGCTCCTGGCTTGCATAATGAAGTGGTGTCCAGGTGACTTTTTAAATGTGGCACCTGGAAGTGCAGTGCCGATGGTCCTGGTTGGGGGGGAAACATGCCACCCACCTCCCCACAAAACGCATTAAGAACATAATCGCCAGAAAACCCAACCTGCCCCTCAGCAAGAGGTAGTTCCTGCTTTTAAGTGAACCTCCCCAACGAGTCAGTTAAAACAAGATTCTGCCCAACAAGTTGAAATTAATGAACAATCAAAGCCCAAAGGAGGCATGGAACTTGCATAATGTATTCCTTAAAAATTCATATAGGCTACTTAGGCAATATTCATGCACATCAGGCAGGGAATGATTCTGAAGTCCTGAAGAAGGGTAATACCCAAAATATTGACTGCTTCTTTCCTCCAGATGCTGTTTGGCCTGCTGTGTTCTTCCAGCCTCCTGTTTGTCTACCTTGGATTCCAGCATCTGCAGTTTTTTTTAATCTAAGAGAATGATTCATATCAGCCAATCAAGAAATGCATTCAGATAATACAATGCAAGTCTCCTTGGAACGAAACCCTAAAAATAACCAGAAACCTGACTTGTACCCACGTTGAACCTTTGAATTGCAGACGATCTGCATGTACAGCCTCTTTACCTTGGGGTAAAGACATAACAATCAGCTGAGAGGTGTTCCAAGCACAAACAGAAAGTGTGGTAGAAACTCAGCATTAATGGAGAGAAAGCAGAGTTAATGATTCGTCCAGTGACCCTTCTTCAGTTTTATTTTCGTGTTGCACTCACTGCAACATCCCTTCCAGGTATGTAAGCATCCAATCTTTTTGAGAGATTTTCAGGTACCAGGATTGGTGGATGCGTATGAAAGATGAAGAAAATTCTGGCATAGTGTGATACACTGATGTTTCAGTTTCCTTTGATTTTTAACCCAGATAATTGCTTTACCACAATGATGCAGGTAATTGTGTTTTGTCATGGCAAAAATCCCGAGGCGGGCCAGCTAAGTACTTAATCAAACAAGTTGGTTTGTGAAGATTCTTTCAGGACAGGCAAAAAGAAAGGGGGAAGGGTTTATGGAGAGAATTCCAGAGTATGACAGCTGGGTGGCTGAAGGCACAGCTATTAACATGGCAAAGAAAGTGAGCTGTATGAGAGGCCAGGGTTTGATGAACAAGGAGAGTTTGAGGAAAGAGTGAAAGCCTGCAGGAGTTTTCAGAGATACATAGAAGAAAGGACATGAATGAATTTAAAGTTGAGAATGAGAATTTCAAATAGGAGACATCTGTAACCAACAACAACTGTACTGCAGCAAGCACAAAAACAGAAGTTGCTGTAAAAGCTCAGCTGGCCTGGTAGCATCTGTGAACAAGTTAACGATATTTTCTTCATAGACGCTGCCAGGCCAGCTGAGCTTTTCCAGCAGCTTCTGTTTTTGTTCCGGTTTTACAGCATCCGCAGTTCTTTTGGTTTTTATTTAGCACCGCAGCAAGTACGGGGTGGGCACAGTTTGATACGAGAAGCCAAGTTTTGGAAGAGCTGAATTTACAACATGTGGCAGAAGGAAAACCAGCCACAGTGTATGAGAATCTGGTGGTGATAGAGGCAATGATGGGGGCACACTACAATTCCTGTGTGCAAGTAGATGGTCGTTGTGATAGACAGGATATGATCCTTGGATAAGGTGGCCCAAATGACTTGCTGTGTTTGGGGTTTCCATGTTATATTTCACCCTTAGCTGGTAGCATCTTGGACCAACTGTCGTGCTCTTTGGTTCTCTTAACATGGCAACAATGTTGAAAAATAGATTTGGAACAGTGCACTACAATCTGTGCCTAGCAGGGATGTTTAGGAACTATAACAATTCACATAAATCGTTTGATAGTAACAGTTTCAACGTACTGTAAACCACATTATTTAATAAATCTAAAGAAATGAACAATCATAGAGAAAGTAAATAAGATTCCTCATGTTATTTTTTCCAGTAAATTGTTTAACAAGATAGGTGCTTTTGTCCAAGACAACCAAATTAGCAATGCAAGGTGAAAATACTGTAATTCAGATATTTAACAGCCTTTTTCTGAGATATCTATGCTAGCAATGTCAGTAGTAACCTGTACACTCTTAATCCAAGACCAGAACAATTTCTAAAACACTCTGAAACTCTATCCTCAGCAGCAGCATCAGGTTCTTAAAAGGGCTCGAAAGAAAATCTGTTTTCCATTTTACTTTCACAAAAGCTCAGGTTTTGTATGTTATGTTTCAATTTTAGCAGCAGGCAAGGTTTTGAGTTCAGTGCATGCTTTCAGCATGATCTCTTTTTTTTTGGAAAAAGAGAAAGTCTCTCTTTTTGATAACACTTGCCTGTTCGAATGGAAATAAAGGAATGTATGGCATATCATTTGGATTCTTCCTCTGAGCAATAGCTGAACCAAGAAGCAGGAATACTATTTATACATCACCCCTGTCATTTCTGATGCCCACTGGTTCTCTGTTAAACAACATCTTAATTCAAAAAATCTTAATCTTTGTTTTCAATATTGTAAAAGCCCCACCCTTCATGTCTACAAACCCACCAGTCCCATAATCCTATGAGATGACTGCACTCCTCAAATTCCAGTCTCTTGAATATCCTTGATTTTAATTGCTCCCCTCTTGGTGACCATACTTTTGTTTGGCTGGATCTTAAGATCTATCAGTCCTGCCAAAACCCTCTGCATTTCTAGCTCACTTACCCTCTTTAAGATGCTCTTAAATGCCTTAGCTTTCACCAAGACTTTAGTCATGTACCTTAATTTCTCCTTATCTGAGATTGCGTCAATTGTTTTTGTGTAAAATGCCCTATGAAGTACCAATGAATATTAACAATGACACATAAAATCATGCTTCTGTTGTTGTTGTTGTCCTGACTCCCCCGTACCCATGACACACCCCAAGTGATGTAGAAAGAAAAGAATACCTTCCTGAAGTGTCACCATCATCAATTAGCTAATCAACAGTATTTAGAGCCCATAAGATGGCAGCCCCTGATTAGTTAGCACCATCTGGTGAGCTGGGGTGTCACTATCAAGCATTGTGATAGGCCGAGAAGCTCATCTGTCAGCTGTAAAGAAGCTGATTGGTGCATGAATTGGGCATGTTTTCTCAGAGATGGGGCACTGACTTAGTCAATAGCTAATATGCCTGCCCCCACACTTAATCTCAAAAAGGGAAATTCTCAGACATAGTCCTAAATAAGGGTAAAATTACATTGCAACATATTGTTTTTGCTTGCACCCTGAATGAAGCAGTTTTTAAATTACTTTGTAAGGTCAATAAATTATTCCTCTGTGTATGAAAAGAACTACAGATGTAGTTCAAATGTCATTTTTAAGCAGCGCTCTTTAGGAAGTTAGTTCTTAATCGCTTCCCTGCTCCAAAAAAATAAACTAATCAATTCCCATGTAAAATAACTGAAAGCCTCGATGAATCTGGCAGGAAAAGGGATCAAAGGCATGGAATAATTCTTTGATCTGGAAGTTTTGGTTAGGCAGAACTGACCTTCTGAAAGATGTTCCACATGCAAAACCATTTCCATTTACGACAATTGAAGACATCACAGTCAATTATTAAAGTTCATCTTTAGCTTTCTTTGCTGCATTCCAAACATCTTTAAAACATATTTTTCAAGTGAGCATACAAAATATCTTGGCGGTGAACTTTTAAATGAGAGAGGGCAAAAGGATAGCATTTCCTATTCAAACAATTTATTATGCTAAAAGAAATGCATACACGTACAACTTACTGCACTGAGAAAAAAGTCTTTCCTAGACTTTACTCCTTTAAGATATTGATTTAATAACATACAAGAGGAATAGAGTGAACAGAAATTTTATAGCTACTGAATATTTCAGTGTCTAGAAAAAAAGACATCGATCACTGCACTCTTCTATTGTATGAACATTTCAACCAGGTAAATTATACCAACACTTTAAAATAGATCATATTTAATAGATTATAACAGGAGGAACATTTTGCTACTGTTGAGTGCAATATATCTGCTCACTTTTCCAACGAGATACCAACTACGTACCTGGCATTGCCTTAATTTTCATACAAACAACTTTACCCAATGACATTTGTAACTAAATCAATTTACCACCCAAGTACATAAAGTTCCTCAAAGGCTCTTATGGTACACTGGTAGTGTCCCTACCTCTGGGCCAGGACACTTGGGTTCAAGGCCCACCTGCTCCAGAGGTGTTTAATAATATCTCTGACCAGGTTGATTTGAAAATCTGTAGCAAGTTCCAATCCTGCCACTAGTTGGCTTAGGCCTACTCCACAAGCTGCCTGTAATTTGACATGCAACAGTTACATGGTGGCTAGTTTAGGAAGCCAAAAATCTTACCCACACTAAAATTGGTAGAATTTATTTAAGGTTTTAGCAAAGATTTGTAACTCGGGTTATGGGTGAGGTGGTTGACTTGCTCGCCACGCTGGCTTGTTTTTGTTCAGACGTTTCGTCACCATGCTAGGTAACATCATCAGTGAGGTCTCACTGATGATGTTATCTAACATGGTGATGAAACGTCTGAATGAAAACAAGCCAGCTCAGTGAGCAAGTCAACAACCTGGTAGAACTTATGTTGCAATGCAGAAATAAGAAATTTACAAATAGATAGGGATTGATTTGATGAACGAGCCAAACTTTGGCAGATAAAGTTTAATGTGGTTAAGTTTGAGATTATCCATTTTGGTTGGAAGAATAAAAAGGCGGCTATTATCTAAATGATGAGAAACGTCAAAACGTTTTAGTGCAGAGGGCTTTAGTTGTCCTCATGTATCAGTCACAAAAAGCTAACATGCAGGAACAGCAGGTATTAAAGCAGGCAGATGGAATGTTGGTGTTTATTGCTAAAGGAATGAAATATAAAAACAGGGAGGTGTTGCAATTGGATAGGGCATTGGTGAGACTACATCTGGAGTTCAGTGTACAGTTGTGGTCCCCTTTACTTGAGGGATATGATCATATTTGAAGCAGTTCAGAAAAGGTTCATGAGATCAATTCCAGAGAAGTAAGTTGTCTCATGAGGACAGACTGAGCAGTTTAGGCCTACACTTAGATGTTGAGCATATATTTCCTGTTGTGGAGCAATCTAAAATGAGAGGTCCTAGGGTTAGTCTAATGGGACCAGATTTCAAACAGAGATGAGGAGGAATTAGTTCTGTCAAAAGGCCATGAATCAGTGGATGTTGGGACATCAAATAAATGTAGGGAAAAGTTAGACAGAATTTTCAATAGTAATGAAGTAAAGGGTTATGGTGAGCAGGCAGGAAAGTAGAGTTGAAGGTATTCTTATGTTCAATGGAAAGTGCTGCTCTAAAGTTGGCACAATTGAAGCGGAGAATTGCAAACTTCACCTCAATTTAACCAGGTTACATCTGAGCTGGAATTGATTCAAGCACAATGTCCAAAATCGAAAATGTTCAGCTTCCTATCACTGGCAAAGATCCCATATTTCAGACAGAAAAAATAGAAAATGTATAAAGCTATCTCATTCATGTTGAGTTGCTTCAACTCATAACTGTCTTTGAACAAGCTTAATCTGCTGTTCTTATTTTATAGATTTTAAATGTTTATAGTTGATCACTTCAGAAGTAGTCAGCCTCCTGGATTCAGTGAACGAACAGTGAGAAAAACATTTTCAATAGCTTCACCAGTTTCAAAATAGAAAAGTTCAGACTATAACATCCTATCCATTCTTTCTTAGATTTCATGCAAGTAACTGTGACAATGCAGAAAAGACTAGAAAATTTTGTTTAAATTAGAAACATGAACATATTTAAATCCTACTGTGAATACTCTTCATTTGGATAGGTTGTCAGCTAACCCTTTCCAAAACATTGGTTCAAAAATATTGGATTCAGCCATGTATGTCAATAATGTTGCAACAATTCTGCAAGTAAAATGCAAATGTTGCACATTGTTATACAATTGATACAAGTCTTCTTTTAAAATTGCAACGTAACAAATGTTACGTTCAAAACTTTTTTGAGGTATGCATCTATGTTAAAAATGAGCCT
Source organism: Rhincodon typus (assembly GCF_021869965.1). Taxonomy (NCBI): domain Eukaryota; kingdom Metazoa; phylum Chordata; class Chondrichthyes; order Orectolobiformes; family Rhincodontidae; genus Rhincodon; species Rhincodon typus. The sequence continues at coordinate 16,422,202 of NC_063355.1, read as the reverse complement.
GTCATCACTTATCTCTCAGTCAACTTTTAATGCTGATGGTACAATAAACACAACCATTCTAAAGCCTCTGTCCTAACTATGGCGTAATTCTTGGACAATCTCATGTGGCAGTTTCAGCTTACCCTAAACGTAGGTCTACGTGAGCTATTCCATCATTCAAGAGCCTCCCTGACAGTTCAGAAGTAATTCCTTGATGTTAGCCTGAGGCTGTCTTGTATGTTTGGAGTTGATAACTTGAAATTTTATTGGAATCCATCATTTTCAACTCAAACATATAAAAATGGGTTTCCAAATCTGAGTAGTAAAACATTTTCAGTTGGAAGCCTGCAGGACTTTTCGGAAAGTTAAAGTTACTCAATTACTGGGATTAAATTGTGACTTTAAGAATTTTAAGGGACCATAGATCAAAAAAGTTCAATATTTTTAGGTAAACACATTGACACAGCATCTCTCCGAGCCCCTGTTGTCACCTCTTCCAGAAGTAAATCGACTGGTCTTCTGGACCCACTTATTTATTCTGCTTCGAATGCCTTCCCCTCAATGCATTTCCACATATATTACATTTTGTGCAAAATTTGTGTGATTAATTCTTATTCCTACTTAATGACATTTTGTTTATATTTGGACAACACGCACATTAAATAATTTGCCCGAATCAGCTTTGCCTTCTCTTTCAAATTCTGTAAATTTCAAATAGGCCACCTTGACAGCTCACCTCTCTCAAAGAAAAGTCAATATTCTTAACTTATCCACCTAATTAGCATTAAAATAGAATAAATACACTTTGGCATGCTACCAATGTTTCGCATTCTGGACTTTACACACTAATTTTATCCATCATTTACATTACCCAGACAACAGTCTTTAAAGAATATTAATAATAGATCGACATGGCTAATCATCATAACTTTCAGTCATTATTGTTGTTATCACTTCTGATTTAATTCATGTCGCTGAGGGCTGTAGGCATCTACTTCTTCCAATTTTTGATATGATACTTGAACTTCAAATGGTAGGGTATGGCTCTCTAGGTACTGGCAGGATAGCTGAGATCAGTGACATCACAGTCACATCAGGTCCAGTTTATCCAATTTGCATCTGGACATAAATAGACCCATTGCTCCATCTACCCTCTCCTCTATGGTCATGATGTCCCAGGCATCAACATAATGATACACCTACCCAGAAACCTTATATCTTCTTGGACTAGCAAGAAATCAGAAAAACCTCAGGCCACTTAGGGGAAAGTATTTTTTTAAAACACTCTGAATTCTTTAGGATTTGAAGCTACAAAGCACACCATGGAGACATTATACAGGGTAACCACCTTTTGGCTGAGGTGATCTCCATCTCATTCGGAGCCAAAAGACCAACTTCCTCTTGAAAACCATGAGTCACGAGTCTGCAACCTGTTCCATTATTCTCTGGGAAAAGAAGAAGTGTCTCATGTCAAACTTAGTTCTGTCCTTATGTAACTTATAATTGATTCCTGGTTCATCCAAGCTGAGTGTTAATATAAGTGGTTCACATAAAAATTTCTTTATAAACTGTGGTTAAACTTCCCTTGAGGCTACATTTTTCTAATATATAAAGACCCTGCTCTTTGAGCCTCTCTGCCAATTAATATGTTTTAAACTTGGAATTCATCTTGCAGCTTTCTTTCATCGCCTCAATATTTCACACATTGTGAGAGGACCAAAATTGGACATGGTATTCTAAGGCCTCATTAAAATCTTAAGATTGTCGTGCTTTATTTTGTGGTAAGTTGGCCTGCAAGTAACATCTTCAGCAACAGCAGTGCAGGGATTTACCATCACCACTCCACACAGACAAATGCTGCCATCTTTTCTCTGCCACCTCACACTCACTCCATCTCTTCTACTGCACACACCTCCCACCAAGGCTCACGCTACTGTTCTCATTGTTGTATGCAACATCTTCTCTCCATCGCTCTCACCCACCCAGCCACCCAAACCATCCACTCTACTGGCCCTGTGTACCCTCTGCACTGTCTACTTACACACTCGGGACACCTCACCATATTTTCTCCACGGGCACCAGATCTAACAGCTGCGGCAGACACTTTCAGTTCAGTCAGTACTTCCTTTTGCTTCATTCCAGGTGAGAAAGACCCACAAAATGGCAGAAAGAGCTGAGACAGGTGATGGGGTGTCCAGATTTCATCTCCCCACCTCCTGGGAGGACAGGATCCCGACCCTGACCACCCAAGTGACCAACTGACCAAGTCCAAGCAACTGGACTGATCTCAGAACCTGTCCTTGATTTACTGCACCAGCACTCCATCACCAAAGGGCATCTGTCTTGACTGAGGACTACTTCTATTAGATTTTGAGAAATGACCATGTGATTGTTGACAGAAGCAGTGTGTTTGCTGCATACACTGCTGGCTTACGGTGCAAGTGTGATAAATGTCTTGACTGACCATTGCTGACAACCAAGACAGATTACCTGGCTTTGCGTCTACAATAAAAGTCAAGTCAAGATGGTAATGCTGTGAGTCTTTAAGCTCTGTCTAAGGGAGCTAGTGTGCAAGGCAAGGCAGGGATGCTGTGAGCAACCAAGTAGGTACAAAGTGAGTGAGTTCTAAGAGACCAAACAAAAGGTCCTGAGATGCAGCCTGGTCCAATCTGTGAACTGGGTGCCTGTCCCTGCATGTAAAGTGTCTTTGTAGCCTTTCCATGAAAGGTTCCAGTTTGCAGTATTAAAGTGTAAGTCGATTGAAGATGTACCACGAGGATGCAGATAGGCTGAAATATGTCTGATGCCAACTTCCATAGATGTGGCGTGCATGCAGTTGCTTTCCACGAAACGTGTCCTGAAACATTGTCGAATAGCACCCACAATGGAGGCTGGAGGAGCGAACAATGAGCTGGGGTCATCTGGTAACCACTCAGACTTTCAAGTCAGGAATTGTCACCAATCAGTTTCTCTGCAGCTGGAGAATGGAAGCTGCATAAAAATGAGGCTGCACTAACTAATAATGAGATGTTAGTGCATGCTAATACAGACAAACAGGCCTCTTGCTACTCACTAACGAGAAACCTATCTTGCTGTTCAACACTTGGTTGGAAAGTGGGGGCTTTTATTGTTGATATCAAGGCTCTCGCCATCAGCCCTATCTTTCACGGAAGATTTGCCCTACAAGTGGGACCTCACCACTGATTTTTCTTCTTCCTGGTTCAGGAGTGAATTGGGCACTTGGAACACTTTTGCTGTCACCCTGTTTGGAAACCAGTAACTCAGCATAGACCAGGAGGAAAAAAGTTTCTTTTGTTTTATTCTAATTTAAATGGCTTAGTTTCACACAATGCATATCAACAGCATCACTGCAAAAAGCATTTCTCCCCTAAATCCCAAACAGCAGCCAGACATACTGAGCTATTCATGTAGAAAGTAGATCAAACATCATCTTAAATGCACTAAAATAATAATTAACAAATAACTTCAATGTGCAAAGTAACTACTTGCGGTATACTCTTTGCCTTCAATTGTAGTAAGAACATTTCTTCTGATTTTGTAGATAATGACTTGGACTTGCAAGTACCTCTTTGCTCTTTGTCATTGGAATGTGCATCACCCCTATTCTTCGGCCAGGGCATTGCTCCAAGTCTAATCAGACCAGCCACAAAAACTTTACATCATCTGAATTCCAGCCCTTGAAGTATAATTTGGTGGCTTGGCCAGAACTAAAGTAGTAACAGTAAGCAAATTTTCCTCATCCATAATTAAGACTCGGCACTCTGTTATGTATACAGTTTTCACTGCCAGTTGTTGTCAATAAAGCAACAATTTGTCTTTTGCTTGTTTGAATTCCATTTGTTCCTATTAATGACTCAGGAAAACCTTCAAAAATATATGTCAGATTGCAGGAAATTATATTCACATACATCTAAAGACACAAACGTCTCATACCCACTCCAACAGACCCTTCCTTGTTCACCATATTAAACTCAGTATTATATATTAAAAAGTTTTCTTTTGAAGCACACAGGGTAATAGCTATATTCTCAGTCGCAATTGTTAATTGTACACAACAATTCCATCTGAAAATGATTAAATGCGTGTGTTGGGTCTTTAAGGCACCAGACAATAAACAGTTCATATTGCCTCCTGCCACCTCGCCTGCTGCCCATCCCCTCCCCCACCCTGGTTTCCTGTCATTCAGCATCTGGTGCATTTTTAATGTAAAGGTTTACAAAACACATTTTCTGCCAGCAGATACATGCTGTCTAGCTGATACAGCAAGAAGGAGCTAAGACAGCAAAGGAACAGACATTGTTTTAGCCTTCTGTTTAGAAGTGAAATTAAATCATCTTTCCTTCCTCTAGGTCTGATATTAGCTTATGCATTGCTGCAGCTAAGATGCAGGTGACTGAACAGACCTGTGCCAACAGTTCTTAGAGAGCAGTATCCAGAAAGGATACATAAGTAACCAAAATAAGCCAAGCTCTCTTTTTGAGGAGATAGCTTTGTTCCACAGATGACTTTACACTCAACTTCAGGCCCTTTCCTCAGGTGCTCAACCAAGACAGAAAAGGTAATAAAACAAGAACAAAAACAGTTGCTGGAAAAACTCAGCAGGTCTGGCAGCATCTGTGAAGGAGAAAACAGAGTTAATGTTTCAGGTCCTCAGAACCCTCGGAAGGGTCACCAGACCTGAAACGTTAACTCTGTTTTATGCTTCACAGATGCTGCCAGACCTGCTGAGCTTTTCCAGCAACTTTATTTTTGTTCCTGATTTACAGTAACTGCAGCTCTTTCATTTTTTTTAGAAAAGGTGTTAATGTGAGCCATGCCCACACATTCAAAGGCATAAATTAACAAAGCAACCTGCTGCAAAATGGTACAATCTTGTGTTCTTTATTTTACTTCACATATTCATTGGAATTGATGATCCCTACAGATAGCATGAATGCTTGCACAACAAACTGAAGAGTTTAGATTAAAAAGTATAACTTAAGTTATATACCTGCAAGAACTCATATAAACAGCATCTTTTGTCATCTCAAAATATCTTGATTTGCTTTACAACAAATAAAGCATGTTTTAGTGAGACAACAAGGTGCAGGGCTGGATGAACACAGCAGGCCAAGCAGCATCATAGGAGCAGAGAGGCTGACGTTTCGGGCCTAGACCCTTCATCAGAAAAGGGGGAGGGGAAGGGGGTTTTGAAATAAATAGGGAGAGAGTGGGAGGCGGATAGAAGAGGGATAGAGGAGAGGATAGGTGGAGAGGAAACAAACAGGTCGAAGAGGCGGGGATGGGGCCAGGAAAGGTGAGTGTAGGTAGGGAGTTAGGAAGGGGATAGGTCAGTCCAGGGAGGACGGACAGGTCAAGGGGGCGGGATGAGGTTGGTCGGTAGGAGATGGAGGTGCGGCTTGGGGTGGGAGGAGGGGATAGGTGGGAGGAAGAACAGGTTAGGGAGGCAGGGACGAGTTGGACTGGTTTTGGGATGCGGTGGGGGGAGGGGAGATTTTGAAACTTGTGAAATCCACATTGATACCATTGGGCTGCAGGGTTCCCAAGCGGAATATGAGTTGCTGTTCCTGCAACCTTCGGGTGGCATCGTTGTGGCACTGCAGGAGGCCCAGGATGGACATGTC
>NC_063355.1:16376866-16416178 GCF_021869965.1 Rhincodon typus | reverse complement strand
GGTGGGGAGGGAAAGATGTCTTTGGTGGTGGGGTCGGATTGCAGATGGCGGAAGTGTCGGAGGATGATGCGTTGGATCCGGAGGTTGGTGGGGTGGTACGTGAGGACGAGGGGGATTCTTTTTTGGTTTTTATTGCGTGGACGGGGTGTGAGGGATGAGGTGCGGGAGATGTGGGAGACACGGTTGAGGGCGTTCTCGACCACCGAGGAGGGGAAGTTACGGTCCTTGAAAAACGAGGACAACTGAGATGTACGGGAGTGGAATGCCTCATCCTGGGAGCAGATGCAGCGGAGGCAAAGGAATTGGGAATAGGGGATAGCATTTTTGCAGGAAGGTGGGTGGGAGGAGGAGTATTCTAGGTAGCTGTGGGAGTCGGTGGGCTTGAAATGAATATCGGTTTCGAGGTGGTTGCCCGATATGGAGACAGAGAGGTCCAGGAAGGGGAGAGAGGTGTTAGAGATGGTCCAGGTAAATTTAAGGTTGGGGTGGAAGGTGTTAGTGAAGTGTATGAACTGTTCGAGCTCCTCGTGGGAGCACGAGGCGGCACCGATACAGTCATCAATGTAACGGAGGAAGAGGTGGGGTTTAGGGCCGGTGTAGGTACGGAAGAGGGATTGTTCCACGTAACCTACAAAGAGGCAGGCGTAGCTTGGGCCCATGCGGGTACCCATGGCTACCCCCTTTGTCTGTAGGAAGTGGGAGGAATTGAAAGAGAAGTTGTTGAGTGTGAGGACGAGTTCGGCTAAGCGGATGAGGGTGTCAGTGGAGGGGGACTGGTTTTAGTGTAGTCTTTATTATAACGTTAATCTGATAAGTTTAAGAAAGGTCAGTAAATACTGTATCTGTATTGCAAAAACATACATATACATGTCCACGTGTAGTTAGAATGATATATACTTATAAGTGAATGAGAAGGTCAACAAAGGAGAGTGAATACTCTTAGCTAACAATGAATGTGTGTAACATAATGTGTTTAGCTCTTTGTTGTATTTAGAGAGAATATAGTGTAGTTTCTGTGCGCTGTCTTGTCATTTCAGAGTGGTATGTTGTCAGATCACTTGGCAGGAAGAGGCAATCAACAGGGCAATTTGCTGATTGGTTCTGAAATAGTAGTCCTTCGGAAAAATTGAGATGTTATCAATTCTATTTAAATAAATCTGAATTTAGTAGTTTTTTTACTTTCTAATCACTCTAACCTCAGCAATAAAACTTTTGAGTGAGCTCATCATTGGACAAAGAACTTGTAAAAAGCTGCTTGAAATAAACCGATGAGATGATGAATTGGAAGGTGAGATCTGCACTACTAATGAACAAGCTGTATCTGTTTGTTTGTCTGTCCCCAAAGCAAATCACAGTTTGGTTAAGTTTGTTCTTTGAAATAAACCCTGCTGTGGCTTTTCCACTGTGCAAGTAATACATCCCCAAACCGTTATCGGTAAATAAAATAGCTGGTTACGACTCAATTATAAATTACTCAAATAAATGTGATCATTTCTAAAGTGAAATCTCATTTCACCATTGTATAAAGATGGCATAATTTAGCTATACTTATATTATACACCAGTTCAAGCATCATTCAAAATGCAGTGCAAAGCTATTCTTTGATGTAATGTACTGTGTCAAGAACTGCAATATGCCAAAGATGGCTCACAGGCACAATATTACACGTAATCCCATAAAGAGTTATTGAGGTAAAGGATCAAAAGCTTACTCAAAATACTTCACAGATAACGAGCAACCTAAAAAGAGGAGGGAGAGGTACAGAGTTGGAGACGTTTAGGCAGAGTCTTTCAGAGTTTAAGACTCCAACAGCTGAGGGAACAGCCATGATCTGTGGAGTGAAAACAATTAGCAATGGGCAAGAGACATGTAGAGATTTCTGCCAGATTTAGGTTCAGAGAATGCTACCATTGCGTCTTGATGGGTCTTACCATTTGAAATGAAAACAAAAATTGCGGGAAATACAGAGTAAAGCAGAATCAACATTTCAGGTCATGAGAACCCTTTATCAGCAGTTCGTCTGCTTTTCTTCCTGCATCACAATTACTAAGTAATAACTAGTAATAACAATTTATATATTTGTAGAGACCGCAACGTGGTAATACCCTCTAGAACCAGTAATGAATATGTATACCATACAACAGGATTTTCAAAATGGTGCAGTAGTGGAATTGAATGTAGTTACATGGCAATACAACCTTCTGACACTTGGGTGATGGGCCTACAATGAACACCAGTGTTATTCAAACATTGCATTTTTGTGGTCTAAATAGAACAGAAGGTTGGATGTTGCGAGAGATTATTACGGCTAACTGAAAGCTCTGCTTAGGACTATTGAAGCAGCTGAAAACAGATCAGATTACTGTCCTCTGGTTTGGTGAGAAGAGTCACCTTCAAGGACACAACCAAAGAAGATAGAGAAATGAAACCCCTTACCCACAAAAACCTCAACAGTGCATGCATTTGTAATAAATAACTCACTGAAATCTTCGGTAGCAATTACATTATTCATCAAATATTTATTCTTTACAGCAGTTAGCATTTTGTCCTCTTTCAGCTCCCACAACCAAGTGCTTTTTAAATCTCAACAGGAAAATCAATAAAAATATGCCATTAAGAAACAATCATTGTGGACTGCAAAATCAGAGAACAAAAATTAAATATTTGCAACAAGAACATACATATGTGGCAACACTAATTAATTAAAGTGCTACAGACTTTCTGTGTTTTATTTTCAAAACATTGACTTCTTATTTCTTTTGGCATTTTTCCATAGGAAGTAATCAGCATTAAGCAAATTACAGGGAATTAAAAGGGAGACGTTCACAAGCTTTCAGACAGTCAAATGTTCCAAATTAAATTCTAAGGTTGGTGGTAAATCATTTTACTCCCAGCTTCATTGTGCATTTCAAAAAGGCTTAGCTTTTATGGGCATCATTTTTGTTCTGTTTGTTTCAGGCAAATCCCCTGTAAAATCCACAAAGCCTAGTCAAGAGCATATTAGGTCTTTATCTTTATGGCTAAACATCTTTACTATTCACGGATCTGCTGATCTCTTGTGGATGAATGCAGAAAGGAAATAGCATAAAACTCTCACAGAAGGTGAAGGGCAGGAGGGCAAGCAGTTGAATAGACATCACTGTTGCCTATATTCAGAATCCGCTACTCCTGGGCATTTTTGTTAGGTATACAATGCAGACATTCATAGTCAACATTGTTGAAATGAAACATTTACAAAGTCACATCAGAGATAAATCTACCCTGAAACAACACAGACAAATGCTCTTCATCTGTATCAATGCGGAAGGAAAATAATAAAATAATTCAGTTTTTGTTTTCCTATTTCCCCTTTAAACTGTTGAACAATTCAATTCAAATAATTATTTCCAAGCTTTGAAGAATAGGTTAGAGATTTTCTTTAAGTCAAACCTGAGTTATACAATTTTATCAAACTACAGATACATGCACAAATGTATGGAAAGAAGCCTCAGAGTTAACATGAACATCATTGCTGCCAAACCATTTGTCACACATAAATTTTGTTTTTAAAAAAAACTTTATTTTTAGTTTTTCTCCTGTCTCCCTCAGGACCCTCTTGCCCATAACATAGCTCCCTTTAGAAATTCCAGGCAGCTGTCTGCACGACCATCATTCAAAATCGTTTTGAGGTCAGTTGATCACTGACAGCAGAAGAGGCAATGTCAGTTTTTCCTCTCCAACAGATCAAAAATCCTATTATCACACGCTGCTTCAAACAGCAGAAAGGCTTAAAATCCACTGAAATACCCCATCGATGGCAGCTGATCAGCTGACTGTGAGTGACAGCTAGCCTTGAGACTATCTGGTGAGAAGACAGAATTTCCATTTCTTATGGTTCTACTAAAAATGAACCTTTTGCCTCAGTTTGAAACGTTTGGTCTTCTGGCAGGGGTCTTCCTTAATGGGAGCATGGATTGCAAAATTTGCTCGATAGCTCAAGTAATATTTCTGTGACTGATGCTCCCTTCAAGTGGAAGCAGAGGGATAAAGAACAAAGCTCATTGGTTCTTATTACTTGGCAGACGTGGCTACAATTCATTAATATTGTTCAACATTCTTTAAAGAAAGGGAAAAATATTCCTCTCATCTTTTTGATAATTTCTCCTCTCTGTTGAATTGTTCTAGACCACGTGATAATTAATAGTTATTTCCAGAATTTATCCAGTGTTGCTATTAAATCAACACAAGCAAATAGAGACCACTTAGTTACTAATTTCTTTTCCCTTGATGTGAGAAGGTGACAGCTCTCTGATCTTTGCATCGCCATAATGGGATCAAGACCTTAAGCATAAGCTTAGTTCTAGGTACAAATACCTTCCAGCGTTCAGCGCAGCAAACCACTGGACAATTAGAAATGATTTAATCTCTTGTCTGCAAATTCTTCTTGTAGAAGACATGCAGCCTGCAGTGGTGACAACTCACACACTTGTCACTCCATGTTATTATTTTATGTGCATTTAAAACCTAAGCACTTCAAAGAGGTACATTTTCCAGTTACCATGTACCTACTATATTGTGACTGTCTCCTGCTTATCGTGAGGAATCAAGTTCAACTGTGACTGCAAATTTAACAATTCACTGAAATATCAGACAGAATTTTCCCAAGTGAGTCAAAATCCTAACAGTGGGCTCAGTTCCAAAGGACTGTTACTGAATGCATTAGCTGCAGACTACTAATGATGAAATAGCAAATCTGGAACTTTTTGCAGCAGGGTGCCTGTCATAATCTTCCAGGAGCTGGCCAATTAAGAAGATGCCTACAAAATTCCAGTCCAATTTTGGACAGTAGGTCAATCAAAGAAGCAGAAGGTTCAATTAGATGGAAAATAGGAGGCTTCACAGTGATGCCCGTTCAGCTGCCCCATTGGAAAAGAGGTTGTTATCTCTAAGTCACTGAAGTATGAAGCTGGCTGCTAATATATTTCTTAATAATAGGTTCATTTATAGAACACAGTATTACATATGTCCGCTTTTTAGTGATAATCTTCAGTGTACCTGCAATCTCTCTTATTACTATTTCAACTAAATAGATCAATTAAACCAGTGAAACTAAATTAAACCAGCAAATCTCTTCAGAAATACTCCAAATATATATTGTAGCAATGACCTTCACACATGTACTTAAGAAAATGGTGCTGTTAAAACAGATGATCACAAAAACACCTTAAAATGGAAGCACTTTCTGCAGCATTAGGGAACATTGTGAATCATACATAGCCACAGCTGTCAGGCCAACAATGTGGAGGAGGAACCTTTCTGCAGATTCCTTTTGGCCATGGCTGTTGTTGTCACAACCCTACAGCCTGTGCTGACTGAGGGAGAGTAGGGTGTCAATGGTTCCCCCCAAGCCTGCCATTCATTTAACATGGAAACACAGAAAATAGGTGCAGGAGTAGGCCATTCGGCCCCGCGAGCTTGCACCATCATTCATTATGATCATGGTTGGTCATGTAATTTCAATATCCCATTCCCGCTCTCTCTCCAGATCCCTCGAACCCTTTGGTCACAAGAGCCATGTCTCAGCTCCCTCTTAAAAATATCTGGCAAACTTGCCCCAACAGCTTTCTGTGATAGCAAATTCCACAGGGTGACAACTCTCTAAGTGAAGAAATTCTTCCTCACCTCAGTCCTGAATGGCTTACCCACTATTCTCAGACTGTGACGCTTAGTTCTGGACTTTCCCACCACCAGGAACATTCTTCCCATATCTAGCCTGTTGAGTCCCATCAGGATTTTATATGTAACTATGAGATCCCAACCCCCGCCGAGCCATTCCTCTAAATTCCAGTGAGTACAAGTCCAGTTGATCCAGTTTTTCTTCATACATCATTCCTGCCATCCTGGGAAACATTCTGATATCAAGGGGCCAAGCTGTTGTCAGAGAAGACCCCCAATTGTGCCACTAATAGGTCTAATTAGGTACACTTTGCTGCTGGGCTGGTCTCACGTGGTTTGTGCCTCCAGCAAGGTTCCTCAGAGGTGGAATCTCATTACGTCCCAAGTTTGTCCCCATTCCTATCTTCTAGCCTGCCTTCGTGAGCCTGGAAAAATCCAGCGCGTTAGAACAGAATAAGAATAATATTGAAACTTACATCCACTGTGGATTGAATAAAGCAGATCATACTTACAGCTGTGGCTGTCAAAGAAGTCATACACACAGTTAATCTTCATCACGCCCTTAAACGGGACAGATGTCATTGTAAAGTTCTGAAAAAAGCTTCTCATGCAGATTGAAAGCACTACATTTTTATTCTGGCATTGATTTATCTTTTTCTTCAAAATGCATTTGGTAATTCTAGGACAACTGGCTGGATTATTCATGAATAGAGAAAAAGGAGAAGCTCGTGATTAAACCTACTATGATGTCTGCTATAAAAACTATCAAAGCTACCCTGCCCTGCAATCAACCCTCAGCAAAATTGTTCCCAGATACAAGAGTAAAATAGGCTACTTCTGAAAACAACTGGAGTTACTTGCACTTTGTATACTGGAAGCTGATTGGAGTAATGGATGATTTTCACATCTGTAGTATCACTATCAATTCCCATTTCTTAATTTAAAAAAAAATCCTCCACAATTTATTCGTTATTTCATCTTCTCCCGCACATCTTCAATCTTGTGCCACAGAAAAAGCAATGTTTATTTATCTAACATGTGCAACATAGCAAATCAATTAAAACCTAATCCATTGGGTGGGATGTGTCATTCACATGCCTAGGACTGCAATTGCTCCACTCAGAACTCAAACAGGAGACTCCCAGAAGTACAGCAGAAATGCTTCAACAATGTCCTCAAAGCATCTCTGATGAGATCAAACATTGTCTCTGACTCATGGGATACCTTGGCTTGTGACCAAACAAAACGGTGAAGATTCACTGGGGAAGGCATCAATCACAACAGGATATCTCATCAGGAACATGCAAAGGCACAATCAAGACATTACAGGTAGAGCACAAAGCTCAAGGAAACCCGTCTATACAAGATATACAATCTGCATTCTGACCAAATATTTCACTGGCTTTCATTCTCTCCCTCCTTGAAACTGTTTCAACCTGACACAGTACCTTCCCTGAGACCCAAGACAAGGTCAAAAATTTGTCTTGTTTGCAGATTTTTTCAACGTCATGGGGTTCTGCTGTTTAGAATTAGAATTAGCTTTCCTGTCACATGTACTCAAATGAGTACATCGAAAAGTTTACAAGTTGCCACTTACAACGCCATCTTAGGTACAAGGTACCAAGATACAAATTCTTAGGGAAAAAAAAATTAGAAAAATAAATAAAAAATTCAGCGTAACAGTTGGCACTCATCGAAACAGGTTTACTGGCAATTCATTCCCAGCATCAGTGAATATGTTATATTCAATGGTTTCCAAATGACTAGGAATTTTGTTAATAAAGAATAGTGTGAGGAATATAACCTTTGTCACTTTCAGTGAGTAGCATCATAATTGTAGAGGAGCAGTGGAGAATCAAACCACAGAGATTTCCCAATTATCTAATCCAGCAAGACTTGACATGACATAGCATCCGCAACAGATATGAGATTCTTCGAAATTTACTTTCCAAATGCCACAACTCATCTAAGTCTTTGAGGTTGAATTTACCCCCAGTGCTGACCAACATTTTCATTTCTCAATGGCATGGACTGCCTACAGCACGTGGAGTTCAGAATGCAACTCTCCTTCACCTTCTCATTGGTGACTAGGGATGGGCAATAAATGCTGGCTGAGCCAGCTATGCCCACATTCCATGAATGAATATGTTGAAAAGAAATCTCTTGCTGCCTTCATCCCTCTGCTAATACCCCCTCTGGAAACAATTCTGAAGTCTTCACTGATTTGTGAAGTAGATAGTGATCAGGTACAAACAGCAATCCTGAAGCAGGGGCTGCCTATTTTGTCAGGGTTTTTCTATATCACCCTCCTGCTTCAGGCTAGAGCTTACTTTCAATACCCTATAATTTGGGTCCTTTGTGCATTCTTGTGTTTCTACGTACATCAAAGAAAATACCAATGGGTAAGGTGGGAGGGTTCATTCAGGCTCCATAGAAATGCACTACTGAACCCAACCCTGCAACCACTCCCCTCCCAGCCCACACCCCTATCCACACATTCTGACACATTAATTTTAACTTTGATCTTCAGAAGGGCAGGCAGATTTCCCACCCCCATCCTATTTTGCAAGTTACAAATGTTAGTTGCAAATTGCAATAACAGCGAATTGAATGGAAATGTGGTCCAGGCCTGAAGGTGGCAGAATCCTCAAACATGGGGCCAACTGCACATTAACATTGCTTATCCAATATCTGCCTCAGATTGTCCCAATTACTTCCTGAATCCACTAATAAATTTTACGTAAAGTAGAATTTTACCAGTATGGACTTGATGTGAAAAGCAGCAATGAAGAAGCAAATTACTGCAGATGCTGGAATCAGGCCGGAAGATAAAAAATGTTGGCGATCACAGCAGGTCAGGCAGCATTCATTGAGAGAGAGCAAGCTAATGTTTTGAGTCTAGATGACTCTTCCTCAGAGCTGAAGTGAACTGTGGAGGGGGCAGCATTTATGCAATAGTAGGGGAGAGGGGGCAGAGTGCTGGGGGAGAAAGGATGTTGATAATTCAGACTAAGTGATCGGAATGAGAGAATGGCAGAACAATGCTGTGTCTGACTGCGAGACTGGAAAGAGCAGACTGTCCCACTGGGGTGGGGACAGAACGTGACAGAGAATGTAACAAACAAAGCTAAAAGAAAGGGAAGGAATGGGTTCACAATTTGAAGGTGTTGAACTCAATATCGAGCCTAGAAGGTTGTAAAGTACCTAGTTTGAAGATGAGATGTTGCTCCTCCAGTTTTTGCTGTGATTTGCTAGAGCATTGTAGCATGCCAAGGACAGACAAGTTGGCATGCGAGCAGGAATGAAGGCTTTGTTTGTCCATTATCTTATGTAAGCCTCAAAATTATTGTCAGTGACATTATTAGCTGAATGGTTAATGTACTTACGTGACATTACTTCAGCAAATGTTGACCCATTTTAAAATAAATCAATTAACTTTTGTGTAAAAGGGCAGGCAAAGAAATGCTATGTGAGCACTAACTGTTGATATTACCAGGCAATAATAAAGAAGACAAAGATGATCCCATAACACTCAGCACGGTATACTGCCCTTCACCAACATCATTTTTAAATCTCATCTCATTGTGCTCAACATATTAATTCCATAATTGGTTCTTGTATGTTCAAACATCCTTCCATCGATGCATCCTACCACAGTTCTGTCACCTGTTAATAGTGCTTATTTTAAAGATTTGCCATGTTCATTAGTGATCCTAATAAAGATATTCACTGATAAGAGACTAGGCTCGTCATTGCATAAATAATTCAAAACAAAGTTAAATTAATAAATAATGTAATCAAGCAATTAGTGATTCATGAAAATTAATTGACTCCAAGTTACTAATTTGTCTTTCTGGAATTTATTGCCATCTAAAAGCAGTCTTTTTCATTAGCTAAAGAGGTTTGTATGAATATTACACATTGACAGTAAACACCCTTAGTCACAGTACTTGAGCTAATTATACATAGTCTTTTATACTCAGTGAAGATTACATCAGTAACTAATGCACAAGTCTCTATTTTCAGTTGAAATAAAATACATTTTAATTTGAGTGCTCTCCTCTTTGCCCTGCAACAATGATAGTGTCACAGAATTGTTACAATGTAGAAAGAGGCCATTCAACCCATCAGTTTTGTACCAGCTCTCTAAATGAGCACATGGCTTAGTGCCATTCTCCTCCTCCCCTCTTCCCTGTAACTCTGCACGCAAATAAGGTGGAAAAATAAAGGGAGCTTTCTTCATCGGATAGAAAATGGACAGACTGGCTTGTGAAAAAATGTGTAGGTCCATTTAATTGGGAGTCAGTTAAGATTATAACACGTTGATTTAGATGAAATTGAATTTCATATTCTAAGAGCAAATTAAGTGGTCTTGTTTACTTCTCATTCAGGTTCCACATAGTTGAGTTCTTGGCTTTGTTCCTTTGATTACAGTTAGTCGAAGAATTGTCTTGTATCAATTCACCATTGATACAATTGATGCATAAGCAGCCAGTTCTTCTCCCCCACCCAGTCTGTTTGACACGTGGAATTGTTTTGCTCTTCTAAACCAATGGCTTTGACAAAAGTGTTCAGATCCATGTAAAACTCTCAGCATACACATCTGAAAATAGCCAATAGTCTATGACATAACTATGTTGCACCAAGACCTGAGGAAGTGTTCAATTAATTTTTTTTGAAAAGGAGGAACTGGAGTGATGCGCTGAAGATGTATAAAATATATTGTTATTGAAGGAAAGCAGCAAATATGATAAAGTTCATCACAAATCTTCGTATGAGCTCAAATCAAAGAAAATTGACTGCTTTGAATGAAGCTAGAAATGGATGAAAAAAGGGCTGTTTTCCACATATCACTAAAACTAGTATTCCATATCGGCTGTTCATGATCAAAAGTGGCAATTTTCATTTCTATTGAAGCAAGCTGGTGCCTGGTCAACAATGCCAATGCCTGTTGTGAAAAGAAATGCCAAGGTGAGTGTTAGGATGATGAAGAATAAGTAAAAGCAGCTGCATAAGTACGAAGCCAACTGTATGCAGGAAAGTATGCCCCAGACTTGAGTACCTTAAAGTACTTAAATAACATTGATCAAATACCCAGCTGGATTCTCAATAAAAAAAGAGGAAATTTGAAGATTATTGAAAACTTGTGCAGAAGGCCATAAAGAGGCAGTGTGAATATAAATGCATTAATGTAGCACGTTTCAATCATTTCTGAGCCAATTAAGTTGTTTTGCAGTGCAATCATGACATAGGAAATCTATCCAATTATGCAAGATTCCACAATGAACTTTCAGATGATGATCAGATAACCTGTTTATTGTAGTCATTTTTTTTGAGGGATATGTTAGCCAGAACACCAGGACATCTCCCCAACTCCTCTTCAATTAATGTTGTCAGAAGGGAATGGTCTTCACCGAAACGATGATACCTCCAATATGCACAGAGAAAGGATGAAGAGAAATATGAGAGTCACGTGCATAGCCCCATCGCTCACCACTGTCCCATCTGCTTACCATGAATGGCCACACTTTCAGTTGCAGAGTCTCATTGTTTTGAAATTTGGTTGCTAAGACCCTTCACCTTCATAAAAAACTTGAAATGCCCACCACTTTGATTCTAGTCACTAATGCATTCCCCGCCCAAGCCTATGCATAACCTTCCACTTCAGAACAGTCGGAAAAGAACCTTTCTTTCTCCTTTCCATTTGTTTCCTTCCAATTCTATGCAAGTCGTTAGCTGTTTAGCACAGTTCCTGGATCACCACAGCTGCCTCCATACTGTTTCCAATGGGCAGCGGGCATGTTTTCAAATAGCACTCACAACCACCATCAACCCCCTCAAACTCCAAACTCATGAGAACCAAGTTGGGACAAATGGGACATTTTCTCCTCAAGTCAGGGTATACAGTCTGGACTTTTCCTGACTCTGTGAACCCAGTTTGCCAGCGAAAATTCAGCCCTTAGCATTTCCCATAAGCTTGAAATAGCTTTGTTGCATGAGGTTAACTTATGACTAAAGGGGATTCTCTTCCTTGTTGTTTTGATAACTCTGCCCTTCACACTGTGTTTTCTTCATCGTTGTCTCTCAGACACCCACAAGAAAAGACACACACACACACTTTATTTCTTTGCCTAAACGACTGAAACCCTACTGAATGTGTGTGCATCATGCACAGAGAACAAATCATGTTTGTTTCCAAATGTGCACATCATTAACGAGATAGTTGCTTGAAGACAAGAACAAGGGAAGTTGTATGTTCTCCTTTAATCATTGCTTAACAAGCCAATAAAAAAGGTTAACATAAGGTTGGTACGTTAATGTGTATTATTCCTATTTATGCCCAGAAGCAATATCAGGGCATGGGTGAAAATATGAGATAGTTCCATTGATGCTTGTGTGTAAAATTATTTGACCCACACATGCATTTTGTATAAATACCAGTCCTGATGCACAGGCCAGGCTTACCCTCAGTATTTGCTGTTATTTATAACACAATGGAGACTATAGCAATGATCAAGTGGCACAAGAGCATATGACATAAATTACTAATAGTGGAGAAAAGTGCATTAACAGCAATGATGCTCTGCATGTTGAAGCATAATATTAATACCATAATGTAACACATTTAATTACAATTTATCCAACAGCCGTCAACCCAAGGACCACTGACACAAGGGAGCTGCATTTTACCAGCTGTTTGGAGATAACTGGGATGCAGGAAGGCTAGCAAAATGGCGTGGGAAGTCAACAGATGACACCTCCATGGTCTTCCACCACCTTGACATCTTGCTATGGGCAGGACAGGATATGAATGGCTTTCCCGTTTGGCAATGGCATCTTTTATCCTTCACTGACACTAAGTACTTCCATGATGGGGTTTGCCTGATTGACCCCTGCATCCTCACAGCCATTTACCTGGCTATTAAGGGACCCAGTCATCAATGTGCCCACCAGTGCACCACCACGCCTACTGACCTTGCTGAAGTTGCTAAACTACCATTGGCTGCCAAAGACACGATGCGACCCTGTGTCATGCAGACTACTGAATCATGCTCACCATTCACCCACCCCCCACCTTTCAGAGCTCTTGGCAACATCCCCACTGTCATCACAAAATCCAGCCCAAGATTTCCAGGCAGCCTGTTCCTTATTGAACCATGAGTCAGCTTTAGCAGAGAGAGTACAACTGAGTGAATGCATTCTGTTTCCTAGATAATCAAAGAACAAGAACTAATCTCCTACCACTCTTTATGACACTCCCCTCACAACAGCATCAAATTAGGCTGCCAGAAAATAGAGGGGGTTTGCTGAGAATTCTCTACAATAGAACTGAAAGATGTTGGTCTCCCTTGCCTCAATTACATATCCACAATTAGGTGTCTTTCAACAAAACATATTTGAATGAAGAAATATAGAAACAGCAGAGTCTAAAGAAACTTGGGGTTGAGGCACACACTTAAGTAAATTTCCATGGACAGATACAAAATCTCATGAAAAAGGCCAATGAAATGCTGGTGCTTATGACCAGGGAACTAGAACACACTACAAGCACTGCTACAGCAGCACAAAACACTGGGTAGACCACACCAGAAGTTCTGCAAGCAAATCTAGTTGTCACGTCTTAGCTGAATATATTGCCCTTGGAGAGAGCGCAGCCCAGATCTACCAGGATAACACCCAGACGCAAACGGTTACATTACACAAGCCAGGATTGTATCCCCAGGAAGGTTAAGGGGTGATTTGATCCTAGTTGTCAAGATATTAAGCGGAATAGATAGGATAAATCAGGGGAAACTATTTCCGCCAGTTGGGGAGTCTAGGACTTAGGGGCATAGTTTAAAAATTAGAACCAGACCTTTCAGGAATGAAATTGGGAAACATTTCTACGCTCAGACGGTGGGAGAAGTTTTAGAGCTCTAATTTACAGATGGTAATTGATACTAAATCAATTGTTAATTTTAAATCTGGGATTGATAATACCTTCGTTGAACAAAGATCTAAGGGATACAGGGACAAGGAGCGTATTTGAAGTTAGGTTGCAGATCAGCTACGATCTTACTGACTGGTGGAACAGGCTCACAGGAAATGACATACACCCGTTCTTAAGTGGTTCTATATAACTGAGGTTCTACTAAGTACACATCACTAAACAAAAGTATATTCTGGGTTAATATAGGCATTTTTGATACAAAGTTGTTTGCCTCTATTTTTACTGTGGGGTGGCACGGTGACTCAGTGGTTAGCACTGCTGCCTCACAGAACCAGGGACCTGAATTCAATTCTATCCTCAGGCCACTGTCTATGTGGGGTTTGCACATTCTCCCCATGTCTGCGTGGGTTTCCTTCAGGTGCTTCGGTTTCCTCTCACAGTCCAAAGATGTGCAGGTTAGGTGGATTGGCAATGGGAAATGCAGGGCTACTGGTATAGGGTAGGGGGTCTGGCTCTGGGTGGGATGCTCTTCAGAGAATCAATGTGGACTTGATGGGCTGAATGGTCTGCTTCCACACTGTAGGGATTCTATGATTAAGGACTTGAGTTGTGACTTATGAATTACTTACGTCAGTTCCATTGGAAGATACCTGATAGTCATGTTGAACCTAGTGACTCTGGCATGGTGAATATCCACCTTCCACAGTCAACTATCTCTGTGCTAGGCGAAGAACTGAACAGCATTGTTCTAAAATCATGTTGTAAAGGCAGACCGCTTTTCTTAAAGGTTGAAAGTACTGGAGAAACTCAGCAGCTTTGATAGCATCTGTGCAGGGAGAACCAGAGTTGCTGTTGGAGTCCAATATGAATCTTCTTTGGAACTGAAGAGTCAAATGGGACTTGAAATTTTAACTCTGTTTCTGTCTACACAGATGCAGCCAGACCTGTTGAGTTTCCTCAGCATTTTCCATTTGCTTTCAGATTTCCAGCATCTGCAGCACTTTATATTTATTTTCTTAAAGCCTGGCTATCCCCTTTAAAGGGAAGCCTCACTTGAATGAAATTGCTACCATTTAAAATATGCAGGGTTCAGGGTTAATGGATGTGGTGCTTGAGGCATCAGTGGAACAGGGTGGGTAGGAGTGGCTCTGTGGGGGACTAGAAGCTTTCAAGGATTACATTCAGAAGAGAGTGGGAGTAGCTGGCCAGGAAACTCAATTCTCAGTTTCTGGATCAAAGGACCTGGCAGCAATGCCACAATGAGTCGAATAGCTTTGTGTAAGTAGTCAATTCCAGTGGCTGCATCTGCACGAGACATCTCCTACTATTGCTTCACCAGCCTCTTAGTCTGTTCACTACATCACATCTGCACACACAGCCAGGACTCCCCGAAAGTAAGAATTTGCCATTAATATCACTCACCACATTGAACAATGCGAGCAGCCTCACACATAATCCTTGTGATCTTTCCATACCTTGAACCATTCAGCACTGTCATACACATCATCTAATCTAATCACTGACAGCCTGTCTACTCTTTTACAAGACAATGTGCTGCACAGTAGAAGGGAGAAGAGAAGAATCAGGAAGTGATAAGCATGCCTGTATCTCCTAAACTCGACACAGGAGATGGCTCTTCGTATGACACAGTCAGGTACAGTGGAGCCTGTGGCAACCCACAGTACTGAGAACATTGACACCTCTTTCCTTACACCACATCCTCCAGATTATCCTTATCCTGCTACTTAGATGGAAGCTGCAAAAGTTATGATTGTGGATCACTTCCTTCCCTCCTCACTTCATTCCTCTATTTCCAAAGCTTCACTTTCTGAATTCCTGATAGCAGATACCCAACAGCTTCTGCCTGACCAGCCACAGGAGCTCAGGAGCAGGACAGTGAGTGGCAGCACAGACTGAAGGAGAGGGCCTATCACTCACCCTGATACCCATAGCCACCAGCTCAGATAACACTGCGATACTTTGAAACATACAGTTTGGGATCAGAACATATTGAGGCATGCGGGCACAGATGTGTTACAGCCAAGTCACGGGAAAAAGACAGTTTGTCGACCAGCTCAGGGCATAGTCAGTTACATTCTGATGCAATAGCTCGAATGAGGACTTCCTTAGGGACAGCATGCAAGACAGCATTGATCCATATGCATTCGGTACATGGTTGGCCCTCTGTCACCATCAAGGTATATGGAAGAGACTAGCACTAATTTGATACAGGTAATGACACAGCATTTGCTTTCCCTCTCAGCAGCCTCTACTCCATCTCTCAGTGATGCTGCAGACCCAGATAAACATGAGCCCATGACTATCGCACCTTTTGTGCAGATAGATCACCTACTTCTTTTAAGGATGCATCAACACACTCCAACTAATCCAGCAATTCATCATTACACCTGCAAAAGATCACCAGGGCACTTCCAGACAGTTTCCAATCGCAGAAGTTCTTAAAATCTACCTTACCTGCAAGTTGGGTGCCTGGCCCTTTAAGGACCCCCGGTATAGTGCGAAGGAATGACACTTAAAGCTTTTTGCTTGAGGAGTGGTTGACCAATTCATTGCCTGAACCTGCAGAGTCCAAAGTCAGTGTTGTAGCAGTACATCACAGTTAAACTGTGTGACATTAGGAGACCGGGCATTCACAACCTTTTGGCGCATGCTGGCAACAATCCCACTTGCGGCTTTTTCCTGATAAAACATTGTGCAAATCACACAGAAAGAGATAGTCAGTGCCTCACACTCCTGAAACGCAGTGCTACTGCAATGAATTTAGTGCCCCCCATCTCCACTCAGAACTGGAATCTAACCAAGAAATTCCAATTAGTCAAACTCTAAAATAGGATAGAATAGAATATCCTTTATTGTCACGTGTACTCCATTGTAGAAGTACAGTGAAAAGCTTTTACAATGTCTGCCTCTTATTGTGCCATCTTAGGTATAAGTATCGAGGTATAAATCTTAGATACAAAAGGGGAATGAAAGTAGTTGCATTTCTTTACAGAGTTTAAAAAAATAAGTTAGAAATAAGACATCGTTAAAGGATTGACTTTACAGCTAGGTACAAAAAATTGCACAGAAACATTACAGGGCCTTTGCACATGATCTGACCAGCCGTGCCAGACCCCAGTCCAATAGTTGGCCCTGCTCCGCTCCTAGCCTCCAGTACACTCAGTACTAGCACTCAGCTGCTCCAAGGTAAGTTCCAAGACTGCCTTCCTCTACCAAGCAAACTGGAGTGTATACTATGTAAAAAAACACTGAAAAAAAAACTGCTGGTGCCGTAAAATAGAAGAAAAAAGAACAGAAATTGTTGGAAAAGCCCGTGGACTTCAAATTTGTGGACAAGCCAGTGAGATGGCACTTTTCCAAATACCTTTTGTATATGATGTACATAAATCAATCAAATATCCTAATCAATACTGTTTATCATCTCATCAAAAATCTCAAGCAAGTTAGTTTCAGTACAATTATCATTTCTTTTTCACCATCGAGGCTAAGCTGACACGGTTGTTCAGTGGTTAACACTGCTGCCTCACAGCTCCAGGAACCTGGGTTTGATTCCACCCTTGGGTGGTTGTCTGTGTGGAGTTTGCACATTCTCCCTGCATCTGTGTGAGTTTCCTCCGGGTGCTCCAGTTTCCTCCCAAAGTCCAAAGATGTGCAGGTTAGATGGATTGGCCATACTAAATTGCCCGTAGTTTTGAGGGATGTGTAGATTAAGTGGGTTACAAGGGGATGAGTCTGGGTGGGATGCTCTGAGGATCAGTATGAACTTGTTGGGCCAAAGGGCCAGTTTCCACACTGCAGGGATTCTAAGTCTAAAATACAGGCGAGGTGTTCAAGTGACTTTGGGTATGAAAATAATGGTATTATTAAATGTCAGAGTCCTCCTGCCACTGGACAATCTAATGGCACAGAAGACCATAGGTCCATCATCTCTTACTGTTAAGATTGCACGTACCATATTGGTTTCCTTTCAACACCATAGATAAAACAAACTCTTTTGGGAAATTTTAAAGCAAATTCAACAGAAATCCATTCCTTAAAAATGATAGAGACAGTTTATTATTTTTTCTAGCATGTGCCCTATCCACCCCTCCTTTCCTGAAGGCTCTTGCTGGGCTTTGGTGTCCCATGTGCAATATTAGCCAATTAATATTTCAGAGTGTGCATGGTTTATATGTGAACAAGCAAGCATCATAACTGAACCTGATCCTTAATCTCACTCAGTTTTTCCACTTTCAGAAGGGGACTGTTGAAAACACATCAAGATAAATAACCTTGGTTATTTTGTCCTACATTAAGTAAAAGCAATAAAATCAATTCTAACATTCCAGTGGGATAAGTACACATCTGGAATCAGCTGACTCAACACAGATTGGAATTGAAAATTGGTACAATCTCAGCTGGGCGGTTTAATGGAGGAAGAATTTGTCTTTAGAAAACTTTGTTCATGACCTCAGCATATTCCACCCTTCTTTTTTAAGCAGCCAATAAAAGTGATCAGAAAGATCACCTCCAACATCTCACTCAGAGACCTTGTGGCGTAGTGGTAGTATCTCCAACAATGGGGCAGATTCAAGTCCTGCCTGCCACTCAGCAATGTCATGGCATTTCACACAGGTTGGTTAAAAGTAATATGCAATATCCCACCAGGGCCACTTCAGTTTCTG
Organism: Rhincodon typus; assembly: GCF_021869965.1. Classification (NCBI taxonomy): domain Eukaryota; kingdom Metazoa; phylum Chordata; class Chondrichthyes; order Orectolobiformes; family Rhincodontidae; genus Rhincodon; species Rhincodon typus. The sequence goes on along the minus strand of NC_063355.1, from coordinate 16,397,908 downwards.
ACCCAGAATTTATCCTGATATTTGGATTGATTGACATGCTGGCAGCATAAGTCAACCCATGTATCTCATGGTGCAGCACTCCCTCAGTACTATGCTGAAGTATCAGCTGACATGAGTATCACATAGCAGGGGTCATGTCCCTTTCTCTGAGCCAGGAGATCAAGGTTCAAGTCCTACCTGCTCTACAGGTGAGTCATAACATGCCTGAACAGTTTGATTTGAAAATATCTAGATTATTACTACAATAGGATGTGTGTTCACTTGCTAAGCCATCAGGATTGCAGAAATAATGGTTTAAAAATGTAATTATAAGAAGCTATATTATCTGCTGGAACCACGAGATGTAATTCCCACAAATAGGCTGTCTTTTTCAAGGACATTTTAAATGTTTTTGATTTGAGCAGGCTGTCAATAAAAGAAAACTCCCAGATATTCTGTTCACAGAAAATCCCTCCTTGAAGATTTGACTCACAAAAACTATCTTATCCTCCTTCCCCTCTGATCATTTGGATCTGTCATTTGTCAGGCCTCAGGAGGAACACACCATATGTAATTCTGAGGAACAGAAAGTTTTTGCACCAAGTAAGTGAATAATAATTAGATATGAACAGGGAACATTCAGTAAAATCGAACCAGACTTTAAATACTGTTCATGCTGTATTTAGTTTTCATTAGGACAGCAGAGCATTTGGTTTGATTTATGAACCCTCTCACTATAACATGCTTTAAGCAACATTTTCTCAATTTGTAAATTAATTGAGGACTACTAGCTCACGAGAGATTATGGAGTGGTTTTCCAACCTGCCACCGAGCTGTAAGATTGGCATTGCACATTGACTGCCTATTTCCATTTTCATTGATTCAAGTGAGATGAGGATGAACCTAGTTCAAAGGTGATCAACGTACACCACTGGTGTACCACCCAGGCATTGTCAGTGAAAAATTACCCATGGCTTAAAAGTTCTGTAACAAGAAACAATTAAAATAATGCACCAAACTAAGGCTGCGGAAAACAAGTGGGATGGAGAGAAGAAAGAAATTGGGAGTGTACAATCCATTAAAGAAAGACACAGGCACTCATAAACTTCTCTGCTGTCAATAACAATTATAAAGCCTTTAGCAAATCGAGCATTTTGGAACTTATTGAGTTTTGGCACAGTTTAGGGGCAATACACATCATCTTGGCTTCTGAATCCAGTGTTTTTCTTATCCAAGGCTAATCTAATTTTACATTCTCTCCTCTTCCTTTCAGTTATACTCAGCTGCTTAAAATTGGCTTCTACTATGAACTTGCTACTGACACCAAGGTCACCAGAGTTTGTCTATTTGAATTTAGCACAATGGCTGTAAAAACGTGAATGTGTGACTAAATCTTGAATTTCTATTTTTGTTTTGCGTTTGCACTAAATAGGTTTGCAGCCAAAATTTACAGAAGCCTACTTTGCTGTTATTGATTCTGCAGTTGTTTCCATTGGGGAATGAGCTTTAGGTGGGTCAGTTGCCAATTGACAGAGAGAAGAGAGTGACCAGTGAAAGCTATATTAAATATTAAATGCTGACAATCAAGATTTCTACTCGAAGGAAAATGGTGTTCAACTAACATTTAAATGCTCATTATCTTACTTATTATATGGACGCTAGCCACTTTATTGGTTAGAACAAAGTAACTTTTTGGGCACTTTTTGAGAACTTTATGCTTTCAATTTTGTTGCCTAATACAGGCACATTTGAAAATATGGGTGTTTTCTTTCCGCCAAAGCTGGTTTACCGACACAAGTTCATTTCCAGCTGGTCGTCGCATAAGGCATTAACCTTCAATTAGGCTATTAATAAGCAAAGCTGCCAAGCCCTGCAAGATAAGCCATACAGTGATTGATGGCCATTGCTATCCAGCGTATGAACATTAGATCAATGGTTCAAACAAGCCTGCAGAAATACTGAAATCTGTGTCTGTTTACAGACAAAGATCAAAGCAATAACCAGCTTTAGAAGATAGAAGAAGCTGTCCATCAATCACTTGCCATACAGAGAAGTGAATCTGCACACAACTGGCATTGATTATTTAACTCTTTGTCATTTCTTATTTCAAAGCTGCCCTACAATTAACTCTCCAGCAGGATGGACTTGAAGGAGGGAAGAATGATTCAAGCAAGAACCTCTTCAAGGTTACAGGAACTCAACTTCATTCAAATCGTTCATTAAAGGAACAGTGCAGGGGTTTGTGCATAGAATAAAATGAAGTGGTGATTCTAGTTTTAACAAAAGACTGAAACAAAACATATCAAGTAAAACTAATTCAGTTTTTGTTTAGGTGGGAGAGGAACACATTGCGTTGCTGTTCTCAAAACAGTGAAGTCTGAGGCAGCATTTAGGACTAATGAGACCGACGTATATGAAATGCATTTATAATTAATTAGTTAGTTCTAAGCTAACAAATACCTATTTACAAAAATTTTTCCAACTAAGCACATTATACTGGTGTTTGATCTTACAATCTTAAAATGCACGGTGGAAAATTAGTACAGAGCACCCAACGCATTTCTTAGAAATCCCTATGTCACTTTTTCAGTAGAATCACTAATTCATTAAAATATAGGGGCAGAAACTCCAGATAAATGTGCTAAACATTCATATCTTAATGCTCCACAGTGCAATTTCAGTGTTGATGTATCTTTGGCACCCCATGGTTAGATGAAAATACATCTATTGAACAATATATGAAACATAGCATTTAAACTTTAATGTTTGAAGTTTTCCCATTTTAAAAAGAATCTGTTAACGTTTTAGCTGTCCAATGCAGATTAAAATCATTGTTCACTCGCAGAAAGAAATATGGTAAAAATAAAAATAATTATCCATTTTGTGGTGTGGCATTTCTACAATGTCATATGAAAAAAGTCTCACTACATTTGTCTGCCTCATATTAGATTTCACTGCCAGGACAACTGAATATAAAAGAAATCATATTGGTTTGTTCTTGCACAAGGCTTTATTTAGGGCTCACTTGATGTTCTGTACCCAGTCTTGACTTGCTCACATGGTGGTGATGTATAGGTTTTGTGATTAGTTCACATAAGAACCAAGAAAATGAGACTCAGCTTAGTTGAAACACCTTAGTTACCCTGATAAGAACTAAAAAGCTTGGTCCATTTACTTCAAGCTGCATCGACTGCAGGGGTCAAATAGTTATATTTAAAATAACAAAGGGACTACACAGTCATACTTGCAGATTGATTCAATTCAATAGGTATTGGAAGATCAGGTTCTTGCATTGAAGTTACAGAAGGCAGAAGTAAATTAAATGGGTGTAAGGTTCTTCTTTTCCCTGAGAATAATGGATTTATGGAACAAATCTCATTGGGCAGCACTGTGGCTCAGCAGTTAGCACTGGTGCGAGTGCCAGGGACCTGGGTTCAATCCTACCCTCAGGTGACTGCCTATGTGTCAACATTGTCACAATGATCTACTGGACAGATATTAATCATCCAAAGAAATGAATTTGTCCAGATTTCTTCCCAAATACACTTTGTTACTTCTTATTTTCTCTCTTCTAAGAATTTCTGTTGCATGCATTTGCACACATGCAACCTTGTACTTGGGTAGAGGAGTAGGAGTTGCAAGAGATGCTGTGATTCGTGATATATAAAGCCTCGTGATTGTGTGGGGCAGGCATGATAGGCTGACTGATCTTTTCCAGTCCACCGTTTTAATATACTCATTTCTACAACTCACAGGTCATGACTAGCTATTCAACTGCTGGCCATAAATCTCATGAAGACTGCTTCTGGGAGAGTTATATGGCACCAAGCCTAACTGAATATTTAGCGTAGACCTGGAATTTGTAGTAACTTAAACTGTCCGTGTGGAGTTTGGACAATCTTCCAATGTCAGTGTGGGTTTCCTCTGGGTGCTCAGGTTTCCTCCCACAGCCCAAAGATGTGCAGGTTAGACGGATAGGCCATGCTAAATTGCCCACAGTGTTCAAAGATGTGCAGGCTAGGTGGGTTAGCCATTGGAAATGCAGGGTTACAGGGATGGGGTGGGTCTGGATGGGATGCTCTTTGAAGGGTCAGTATGGACTCAATGGGCCAAATAGCCTGCTCCCACACTGTAGGGAATTCTATGATCCTAATATGGCAATTGGAAAATTAAGAAATAAGCTTATGTAGTAATGCTGTATTGTCTTGATTATGCTTAAAAGGGAGTGTAATGGCTGGAATTTGACAGTTCCAAAATAATTGCAAGCTTTTTAGCAGATACTGTTATTACTGAATAAACATGCTATGGCATACGCACAAACACAGAAATCAATAGTGTTGTCACTGGTTGACTGTTTGCCATGAGCCATAATATTGTAGTCTTCACTGATGCAATCCACAGGGAAATCAGCATCCTGGCGTGAATTTAGGAGTATTGCTCACTTTGATTTAAAAAAAAATTAGACTTGCACAGTGGTAACTGTATTTTTAAACAGCATAAGAGGTACCAAATGCTATTGCTGATGACCAACCTCCCTGATCTCGAAAAAAAAGTTAATACATTGAGTCTTATTTCTTTTTAAGAAACTGTGTTTTTCAAGTTTAAATACAAATACTTTGCATTTATGCTGTTCCCTAAATCCCCTGTGTATGTCCAAATCTTTACTTTGCTTCTGTGCAAAGATGTAAATGTGCAGCATATTTCCTGTTTTAACTTCTGGTTGTGGGTCACAGAGAAGATCCTTCATTTGGATTGGTTGAGCATCCTCTTTGCAGCTTGTATTGCTCACAGCTGCCACAGGTCAAACAGATGTTGAACAAGTGGAAGTATTTGCTGACAAGCCCACTAAACCTCTCTGGGCATAAGTTTAAGAGGTTAACAAGGAAAACTTGGGTCAAAATCTCTAATTGCTCTAAGATTTCTTCAGTGAAATTTCCTGAATTATTTGTAGTTTTTGTGTTGTATGTGCAATTTGGGCCAGAAGAGATTTAGGAGAAAATAGTAGTAGCTTCTAATCACTTTCAATGCTCCTGTAGTATTTACACAAGTTGAAAACTTCAGTTTAGAGCTTTCTGCCTTTTCACTCAACTTACTTAGGGAGGTCTGGGTCAGGTCTCATGCTATTTGACAGTAAGGAACTCGATTTAATTCTTTTTCCCTTCTTGAAGGTAGAAACCTCTGAATAAGTAGCAGGTTCTTCCATTAAAAGTGTTGGGTTCGTGCCACTGGAATCACCAGCAAATAGGCACAACACCACTCACTGGCTCAAGTCTGAGGCCTGAGAAGTCATAATGCACTTTTTCAGTCAGGGTAAGGCGATGGCCTAGTGGTGTTATCAGTGGACTGTTAATCCAGAGACCCAGTTGATATTCTGGGAGCCTAGGTTCAAATCCTGCCATGGCAGATGGTGGAACTTGAATTCAATTAAAACAATCTGGAATTTAATCTAATAATAACCAAGAATCCATTGTTGATTGTCATAAAAACCCATCTGGTTCACTGATGTCCTTCAGGGAAGGAAACTGCCATCCTTACCTTGTCTGGCCTACATGTGACTCCAGACCCACAGCAATGTGGTTGACTCCAAACTGCCTTCTGGTCAATTATAGATGGGCAATAAATGCTGCCTAGCCAGCAATGCCCTCATCCCATTTATGAACAAAAAAACCCTCAGATATTGTCTGAATTTGGTGACACATGACTAACTTTACTTTTTGGCATTTATCATTATTAGGCAAAACCAGATTCCCACTATTCAAGGGCAAAGACAAAATATTTAAGATAGGATATCAGAACTACCAAATGCAATTCAGTTTTCCATGGAGTGTTTTGAATGTAGCTTTAGTTTGAATGAATACGGATCAGATAAAAATGAATCGTACAAATTTAATGATACTAGCAGTTACTTGACAACATTCATTGCTTTATTTATATATTTTGATGAAATAGCAATCAGTATACTATATTCCTACAAACTGTAAAAGAAGTTTGGTGAGAATATAGCTGAAATGCACTAAATATATAAGCACATTGATAGTGCATTTATATTTCTTTACCTTAATCATTACTTTCACAGCTGAATTCAGCCTAAAAGGTTTTTGGTAGCGTTATCTACGATATTCCTAAGTTGTTCATGTAAGAATAGTAATTGGTGCACTTGGTGAGCAATATTTAGTGCACTAAAGAATAAAAACAAAACTTGAAAAATGTTGTAAATCGAGACACACTGTTGAAGCTTCATGCCATGTGCTTATTAGAACAAAAGCAATTCAAGGAGAAAAGCTCCAGCAACATATCGCTCTTTTCTACTATACTCAAGTTCTTTACGAACAAGTGACTATAGTACAATCTGGGGAACAATGCAATTCTTGATCAGTCACAAATTCTAAAGATGCCATTTGTTTTGTTACATGTCAGCAGCTAAAAACCATTAAAAATCTCTTTGCATTTAAATCCCTTGTCCAATTAGCAGTAATTAATGAAATGTCCACAATACCTTGTGAGTTGTGCTCAGTCTTCTTTGCTGCAGTCTTATTAATTTTTTAAAAATACAATAACATTTGTCCATTCTACAACATTTCAAAATATGTAGATCATGCTAACATTGATATGGGGTAGATTTTAAATTCCAGAGGGGGCAGAAAATGAGTATTTGCTGATCAGTGGAAAGCAAATTGGGACAAGGTACATAATGTGCAGCTGCCTCATGTTCACAAGTTAAAGTCCAATGCTTTGGCACCTTAACACTCTGAAATATTTAGGGCACTTCACAGAATGAAGCTTTTGAAATCCAGTTACTTATTTCTGCAGATTTTTCAACACGAGTAAAATCACCCCTCACCCCTGCACCCCAATCTGAGCAGTACTGAGAGAATTGGTGTGTATTTGGATGCCATTAGTAAAGGGAAGAACTTTCATCAGAAATCTCTGCTCTTTAAGTATTTCCATGTGATGTTCACTTAGACCACAGGCAACTCGAGCTATCAACAAAAACACTTTAAAATGATCCAGGAGGACATGACCATGACAATGAAGAAATTTAGGTGACCTGCATCTACAGTTTGTGGCTGAAAAAGTATATTTTCTAACAAATGATTCTGCATCACTGACTGGGCCAGATCAAGAAACAAAACCTCTGATCATGGATTTCTTACTGATTATACCCATGAGTTCAATATGGAATTCTGTTAGAATTTTACTTCTCAAGAATTAGGTGCACCCTCTTTCTGACCCCACCTGATACTGCTGTGATCACGTGACAAGTCATTGAGACAACTGTAGAATGATTTCAGTTCCTTGTCTGGTCAACTTCTATCGATTCACAGTTAATGTGTTCAAACACTTCACAACTTGTCTTTCTAATCTTCAGCTGTAATTTCAGTTGCAGTGATGGGAATGTTCTCATCCAGTACTGCTATTGTGAAGACTGAACCTTAACAACATAATATCAGAGTACTCCTGTAACAAATGTGACAGTGCGTCACATTTTTGAACTGCAATATTCAATGTTGTGGTTGTACTGAGAGAGTACAACCCGCTGCTACATCCGTGAAGCTGCCATTGATGGTATTGTAGACTTTAGTAGCTGTACAGCTACTAGTCACTTTATGATCTTTTACCAGTTTGAAGTTTCCACTAAACAGAAACTAATGAAATGTTTTGATTCTAAAGATGATTCCAAGCGCTTCCTTTTCTATGTGTGTATGATTGTGTTCATTCTTTAACAGTGTACAATGCACAAATGCTATGGTTATTTTTGCTCAACATTTATGACAGGATTGATCACTGTTCCAACTTCATAGTTTGAAGTATCTCATGCCATTCTCAGATTGTGATTTATGTCGTAATATATAAATAGGGCATCACTGATGAAGTGACTCTTACAGGAATCATAAACACCTGTCTAAGCTTTAGACAAACCCAAGTTCCTATCTTTCCTCAACAACATATGTAGATTAGCTAACACTGTTGCAAGTTCAGGCAACATTCATGAGCAGCATTAGACTATATAGAGGAAAATATCTAAGCTGACACATATATCTCGGCCTTGAGACATTGATTATAGTTTCTATCTTCTTTCTCACCAGCTCTCACCCCTTTTCATTGACTTCCAGATCAATGTTCATAACTCAGATAGCATGAAAGCAGACTGTCCCTTTTCAATTTCACATATAATCACTAAGCCATTTTAGTACTGAGAAAGAAGGATCAATACTGAGATTGTTACATAATGATGCAGGATCACTGGCACGAACATGCAGTGCATCAAAGTCTTTAAGGGCAACATAAATCAAAGAATTGCAGATACTGGAGGACTGAAATAAGCAAAAACAGAAATTGCTGGAGAAAATCAGGAGGTCTGACTGCATCTGTGGAGAGAAAACAGTTAACATTTCGAGTCTTATGAACCTTCTTCAGAACTGAAGGGTCAAGGATTCGAAACATTACCTCTGTTTTCTCTCCACAGATGTTGCCAGATCTGCTGAGTTTTTCCAGCAATTCAAGTTCTTTATGGAATTGACCAATAGCCCAACTTTAATGTAGTTTATAGATACACTAAGAATCCAGCAGTGAAAGATACCAGCCAAGTAACATATGGCAAGAATAATAGTGGACAATGTGTCATGCATACACAACAACTGATATCAGGAGAACAACCAAGATTCAGAAGGCTCCACCCAATATGTTATTTTTTTAATGAAAGCGATCCATTGAGGTTTTTTTTATAGCTGGTGTTCTTGTGACTGCATTCATTCCCTTGAAGATGGCATGCTTAGCCAGCTCCCTGTGTGGTCTGGATGTCCCCAAGATGACATGTTCTGCTCTTTGCTGGACCAGGTTAGGCTGGAGGCCTTACTCAAAGATATCATTGACACTCATAGAGGAAGAGGAAATGTAGATGCAGATGCTGTAACTCTCCTTCTGGCTTTTCTTGCCTTTCTCCTCACCTTCATTTATTTTCTGCTTGCTACTTTCTTGGAGCTCTTTTTCCAGGCCATATCCTTTGCAACGGCTTCCAGCATTGTGATTGTATGTGAATACTTGTGGTCCACCATGTTGTTAATCACTCTGAAAATATTACCTTCTGCACTCATGTCCTTCACCATCTCTCAAACACTCAACAGACGCAAAGTTCCAAAGCTCCTTTGATCAAAATTGTCCATGACAACGTTTATCACAAATAAGCTTTTCAAAGTCTTTCAAACAATATATCATGTAAGTTGTCCAAAGGTGATCCTCAGTGGTCAATTGTGTTTTGTAATTAATTCAACTCCCCACTTTTGTTACTATTGCATTTGTCAAATTTTCAATTTGGCGAGAAACATATCAAAAACAATCAATTATAAACCATGCACTTTATTAGAATGAACTAGTGTTTTTGAGTCCAGAAAGAATTAAATTATGTGATTGTGACTACAAAGCCAGAAACTGAAATGGTGGATCATGCAATCATGAGTTATAAGTTAGGAGTCTGCTTCAATGGGACTACATAACCAGGCATTTCTTATTAAGTTTTAAAATTCATTGATGGCTTTAGAAAAAATCCCATTTATAATAATCGCTGCTGTGACTCAAAAAGGCAATGATAGTAGCAATAGTAATTTTCCTAAACTTTGCTAGCAATTTTTAAAAAAGGATAGTCCTGCTGTTTGCCAAAACAAAATAATACTTCTGTTAAAAGCATGTTAACAAATCTGACCAGCGGGTTTTACTTCACACTGAAATTTGACATGTGGTCCATTTGCCAAACTTTGTGTTTGCACTCTGTACCAAACAGTATGAATATAAACCAGCAGTTTATTTGTAAGACAGTTGAGATCCTAATGAGATGTGAGAGATAAACTCATTGAAAAATCTTTCTCACCAACCTCCCGAACAGTCACTATGAGGATTTCTTATGATAAATGCAAATACGTTTCATTGGCACTTGGCAGCAGGACACCAAGAAGGACAGTAGTACACATCCCCAGTCAATGAACTGCAGCATAAAAATTGAAGAAATGGTTTAAGCTTTAGGGTCTCCCATGATGTTTTTCTTTTAATGCCCGCTAATATCCACTAGACAAGATTTTCTCCAACTTCCAATACCAGCCCTTAGGAATTACAACTATAAAGTCTCAAAAGTAACAACTGATTAACTAAAACTGTTCACATACTATGCCTGCATGAAATAAAAGGAAAATTCGGAAAGCAAAGAGACGGTGTAAAAATATTGGCAATTAAAAGCATAAATCCCAAGGATTGTTTTCTAAATATATAAAGACCAAAAGGATAAGAATAGGCCATCTGTATGACCACAAAATTAACCTGTGTGTCAAAGCAAAAGTAATGGATCTGTTCTGAATGAATATAGCATTATCCCCTTTCTGGAAGTGGTGAGAAGGGGAAACAATTTGTAAAGTTGTCCCTCAGGAGATACTTGCCCCCTTAACACCACTGTACCATTAAATTCCAGGTGATAAGGTCCACTGGGGACATTTTCAGCCTGCCATCAATATAGGCCATCCGTTAAGTGGTCATTTAACAGTGACTAAAGGGTCTCAATTTCCTGGCAAGTGAGAAAAGTATCTAGCTTCCTGATTGGGTAACCAGCATGAACCATCTGTCTGCCTTGTTGGGGGTGGTACCCCAATCTCAGCAGGAAGATATCAATAAATCAGTCAGAATGATAGCAAAGTTACAAATTATATTCAATCAAGAGAACATCAGAAAATGTGATTCTGAAAAGCACACAAAGCAAGTACGCAATAAAAATGGTAGGATACTGAGAAGTGTAGATATATGAGTAAGTCTTGGAGTAAATGCTCACTGATCCCAAAAGGCAAAAGCACTGGTACATAAGTTATTCTAGAAGGAATACAGGATATTTCCCTTCAGCTGAGGCATTGTAGCTTAAAAAAGTTGTGCTAGACATGTAAAAAAGTACAGAGTTTGGCCATGGCTAGTGGATGCAGTTCTGGTCACCATATAACAGGATGGATGCAATGGTACCCAACAGAATACAGACAGTACAAAGATGTTACCAGGAGTGAATGGTTTTAGTTATGATGAAAAGTTATTTAGGTTTGGAACAGAGCAGGCTAAAAGAGATTTGAAGTCTATGAAGTTATGAGCAGCTGAGATAATGGAAAAATATTTGTCTCTTAGGAAAAGGGGTCAATAACAGACTTAGGAAAATAAGAGCTAATGCAACAGAAGGGACAAGAGCAACATGGATACAAAATTGTTTGGTTATTGAGTATTTTTCAGACTGGAAGAAAGTTTGTGATGGAGTTTTCCAGGGGTCAGTATTGGGACCTTTGCTTTTCCTGTTATATATGAATGACCTAATCCTAAGTATGGAGGGGAGGGTGGGGGTGGGGGATACCTGTCAGTTAGCTCAGTTGGCTGGATGGCTGGTTTGTTTTGGAGAGCAATGCCAATTCCCACACCAACTGAGGATACCGTGAAGGACTGTCCTTTTCATCCTTTCCCCTCACCAGAGGTGTAGTGATTCTCAGGTTAAACCACCACCAATCATCTCTCTCTAATGAGAGAGCAGCTCTATGGTTCATTGAGACTATAGCAACTTTATCTTACTGAGAGGACAATTGTGTAAGGGACAAGTTCAAATTTTGTAAGCCATACCAAACTTGAAAGCATTGTAAACTGTGAAGAGGACAGTGTAGAACTTCAAAAAATACTGACAAGTTGGTGGTGTGCCAGGTCAGTGGTACATGGAGGGACAAGAGAAAACAAAGGGTTCTACTCTAAAACGTGTAGGGGGCATAGAATACAAAATCAGAGAGCTTATGCTGAATTTGTAAAGACACTAGTTGGACTTCAGCTGGAGTATCGTGTCCAGGCTTTGGTGACATATTTTGTGAAGGATGTGAACATAGAGCAGAGAGTGCAGAAGAGGTTTACAAGATTGTAATGGAAATTTCTATTCCTGGAACCAAAGATGATTTGGAGAATTCAGCGTAGTTTTTCTTGGCAAGGAGAAGGCTCAGAGGAGATGTAATTTGCAAAATACTGAGTGGTGTGGGCAGATTAGACAGGCAGAAACTGTCCCCACTCATAATCAGATTGAGGAGGAGGGAGCCCAGATTGAAAGAGTATTGCAAATGAAGAAAATAGAATGCAAGAAAAATTGTATTCACACTGCAATTAATTTAGGTTTGGAATGCAGTGCCTGATCGTCTGGCGGAGGCAGGTTCATTTCAAGGTGTTCAAGAGGAAATTGGATGATTGTTTATATTTAAATAATGTGCAGGGTCATGGGGAAAAGGCAGGAAAAAGGCATTATGTCATAAGGTAGGAGTAAATTACTGCAGATGCTAGCATCTGTACTGAAAACAAAAAGTGCTGGAAATCACAGCGGGTCAGACAACATCCATGGACAGAGCAAGCTAATGTTTCCCGTCCAGGTGACTTTTCATCAGAGCTGACGTGAAGTTTGGAGGGGACAATATTTATGTAATAATGGGGGAAGGTGGAGTGCTGGGGGACAAATAGTGCTGATTAAGTAACCGGAATGTGAGAATGACCCCTTCACACTTCACGTCAGCTCTGATGAAGAGTCATCTAGACTCGAAACATTAGCTTGCTCTCTCCTTATGGACACTGTCTGACTCCCTGTGATTTCCAGCACTTTTTGGTTTTGGCATGATGTTATAATGCTCATTCAGAGAGCTGATGCAGACACAATGGGCTAAATATGCTGCGCTGTAAAAATTCTGTGAATCTGTGAATAATAAGATGGTCTAAATTTAAAGTAACTGATAAAAAGGTTAGAGATGATGTTAGGAGAAATGTTTTAACCAGAGGCTGGTTAAGAGCTGGTTAGGTGACCTGGGACCTAGAATTCTGAAAAACTGGTGGAGGAAAGCTCACATTTTGTTTAATTAAATATCCAAGTATTATTTAAAGTGCTGTGACGTATAAGAAAAAGAACCATCTTGAAAAGGGGGATTAAGCTAGTTAATTCTTTTCCATTTAGCACTGACATTGGCCTCCTTCCATATTGTAACTGTGTATAGCTCATATGGCAGCGGATAGAGGGATACCTACAGAAGAACTTCACTAACTCTTTCACTTCCTACTTCCTCGAAACATGGACTTGCGTTGCAGTATTCAATTTAACGTAGTTAACAGGTCCCTATACATGCATTCCCTTCTACTGTTCATCACATTTGGGGAGTTTCTTCCTAGCCAAAATAAATCAGATTTAATCTAACAATTCCCACATTCACTGACGCTAGAAATCATCAAGTCTGTCATGTCTTATCCACTGTTATACCAGTTCATTAGCTGATTGTTGAATTAATAGTATCAACTGCCAACAGAGCATGATGCACAGTGAAAATTAGAAAACAGCCACGATGCTCCAGAATTCTGCCAGGTGCAAAGTGAAGTTCTCTTACCTGAGACCATAAAAAATGCATACTGGCAGACACAGAGCAACCAGCAACAACATTGTAGTCTCCTAATTCCATGTTATATTTAAATCTGTACCACAGAAAGCTCTCTCTAACTTATGTGGTGAAATGATTCATCAGAATCAAAAGCAATTCCTAGAAATAACTACCAATGCAGTTCCTGCGACTAGGAACCTCATTTATGAAGGTGAAAGGGCTCACTTCAGGATCATTAAGTGCACTGACTCACTTCTTTAAAATTTACCAAATGACAATTATTGCATTGCAGTAACTCAGTGCACTTATAGTAGAATTGCCACTAATAGATCAACAGAAGTTCAAAGTTACAAATGTTGTGAATTCAATTTAATATTGTCTTCGAAGATAAAGTAAGGTTCATTGGTTGATCAATGAGAGTCCAGTAAAGATTTAGTACATATTATGACTTTCATCACTGAGTCAATGGAAAGGGAAAAGACAACCAATCAATCAAAACACTGGATAATTTACTTCTCTCACTAAACGGAAGCAGTTTTCTCATCCTGTACAGGAGTGCTTCTGAAGTATACTTCTGTTGCATAAATACAAACCCTTTCTAGCTGTGATCCAATGCAAAGTTAATTCTTTTTACCTTTCATTTCTGCATTACATACTACTGAATTATTGATACATTTTGATATTTTAATTAACTACCAGAACTATCATCCCAACATTTGAAAGGTGTGGAATATTTGATTGACAGACTTGAACCCTGATTCTGCTTGGCAGTGGTTCAAACATACTGAGCAGGTTTAGTATATAAATCAGGTGGAGTCCTATATATCATTGTGCACTCAGATATAATAGACTAAGTCAATCTTCTCCAAGCTACACTAACAATCAAACAACATATGTTTCGGGCAATTAGATTAGAATTTTTGCAAAATTATATTAACTTGCTTGTGTGAAATGAATACAAGAAAGCTCAAGTTCTAGACATCATTTTTAGCAATTAGACATCATAGCCTTGTGCAAAACCCTAGTAACATGCAAACCAGATGAAGAATTTATGATAATTAGCTGCAGCTTGTTGAAAGGATGTTAGAAAACAGTGACGTCAGTTGTTTGCTCTCATACAATTTTCTGAAAATGTATATCATGGGGAATACTGCACTTCAGAGGCCATGTCAAAACTTCTGGCACATACTTCCCTGGATTTTCCAAACATTTAAATGAGTGGTCACAAAATACTTTGCAGTGTACTCTCAATTCTCATAGGACCCCAGAGCCCACCACACACCTCCACCTCCAAAACCATCCTGCCCTGTTCCGACAGTATGACGTTTGGAAAAATGATCCTGCTCACATCATAGAAATAGGAGTAGCTAGTTAGCCTGTCAAGCCTTGTCGATGATCTAATGAGATCACTGGTGATCTGTGACCTAATTCCATAAACCCATCTTTGCTCCAAATTCCTTCATAGCTGTGGATAACAAAACACTTACAATTGATCTAGCATCAATACTGCTGAAGATTCCAAACTTCTATCAACTTGTGTGTGTAAATTGTTTTGTGATTTCACTCCTGAAAGGTATGGCTTTTATTTTTAGACCATGCCCATCCTGTGATAGACCAACAAAAAATAAATCTCTACTTCTAACCTATCAGTTCTTCTTCATATCTTGAAAATCTCACTCAAACCACTTATTAGCCTTCTAGATTCCATAAACTACAAGACTAGTTTGTATAATCTATCCTCATAATTTAATATTTATGGTCCAGGTGCTATTGTGGTAAATTTCTGCTGGACTCCCTCCAATTTGCTTATCACAACACATCCAGAAGCATCACTGAGAAGCAGATTTTGTAGTCATTATCACTATTTGTTGTTTGTGGGCAGCTGTTACATACAAATTGGCTGTACAATTTCCTTTACTGCAGCACTAATTGCACTTCAAATGTACTTCATTAATTGCTCTTTGGGCTGTTTTGAGGTTGTGAGCGACGCTACATAATGCATCTCTTTCTTACTTTCAAATATAATTGAAAGAAATACAATTAAACAATAAATTTAGAAAGTCTTAAACAGTTACAGCGTCAAAGTCGTGTCAACCCAACAAGATTTTGAATGCTCCTCAATGCAAAAATATGGTGTAACTTGGAAGTCAGGCTGAATTGGATTCAGTTTAGGAGTTAAAGTCTTATTCTGGTTGATAGGCTCATTCTCAACAGGCTTCAGATCAGATTTAACATATTTACAGAACAGTGCAACATTATACTTTAAGAATGTTTAAGTTGTCTATTGGACCTCCATGAAATGTGTTGAAGTCCCACCATTTACATGCATGCCCTTTGCAAACTTGCTGAGCCACACAATACTTACTGCGCACCTTCTTGCCCATTGAGATGCCAATCTTTGCACTTTCTGGGTGTGCACTGCAAGTGCACAAATATTAAACATGCACACTCAGCCATTCATTTCACCATTCACAAAAATCACCACTTGCGATGCATGGAACATATCCAAAATGAAAGGTGGGACTTTATTGTATTACAAACATCTTTTACCTCCTGTTAATGTGGCATAAGATGCCATACACCTACCTGCTGGGCCCCTTGTTGAGATATTTGTATCATCAATAACCACAAGCAAGGTGCCGGAAGACTGCAGCTTGGCTAATGTGGTGCCACTATTTAAGAACTCTCAAATCGTTACAAGTTAATCAGCTGAAGAATAGAGCTTTGTGCAGGCATCCCAAGCACATTTGATAAAATCTTCACTGCTGCAGGAGCTCAGTTGTGAATATAGTTGGCAATGTAGACAGGACCTGTCAGATATTGAGAGTACAAGTGGTATAAAATATGACCAGGCAGGGAAGCTTCATTGAGGGGAAAGGTGTCAGCACCTCTGAGAAAGGTTTCCGTTAATCAAGGCCACCATATTGCTGAAAGCATCCACAATACATTCATAGATGGCAAGAGTCTTATCACAAGAGAAGAGAAATTCTAGAGGAGATACATGGACAGACCTGTCATATGGCAACTACGCCACATACCTGAAGGATGAAATTATTTACATTTCCTTTGGACTGAGAAGTATAATGCTAATCCTCATGGCAAGCCATGCAAACCACAGAACTATCTTAATAAAACTGGCTCAAATCAAATTATCCGCTCTACAACTTCTTTCTTTTACTTCAAGAAATAAAATGAATTAGTACAGTTTTGACCAAGAAAATTGACAACAGTCAAAATGGCGCCAATTAGCAGTCAATATGAGCCTTCAGACACAATTAGATTTAATGGAGTTTTTAGGTTTGTTGTTTGGCAGATGTACTTTGCTTCTGTCTCCGTTCTATTCTGAGCAATTCAGCCAGACTCTTTTTGATATATTTCTATTGACACCAACATCCTCTTGATCTTTTCAGCAAGAACTCTTATGATAAATTCAATTATGCAATAATATAAGATGAACTGTGGTACATTCTTTTTGAAAATTCTGCCAGTTTGCATTGTTACGTTCCAAAAATAAGCTCCTGTTTCTTTTTTTCTAAACGGACATGGGGATAGCAAGAGTTATGAGAGGAGAACAGTGAGAAATCCATCTGCAATCCACATTAAACAGATAGCTAACATTCTAATATACTGGATATGCTATTGTCACATTCTTGTCTCATGCAGAGTTCAGAACAATGGAAACCATTGGAGGGTAACACATTGTTTGTTTCTGGGTCAAGTTGCATAGCCAGTAAACAAAAAGCTGAAAATATTCAGCGGCTCAGGTAGCATCTGGGGAGTAAAACAGTCAAGAGGTTAGATTTTCATGGACTCACTCTGTGGATTGTTATAAGTAAGGAGTGGGATCCTGAGGCAGATGTTCTGCTCTGATTCCAGATCGGTAGGGGAAAGCGAACAGGAAATGGTTCAATAAAGGGGAAATCGAAACTCAATGGGGCCATTGAACTCAGTGTTCAACAGACACAATTTTGACTGCTGCAAAGGCTTTAATCTGCAGTGTAGTTGGAACAGACAGAACCACTATTGAAGAATAGATACAGTCTGCATAACTGTTACGACATTTTTTTAAGGTTCCCTGAATTTTAACTTGAAGGAATTAGGCATAAGAAGCCATACTCCTACTTGCACTCACACATCATTACAAGTTAATCAGCTGAAGAATAGAGCCTTGTGCAGGCATCCCAAACACATTTGATAAAATCTTCACTGCTAAGGAGCTCAGTTGTGAATATAGTTGGCAATGTAGACAGGACCTGTCAGATATTGAGAGTGGTGAAAAATATGGCCAGGCAGGGAAGTTTCATCAAGGGAAAGGTGTCAGCACCCCTGAGCAAGGTTTCCGTTAAGGGCACCACATTGCTGAAATCATCCACAATACGTTCGTAGACGGCAGGAATTTAAAAAAGAAGTCCTTGAGGGTAGTATTAACTGATTTACTCCTGGAGCCACGAGCTGGTGAGGGTGGGAATAGAAGGATAGAGCAAGTGAATTTGCGGTTGAGGAGCTGGTGCAGGGGAGAAGGATTCACATTTTTGGATCATTGGAATCTCTTCTGTGGTAGAAGTGACCTGTGTGAGAAGGGTGGATTGCACCTGAATTGGAAGGGGGTTAATATACTGGTGAGGAGGTTTGCTAGAGCTGCTTGTAAATTGTTGGGTGTGGGGTGGGGGAGCAGTACCCAAGGAGATAGTGCAAAAAGGGAGTAGCCTGACACTGATTCAGTTGGGGAAATGAGTAAGTCTAACAGTCAGGGCAGACAGGAACAAAGCAGGGAACAAGATAGGACTGATAAGCTAAATTGCATTCAATTCAATGCAAGAGACCTAACAGGTAAGACAGATGAACTCAGGGCAGGGGAACATGGGAATGGGATATCATAGCAATTACAGAGACGTGGCTCAGGAATGGACAGGACTGGCATCTTAATGTTCCAGGGTATAGATGCTATAGGAAGCATAGAAAGGGGAGCAAGAGAGGATGTGGAGTGGCATTTTGATTGAGGATAACATTATGACTGTACTAAGGGAGGATATTCCTGGGGATATGTCCAGGGAATTTATTTGGTTGGAACTAAGAAATAAGAAAGGGATGACGACCTTATTGGGATTGTACTATAGATGCCCCACAGTCAGCAGGAAATTGAGAAACAAATTTATAAGGAGATCTCAGTTATCAGTAAGAATAGTAGCGTGGTTATGCTGGAGGAGTTTAATGTTCCAAACATAGACTGGGACTGCCATAGTGTTAAGGGTTTGGATGGAGAGGAATTTGTTAAATGTGCATAAGAAAATGTTCTGCTTCAGTATATGGATGTATCTACTAGAGAAGGTGCAAAACTTGACCTACTCTTGGGAAATAAGGAAGGGCGGGTGACTGAGGTGTCAGTGGGGCAGCACTTTGGGGCCAGTGATCATAATTCTATTAGTTTTAAAATAGTGATGGAAAAGGATAGACCAGACCTAAAAGTTAAAGTTCTAAATTGGAGGAAGGCCAATTTTGACAGTATTAGGCAAGGTCTTTCAAAAGTTGATTGGGGCGGATGTTCGCAGGTAAAGGGATGGCTGGAAAATGGGAGGCCTACAAAAATGAGATAACAAGAATTCAGAAACAGTATGCTCCTGTTAGGGTGAAGGGCAAGGCTGGTAGGTGCAGGGAATGCTGGATAATGAGAGAAATTGAGCTTTTGGTTTAGAAAAAGAAGAAAGCATATGTCAGGTATAGACAGCAGGGATTGAGTGAATCCCTAGAAGAGTAGAAAGACAGTAGCAGTATACTTAAGAGGGAAATCAGGAGGCCAAAAAAGGGACATGAAATAGCTTTGGCAAATAGAGTTAAAGAGAATCCAAAGGAATTCTACAAATACGTTAAGGCAAAAAAGGTAACCATGGAGAGAACAGAGCCCCTTAAAGATCAGCAAGGCCACCTATGTGTGGAACCACAGGAGATGGGGGAGTTACTAAACAAGTGTTTTGCATCAGTGTTTACTGTAGAGAAGGATATGGAAGATAGTGAATGTGGGGAAATAAATAGCGACATCTTGGAAAATGTCCATATTACTGAAGACGAGGTAATGAACATCTTAAACCGCACAAAGGTGGATAAATCCCCGGGATCTGATCAGGTGTACCCTAGAACTCTGTGGGAAGCTAGGGAAGTGATTGCTGGGCCCCTTGTTGAGATATTTGTATCATCAATAACCACAGGCGAGATGCCGGAAGACTGCAGGTTGGCTAACGTTGTGCCACTATTTAAGAAAGATGGTAAGGAATACCCAGGAAACTATAGACGGTGAGCCTGACATCAGTGG
This sequence comes from Rhincodon typus, assembly GCF_021869965.1. NCBI lineage: Eukaryota > Metazoa > Chordata > Chondrichthyes > Orectolobiformes > Rhincodontidae > Rhincodon > Rhincodon typus. The sequence goes on along the minus strand of NC_063355.1, from coordinate 16,378,225 downwards.
TGGGCAAGTTGTTGGAGGGAAGCATGAGGGACAGGATTTACATGTATTTGGAAAGGCAAAGACTAAATAGGGATAGTCAACATGGTTTTGTGTGTGGGAAATTGTGTCTCACTAACTTGATTAAGTTTTTTGAAGAAGTATCGAAGAGGATTGATGAGGGTAGAGCGGTAGACGTGATCTATCTGGACTTCAGTAAAGTGTTCGACAAGGTTCCTCATGGTAGACTGGTTAGCAAGGTTGGATCACATGAAATACAGGGAGAACTATCTATTTGGATACAGAACTGGCTCAAAGGTAGAAGACAGAGGGTGGCGGTGGAAGGTTGCTTTTCAGACTGGAGGCCTGTGACCAGCAATGTGCCACAAGGACTGGTGCTGGGTCCACTCCTTTTTGTCATTTATATAAATGATTTGGATATGAACATAGGAAGTATGGTTAGTAAGTTTGCAGATGACACTAAAATTGGAGATGTAGTGGACAGTGAAGAAGGTTACCTCAGAGTTCAACAGGATCTTGATCAGATGGGCCAATGGGTTGAGCAGTGGCAGTTGAAGTTTAATTTAGATAAATGTGAGGTGCTGCATTGTGGAAAGGCAAATCAGGACAGGACTTGTACACTTAATGGTAAGGTCCTGGGGAGTGTAACTGAAAAAGAGACCTTGGAATGCAGGTTCACAGTTCCTTGAAAGTGGAGTCACAGGTAGATAGGATAGTGAAGGAGGTGTTTGCTATGCTTGTCTTTATTGGTCAGTGCATGGAGTATAGGAGTTGGGAGGTCATATTGCAGCTGTACAAGACATTGGTTCAGCCACTTTTGGAGTATTGCATGCAATTCTGGTCTCCCTGCTATAGGAAGGATGTTGTGAAACTAGAAAAGGTTCAGAAGGGAATCAAAGCAGAATGACCAACGAGAATTAATCTAAGTGCTAAAACCAAAAAAGACAAACACAGCCCTGTCAACTATGTGATGTCCTCCTTCATAAACATCTGGGAATTTGTGACAAATTTGGGAAAACTGTCTCACAGATTAATTAAGCTACAGTCCAACAGAGTCATCTTCACAGAGTCAAACCTTGCAAACAATGTCCCCGGCACCAACCTCACCTTTCCTAGGTACATCCCTATCATCTCAACAGCAGTTCATACCAACCATTGTGGCACACTGGTATTAAGTCAGTTTGCCTCAGAGTCCTTAACATGGACTGCAAACCCCACAAAGTCTTAAACACAGGCAAGAAAATATTCTGAGATAACAAGGTGTAGAGCTGGATGAACACAGCAGGCCAAGCAGCATCAGAGGAGCAGGAAAGCTGACGTTTCAGGTCTGGACCCTTCTTCAGAAATGGGGGAGGGGAAGGA
>NC_063355.1:16189741-16356866 GCF_021869965.1 Rhincodon typus | reverse complement strand
CCGAAACGTCAGCCTTCCTGCTCCTATGATGCTTCTTGGCCTGCTGTGTTCATCCAGCTCTCCATCTTGTTATCTCAATATAAAGGTATTTATCAGCCTCACCAGACTTCTGAAGATACACAGATATTTAGAAGAAATACATTTTCAGAAAATCAGTCATCTAGTTCATGGGTCCAAGGCGAAGTTTTCAGTTTTGGAAGGGAAAGAAAGCTAATAGATAGCCTGAATGCTAATGATCTGCAGCTTTAATGGTTTGCTTGAGTGTGTGAGTGCTGCATCATTGCACTTGCAGCTTTCACTTTGCTTGTGAGGCATTTTAGAAACCACGATGCTCATATGAATGGTTGCTACACTGGAAAAATATTTTGTGTGTGTGTGTGTGTATGCGTTTGTGTGTATGTGTGTGTGTCTCAAACAGGGATTGGTCATTGGAAGCTCAAGAGCCGGAACATTTCTCAGTGCAATGCCATATCGATACGCCATTCAAGAATTTGAAAATCATTCCTGGGAACTGTTAGGAAGAGAATAAATTATGCTTCTTTGTAAATGCTATAAAAGGCAAGATATTTGTTGGAAAAGCAATGGAGAGAAGAATAACTGGTTAAATAATTACTTGCATTGCAGCAAAATGCTACAAATCTTCTCTGGTTGAAAGTGATGTCCACTACTTCAAAGTATGAAACCCTGAACCATTTTTGAGGAGAATGAGTAATTAAGACAATTACAGTATTTAGCATTCTACAAAAGAACATTAAGATTAGGTTTTGCCATTAAAGCTCTGCAGCTTTTTATACTGTAAATCAGTTTAACAATATTGCTTCCAAACTAACTCTTCAAAAAGTGGGATAATCCAAGGCGACTTTTTCCTATTAAGAAGGGGTAAGGAAATCAGAAAATCCAAATAAAAGTGAAGAAGATCACAAAGATTATAATCAAGGGAGATCAAAATGCTGTTTACATGAACAAAAAAGAAACTATGTTTACAATATTAGTGCTGGGAATATTGTTCTGCAGAACATACATCAAAGGAATCACTGGCAAAACATATATGTAACAAATTAATAGTTGTACTGGCACAGTGCATTTTTCATGTTAAGTAATAACTGTTAAACAATTATCCTAATTTGGTAATTCTACCAGGAATGTTGCTGTTCTACTGAAAGTTCCTGAACAATTTCATTAATCACTCTGCTGACCTGGTAACTGAAAGGCCAAGTTCTATACTTTGTGCCTTAGTTTGAACTATGATTACCAAACTGGAGGAATCATTCATTACTTCTTGGATTTCAGTCTGATGGATTATCAATGTGAAAAGGTGAGAGTTTCAATGATTCTACAATGCACTGAAATATTCCTGTTGGAGAAAGTCCATTGAATTCTAACAATATCTGTATTCTGGTGATACTCTACATCACAGGAGGGTAATTTCATGATATTCCATCTTGGCTGTGTTTCCATGTGAAGTTCAAGAAAATCTCTTTTGATTTGATTTTATTGTCACATGTACTCAAATACAAAAGTACGGGAGTACGGTGGAAAGTGTATTATGTCGTCATAAGGTGCCATCTTACGTACAAGTGCCTAGGTAAAGAATCTTAAGAACACGGCAAAAAGAAAGAACAAAGTTAAAAGTTAAACATTGCAGTAATTATTATATAGCGTAAAACATATGAAATCAGGTTAAAAGTTATACATTGCAAACCTTCCCTAGTTTTAAGTAGAGGATAAGGAAATAAAACTGAAAGTTGAAACATTACAGCTTTTCCTAAGTGCTTAGCCATGGTGGGACTGCATTTTGAGGAATCACCTCGAGACTGGAAGTCTATGCTGAGTCCAAGCCAGGCCAAGAGACCGCTACGTACTGTCGAAAGACCATAATGCTTGGCCGAGAGACCACTATGCTGAGCCAATGAGAAATCGCCACACCAAGGGACTGCCACGTCAGATCGGGAGGTTGTTCTTTCATCTTTGCTGGGACAGAATCTGCAACTCCTAACCTAACCTCCCTGTGGTTCAAAAAGACTGACCACCACCCTTTGCAGTATATCCAGGGGTGGACAATCAATGCTAGACTTTAGCATATTGTTAAATTGTGTTTAAAAGTTGCACATTATGAATTATGGGTTTCACTCCATCACTATGTTGTTTTTCCTTCTTACAATGATCAACCACACTGCCCTTTTCAAAAGCAAACATGTACTAAAATCCAAGTGCAGGTGGAACAAGTTTGTGGACGCTTTGAAAATTTGTGAAAATTAGGCTAGAATTAGAGACAGATGTTTTTACAGATGAATACTATCTGGAATATTTGACTATCTGCATAATATGCAACTCTGTACAATGATAATTGATGGTTATCATTAAATGATTCAATTATTCTGCTGCCAATTCATGGATGGATCTAGCAGACAGGGCCATGGATATAAGATTAAGTGTTAAGAGATTAAGGTAAGAGAACAGGATAAGCTATTTTTACATGGGAGGCTGTGAAATGCAGTTGATGTGACCATGAGAGTGATTTTCTAATTTAGCTGCCTAATCTATAACCTGGACGAATGGGAACATGGAGAAACTGCTCAATTTACATTCCACTAAGAATATGTAAAACAGGTGGTTGAAGTGAACGGAAATAAATGCATGCGGAAGGGCATGAGAGACTAAGATTACTGTTCATGTGGAAGATAAGCATCAACATGGACTAGTTGGGCCAAACAGCCTGCTTCCACATTGTAATTTCCATGTAATAAATGTCAGCTTTAAATAAGGCATAATATCACAATGCTGTATCAGTCTATCATGACAAAGGAGAGAAAGAATCTTTTCCAAAAATCTCTTGCCCAGCACTATAATCATATGAATTTTGACAGCAATGAGTTCACTGAATATCTGTTAAGACTTAACAATTCCTTACCACAATAACCTTAATGGTGTGACCTCAAATTTGTTTATGGATTATTTATATGAATATAGTTGAGAATCTCAACCTCAGGTTTGCAAAAATTGATTGACAATATCCAGACTTGCTTCTTGCAAATCAAAAGCTACAAATCACAGAATGTTTTCCACACTTGTAATATTGAATAAGTTCCTACGATGTTTTTTTCCAGTGTATGTTAAAAATAGATGGCAATATAGAACCAAATCCTCTTGTTCTTTGGAAATTGGTTTGGTTACTTAACTAGGGCGACATGCTATATGTTAATGCTAGATATTGCATTTCATGTGTGTTAATTGGATGAAAGTCTAAGCTTATTAATTCAGAATCAGGAAGTGCTTAGAGTACATTTAAACTGCATCATTGTATAAATGTAACTTTGTTGCATTTGTACATAAAACTATACAATTAATATGCATGAAACAGACCTTGAAATGCCCTTAAAAAAAACCTCTGAAATGTCATTCGATCATTCCTGTTTGGCAATATTGTTATCGCTCTTCCTGCTTTCCTTTTTCAAGGAAACAAAATGGATAAAGACAAAGTCTATCTGGAAATGTTTAGATTTCATCTGCCTTTTGAAGGATGTTCAGACAAAAGAACTTAGGAAGTACGTGGAACACACGCTGCATGTAAAATTCCCTACTTGAGCAATGTGGCTCAAAACAACATTAATGTTGCCAACTGGCACAAGGCTAGATGGTTACGCTTCACAGTACAGTTCTCAAGACATTGTTTTATTCCAAGTGTTTGTTTTAACTGTTGGAAAAGGATTGGTGAATTGGACGTAATAAATTCCCAACTGCCTTGAACTTTAATCTAATTCACTGCATTTTATTTATTAGATAGTTTTGGCCTGTTGAACTTTGTCCTGTGTATAATATTTCTCCTAACCTGAAGAAACTGAAGCTGGAAACCTACAAACATTCAAATGTATTATTTCTAATTAAAACAATTAATAATTGCCATAACTGCAAAATCTGAGACAGCAGCAAAGATAAAAACTGCAAACATGAATTGGTCTGTAATATAGGCAAATTGGCAGGCTATTGAAGCAACCTAAATGGTATACCTCAGTCTGCTTTTGAAGATAACAGATTGCTCACACACTTTTGCCAAAGAAAGAATTTTGGATATATAGTTTAATAGAAATGGAAGGTTTCCTATGTTTTAGTGTGTTAGAATTATCAATTCCTAAAGCAATAGCATTATGTAGTCTCATAACAAGCATTTAAAAATTATGAGTCAACATGTACAAGTCTGACTCCATTTAAAAATGGCAAGCCAGGTCTGGAATTCCTATCACTGTTTCCTGTTCTGCTGATTATCGCCAGCATGGAATGAGCCTACGGGAGGCATACCCTCTGATAGAATTACCACACCTGCTCGGTTTATCCTGGGGTTGGGCTGTTCAAAACACTTCCGCTTCCTGAACATTTTATGAGGTTGAGACTCTTCCTTAAGTATATACGGTTCATGGCATTATGGGGGAAAGAATCAGTTAGGAACCCCAGTCCTAAACGCAGAATGAAAAATAAGCTACTACCTGCTCCTGAAATTGTTTGACTGACACACATTTGCTTTGAAATACAAAATAAACTCTTCTTTCAGTTTCAATAGCATGATGCCATACTTACTGCAGTGATTGATTGGAGGGGAAGGCTTGGTCGTAAGGTAAGCTGAGCATTACATTGATCAGAAGTTGAGATGTGTTAGAGTACTTTTCCCATTGGTAAACGTGTTATTATGTACTCAAAACTTAAGAAAATAATGCTTGGAAACTCTAGCACAATTATCCAAAGTATTTTAAATGCACTTGGTGCTTTATACCTAAAAACAAAATTGTTCTGTAGCTTCCATTTAGACAAAACAAAAGATCCTGGACTACTTTGATTAAAAGGCCATCTGGTATAGCTTAGAAAAAAAACTAGCCAATTTATTTTCTAGATTCAATTGATTTTGCTGTTTCACTTCTTTCAACTTCATTTTTTTTCTCACATCCATTTCAAACACTGTTTAAAGTTGTTACACATGTCTTGAAGTCTGGATATTGTGGATACTGGGCAAAGGCTATGGAGGAGACAGATAGGTCATTGGCATGTGAGGACCACTAAGGGTGAAAAAGAGGGTTATGAGGGTTAGGTAGAGAATGATGAGGATTTGAGGGCTTAATATTAATCATTTTAACTGTCTCAACTGTCAATGTCCCCATAAATGAAGATATGTATTCCAGCGTGTGGACATTGGCATTCACCCACCTGCACAGTAACCTCAGGTCAGCCTGGGGATGCAGTGAGCCTGACATCATCCACCCCTGCCTCTCCAGACCAAAATTATGGTGGGACCTACCCTCCTCCTCCACTCAAAACCAATCAACTTTGTTAATGACAAGTTGGTAGCTTTGTCCAGAGGCACGGGATACAATGAACTTAAGAAAAATGAACTTTTAGGAATTCTTGAGAGTAGAAATCATGTTTCCCACATACAAACATCCCTTGAACCTTTTTTCTTGCAATTTTAATCATTTGTACCAAAAAACATTCTCAGTGTAGATTTATTGCTGAAGTTTGCCTTCAAAAGAAGTTGAAACTTTCTTAATGAAATATCAGTTCAGGGTGCAATTAAAGATTCAAATATGAAAAGGAATAAGTGAAACTAAAGGTAACAATTCACAAATTGGAGGGGAAGGCTCAAAGCAATCAGCTAGACAGAGATAGATCTTTAAAGAAAGAACTTTAGAGATAAGGATTACATTCAACATTGTAGCGATTACATTTCATCACTATAGCAAAGAGAAGGTATGAATGGACTGGGAATAAAGAAAGTGATGGAAACATACAGAATGTCTCAGAAGGAAGCATGTTCAAAATATTGAGGAAGTAGAGGAAGAATCAAGTTTTCCCCATGCACTACAGCTCAACCAGCTGTGCACTAAATAGAAGAAAACCATTTGGTTTGACCACACAGAGGCATCTCAAGAGCTTTGTGTAAAAATTTCAAACTACAGTCCAGTTGTGTATAATGAAACCCATGTGACAAAAATGTGATGGGAAGTCAAAGTGGAATGCTTATTAGCATCTTATTAGCATTTGATGTAGGATACCTTGGAAGAAAATCATGCTGACAAATAAATACATACATGTCCATTCTTATGAGAAATGTCCATTCAACTTTGAAAATTCTTTGCCATAGATGATTTTTAAACACTAGCCATTGCAAGTTTTATTCTGAATGTTATCTCAGAGGGGGAGAAACAAATTAAACAGAAACCATCAATAATTGGAATTGAATGTAGTGGTCATAATGGAGCACCATTTTGAGGTACAGAATACAGGTCAAACCAGTATACATTAGTTTTACTCAGAGATAGCAAGAACTGCAGATGCTGGAGTCAACATACTAACTTTTTTCCTTCAGGGATTGGAAAAGTTTCACAAATCTTTTGGATTTATAAGGGACTGGCACTGGATTTTGAGAAGAAGTGCAGAAGAGTTGGAAAGCCTGAGCATGCGTGGACAATGGGATTGCAATGAGGGCGATGTTGCCACATGAAATGTCATGGAGCATATCATCAGCCTCTTGAAACAGTGGTTCTTGCAGTGTGGGCTGCTTTTGGGTAGCGCTCCAGTACTCAGCAGTAGAGATCTCCACATTTGCAGTGGTCTGCAGCATCCTCCACATCTCCACACCTCAGTTTCCAGTAGCAAGTTTTTCATAATGTCTTAAAATGAAGAGGCCATTTATTATCACATACCCATCTCGGATGTTTCTGAATCTTATGATATTTTGGCTGTGTTTCTTTTTTCTGAGTTTCACAAATGGTCTCTCTCTCTCTCTTAGTTTTTTCATGCTATCATCCTAAACTCATCTCATTAGCTTTCTACACTGTCTCAATGGATCCTCTCTAGCTTGATAATTCTGCTCACTTTAGCTGGGGGTTCTTGCCACTGTTGGGATATGATGGAATAGACCATCTTCCAAGGGACCAGACCCATGTTTAAAAAGCCATTGCTCAGCCTGATGAACGCGGATAGTCTGGAGCTGCCCTGCATGGTTTGAGATGTTTGCCTGGATATGGCAGAGAAGTGAAATCCAGTGTCCTGATGTGCAGACAGGGACCTGAAGGTTGGAGGGATGGAGTGGTGAGTTGGGGTGAGCAGTGTTCACTTCCCCTAGGTCCGGCAGTGGACGGAATGAAGCCAGACCCTGCTTTAACTTGCCATCGAGTCTCAGCCATCCAGAGAAATGCCCAAATCTTTCGGAAGAAGGTTAGTGACCTTCTCCACTCAAAGTGTGACCATCTCTGATAACGAATGGGAGGTTATCTCTGGTACTTCAACCATCTCCCACCAAGGCTCATGCTCTACCACTCTCACTATTGCATGCAACATCTTCCCTTACTTACTCTCCCCCATCCAATTGCCATGGGATCTTAACTCTCCATGCCCTCTGTGCCTCCTACTCACACAGTTGGAAAAGCTTTCCCCAACTTGCATCAGTGTAAAAGCTGTGCCACCCAGTTTCAGCTCATTCAGTCCCTCCTTCTCTTTTAGTCCAGAAAAAAGGGCCAATAAATAGGACAGAAAGAGCCATGATAGATATGGCGGTGATCACTATCTGGGTCTTCATCCCTTGCACAAGCCCTGGCCTTGACTGCCCAAAGTGGCCAGCTGACTGTTACCAAGCCCCTAGACTAATATCAGAGACCATTCATGATTGATTGTGCTGGGACCATCTGGTTGAAGAGTGTCTCCTTTGACATGACTGAGCACCAGCTCTCTCAGGCTTCAAGACATGCCCATTTGGGAAAAGCAAATGCAGTGTGTTTGCCAAAGTAAGCAGTTGGCACATAGTGCAGGTGTAACACTGAAACAGCACGGAGACATGCAAAATGTCCATACCCTTGACTGGTGATTACTCAACCATGACAAGCTGCCTGACTGTAAAATCCAAGCCAGATCAAGGCAGGGATGTTGTGAGCATGCAAGTAGACACAAGGTGAATGAGTACAAGGAGAACAAGCAAGCAGCCCTGAGATGTGGCTGGCCTAGGTGTGAGCTGAGTGCTTCTCCCTGCAATCAAAGCGTCCTTGCAAAAGCAGTCCAATGAAAAGTGCTGGTGTACTTTAAACTGCAACATTGTGATGCAAAATTGTGCTGTACATGTCTCAGAGATGTGGTATGACAGTGCAGAGGGACTGGTATGTGTCAGAAACCAGGGTCCACGGAAGTGGTGTCCATGCAGTCTCTGCCCTGAAGCATGCCCTGAGATGATGGTCAGGACGGAGGTCCACAAGAAGGAGGCAGGGAGTTGCCCACCAAGTACCCACTATGATTTTCCATGTCAGGAATGCTCAGTGTCCGGTTTCTACCTAGCATGGGGAAAAATAGTGGCCTACATATTAATGAGGCAAGTTTCTATCTTAATGAGGAATGGATGAAGATCTCCCGAGCAAGAATCTCATCTCAGTATCTGGAATGCTGCTGGAAAATGTAACTTACTACTCTTTATGTCAAGAAAGGCCTCATTTGACTCCTCAAGTGTTTCTCCCAGATTTCTCAGCATAGCCCACATTGTTCACCTTGTAAGATTCTGCCCAACATCTCACTCATTTGCTGCATGCACAGATTCACACATATAATTATTTGAAAAAAATGAAGGCAAAACAGTTCAATTATAACTTATAATCATCTCAGGCCTGTAGTTTATTAAATGAGTTGGTACTTTCTTTGAAGTAAAGATCTTATCAAGTAAAGGATTTCAGTAAGCTGCAAGGTATTAAGTTGTCAAAATTTCAGGATGCTGATTCTCAGACAAACTTGAAGTTGGAAGTAATTGGGAGGACTAACCTTGTGGGTTAGAGGCAGCTAGTAATTTTGCATCTGAATCACCCATTCAATTAAAATTGCTGTTTTGAATATGTTTTTGGAAAGCAAATTGAGTCAGTATCAGTTCCTCTTGAGACAGGAAAGTGGTTCAACTCATGAAAGGAATCCTCAGGGAACCACACTGGTGCAGCCAATAGTGGCCAGTGCTTAAAATATAAAAATTTAAATGAAATTCAGAGAATACTGGAGCAAGGAACTATTCACGCTTTTACTTTTCTTCATGTGCATCTGTTAGTATCTTTGCAGCCCGGTGGGTCCAGGTTTGGACTGTGCCACCATGGCATGGTCTAGCAGCAGCCTGGGCTGGCTGGTGAAGTAGCTTTATTACTAACATGAAAAAAGTCATGCCAAGAGAGAAAACTAGTTAGTACACCATGGAAGCACTGCAAACCCACTGAGATCCTTCTCTGGCTTATTAATGCCTTGCCTTCTGGCAATGTCTTCATGAAAATTGTAAGCAGTTCCTGCAGCTCTCCTTTAAGAAGGGTAAGCCTCCTTTACTAACAACATGCGTACGCGGTTCCCCAATTAGTATGAAGCACTCGACAGCTCATTCAATACTGGTCTGCATGCTACAATAATATTGATGAGCAAGGTCAATATTAGACCTAATCTACTTTTCTCCACCTCCCCCCTCCGCCCCCGCCCTTCCCCCCTCCCCCACCCTACCAGCATGTTTCATTTACAATCAATGAGGGACAAGTGTTGGCCAGCACCCCATGAGATCCCTGTAATTCTTCATTTTGTGCAATTGGATCTTTATATCTATTTGGGATATGAGATATCCAAATGTCAGTACTTGTGTCTTTGTATCACTATCTCAGTCCCACGATGAAGTGTCCATCTGGTTTATGTCCTCAGGTCTCGGGACTGAGATTTAAATCCACAATCTTCCAATAGATGTAACGGTATTACTAATGAGCCAACGCTGATACACAAGCCACAGATCAGGAGTCACTTTTGCTGGATTCTCTCAGGAATTCAATGCAATCACAGTACCAATCCATTGGATCTTTTGGGCACTCTATAAAGTTAAGGTAGTTCATATAAACGTCTCAGAGTGTGAAACATGCCACACGTCAGTAAGCACGTGCAAATCTGCCTGCTGACTTCAAGGGTCACATTCACAACCAAGCAGATAAAACAAAGTGGACAAAAACAAAGTTGCTGGAAAAGCTCAGCAGGTCTGGCAGCATCTGTGAAGGAAAAAACAGAGTTAACATTTCGGGTCCGGTGACCCTTCCTCAGAACTGATAGAGTTGTTGATGTAACACAGTGTGGAGCTGGAGGAACACAGCAGGACAGGCAGCATTAGAGGAGCAGGAAACGTCAACTTTCCTGCTCCTCTGATGCTGCCTGGCCTGCTGTGTTCCTCCAACTCCACACTGTGTTATCTCTGACTCCAGCATCTGCAGTTCTTGCTATCTCTGATAGAGTGGTTAATGATTTAGCATTCATTACTTAATGCCAACTTAAAACAACAATTATACTTAGTTTCAAACAGCCACAAAACAGATTTTCTTCCAGTATCTAATAGAAAATACTACAAAGCTAACAGAAAAAAATTGGAATAAGATGCATCCTAGGGAGGATTAGAATTGGAATAAGATGCATCCTTTAGGAGGATTAGATCATATCATCATATTTGATACCAAAATGTACTACTGTAGTTCTCAAGTGCATGAATTTTTTTTTTGCTGTTTTGAGTATGCCTAGGTGATTTATATGGGAAATATCCTGCAAATAGTAAACATAAATAATAATAAAAATTTAAAAACAGCCTGTTTATACTAATGATGATATGAAGGTATAAATTCATTTCAGTTATTGATAGGAGCACATCTACCTGTAACTTAAACTTAAGCCAACATAATTAATTTCTTCATAAGTTCTTTCTTCAAAGGTAGGCCTGATTTGGAACTCCCACCACACACCCACTTCCACCGGGAAGGACAGCGGATTGAAGATACATGGAAATGCCATCAATTCCCCTCCAAATCAGTCACCATGCTGATGTGGAAATATAATCGCCATTCCCTTCACTGTCACTGGGTCAAAATTCTGCAATTCCCTTCCTAACAGTATTGTGCAACTACGTATAGCAGCTCACCACAACCTTCTCAAGGGCAATTAGGGGTGGACTGTAAATGCTGGCCTAGCCAGAGAGGTCCACATCCCATGAGTGAATAAAAGAAAACACAGGAAAAGCAAGGAGTCAGGTTCTGAATCCACCTCAGTTAGAAAGGAAATCAAACCCCATGTTGTTAGAAACAATGGGGTCCACCATCTGTCCAGTCAACAGAGATGGCTAACTCCCCCACTCCCTGCCTTGAGGATTCCAGGTTGCTGTGCCAACAAATATTATATGCATGTTGTAGCCTGAAGGTGTGGATCGCAATTGTCGAAGCTCCAGTTTCTTTCTATCGTGAGGCTGATACTCCAGTTCCTACCCTTGGCATGTGTTGAAAGGATTGGTATGTTGGTACTCAATCTATTCGGCCACATTGTGAACATGCCTTTCTTAGCCAACAAGGCCTGAAGTGAAATATGAACCCAGAGCCTCTCGCTCAGGAGTAGGCATGTTACTCACCATGCCACAGGACCAAATTAATAACTATTGTGAGTAAAATTATCAAGAAATTGCTCACTGAAAATTCTAATATTTTACTACAAATTTTCAAAAAACATGCAGAAGTGGCAAGATGTGGTCTGAAATAATTCAAGCTATAAAGAAAGATTTAAGAACATAAGGGCAACATTTTTTTTACACAGAGAGTGGTTTGTATGTGGAATGCATTGCCAGAGAATGTGGTGGATGCAGGTACGGCTACAACGTTTAAAAGACATTTGGATAAGTTCATGAACAGGAAAGGCTTGGAGGGATATGAGCCAAGTGCAGACAGAATAGGACTAATTTATTTTGCTCAGCATGGACTGGTTGGACCAATGGGTATGGTTCCATGCTCTGTGACTCTATGACTTCATGACTCTATAATATAAATGGTGCTTTAAGGTTTTGGAGTAGATCTGTAGCTCGGGTTGTGGGTGTTGAGGTTGGTTGGCGCACCGAGCTGGTTTGTTGTTCCAAGACGTTTCGTTACCATGCTGGCTAACATCCTCAGTGCAGCCCCTGATGAAGCGTCAGTGTGTTTTCCCACCTGGTTTTACTGCGCCAAGAGGAGGAGGAATACCTCTTCCAAGTGTTCAAGGATAATGGATATCCAAAGAACTGGGTCAGGAGATGCCTACAGGAACAGCATCAGAAAGATTCTACAAGCCCCGACATACTCATCACACTACCCTACATCAGGAACACGTCAGAACTCACCACAAGACTTCTACGACCACTGGGCATCAGAGTGGCACACAAACCCACATCAATCCTACGACAAGTGCTCACCCGAACTAAAGACCTACTCCCCACCATGGACAGGACCAATGTCATCTACAAGATCCCCTGCAGAGACTGCGAGAAACACGACATCGGATAAACAGGAAGGAAACTAACAACAAGAGTACATGAACACCAACTGGCTACAAAAAGACACGACCAATACTCACTCATCTCAATCCACATGGACAAGAAGAACCATGACTTCGACTGGGACAACACCAAGATCCTGGGACAGGCTAGGCAGAGACAAGCACGAGAATTCCTGGAAGCATGGCACTCCACGAAGCAGGCTATTAATAAACACATTGAACTCGACCCCATACACATTCCACTATGGAGGAAACCCGGAAGTGAGGCAATCCATCGCAACGGACCCCAGAGTTTAAAAACCAGGCGGGAAAACACACTGACGCTTCATCAGAGGCTGCACTGAGGATGTTACCCAGCATGGTAACAAAACGTCTGCGGAACAACAAACCAGCTCGGCGAGCCAACCAACCTCAATAAATGGTGCTTGCTGACAGAGATTTCAGTACATTTAAGGTGTATAAGGTTAGGAGGGGCACTAAAACAATGGATAGGAAGCAGCTGTTCCCCTTATTCGAAGGGTCAATAACAAGGGGGCATAATTTTAAGATGAAGGGCAAGAAGTTTAGAGAGGATTTGAAGAAAAGCTTTTTCACCCAGAGAGTCTTTGAAATTTGGACTACACTGTATATGAGGGCAGTAGAACCAGGAAACATCGTAACCTTTAAAAAGTACATGGATGAGCAATTGAAATAGCATAACATTCAAAGAAGTGAGATTAGGGTAGAGCACAGACTCTATGACATATTAACAGTGGATTGAAAGTGGAAATCACTAGCAATTCAAAACACAAAGCAACTGAATTTACAGATGTGATGGTGACGTGCCCAAAAACAAGTGTTTTCAGACTATTAACAAAAAATAATAATTTGCAGAGCTAACTTGCTAAATATCTACAACACTTTATACATAATTGTAGATATTTAGCAAGTTAGCTCTGCAAGGTAATAACAGGTTTCTTACATGTAGTTAGACTCAATGTCAGATTCTCGAGCGAGTGGGTAATTAACTGAAATAATCATGTAAGCTGAACTGTAATCACATTTACAAGGAATAAGGTTATTCTCTCATTACCAATAACACCAAGAGAAAATATCTTCCTGTATTTACGAATAGCTTTAAACTGAGGTTACATCAGTTTGGGAGAACGTCTAAGCACCAATGGATTTTTATCTAACAGACAATTTTAAAAGAAATAGTTATAGGGAGTTCCCAGCTGCTTGAAATAATAAACAGAATATGCCAACATTACAAATAACCATTACAGTAACCAATTATAAGTTTCCTTTACTCACAGGCATGTTAAAGAAGCAAACAGTTGAATCATAGTGGCCCCGCAAAAACCTAGCACTGGGATTGCCAATCACAATGAACTCGTGCCCATTGATTGTAGTTGAGCTGGTATTCTAGCTCCATGCTTCCTACTCGTTTGGATGATCTTCGTGCCCAGCTAGTGCTAACTATGTTGCTCTTCCTCAGTTTTTGCATTAGTTGATATCATAAATGCTTGCACCACATTGCCTGTACAGCTTAAAGCTGACTGTACAACTTAAAAGAGAAGTGTATTTTGGCTCATGCAGGTGCCAACAGTTATCATTGAGGAGGATCTGACCTGAGAAAGAGTGAAGGAAGGGAGAGAGTTTGCCCTAAGAATTTTGGACTTCACACTGGAGGCTTTAGCGAAGAAGCTGCAAAAGGGATATATTTTCTGAGTCTGCAGGAAGGCAGAGTGGGGAGAGGTAGGATATATTCTAAGAAAGCATTAGGAATGTATAACCTTGGAGTTCCATGTCAGAAGATAAGTCCCAAAGAGCCGGATACAGTGCTGCAGGAAGTTCAAGGACCTCATGAGTGATCAAGGTCAGAGAATGCATCTTCAAATGTTATAATTGGCACGTTATGAGTCTCTGCTCAAATCACCACAGCCCAAACACTTTTATTTATTTTGTCATAGGATGCAGTTAGGTCAGCATTTGTCACCAATCCGAAGTTGTATTTGAGAAGGTGGTGAGCCATTTTCCTGAATCCACGTGATGTATAGGTGATTTTATATTACTGTTGTATGTGTGTGTGTGTGTGTGGTGGGGAAGGCGGGGGGTGGTGGTGGTAGTTTCAGGAGATTGATCCAAACAACAACGGAATGGCAGTATACTTCTAAATCTGCATGGCATGCGACTTAGAAGGGAACTTACAGCTAATGACGTTTCCATGTATCTACTGACTTTGTCCTTCTAAATAGCAGAAATCACAGGTATGAAAAGTGCTGTCAAAGAAGTGTTGGATGACTTGTTGCAGTGCAAATTGTGGATAGTGTACACCATTATCACTGTGCATTGGTGGTGGAAAGAATGAATGTTTAAACTGGTGGATGGATTGCTAGTCATGTGGGTTGCTTTATCCTAAATGACACAAGTTTCTTTACTATTGTTGGATTGGCACACATCCAGTCAAATGGACAGTATTCCATCTCAGGCCTCATTTGCAACTTGTACGTGGTGGACAGTCTTTGGAGAGTGAGGTGATGAGCTATTCACTACAGAATCCCAAGCCTTTTGACATGTTGTTGTAGCCACAATACCTATATGGTTGTTCAGGTTCACTTTCCTGTCAATAGTAACGCCTCAGCTATTAGTGGTCACCCCACAATTCTCTTCCAACTTATAGATTGCACATAGTGTAAATACACACCTTGTGCTTCCCTTCCAAACACCTCCAAGTACACTACACCATATCCTTGGGCTTTTTTCAAGCAGATTCACAAGACATGCAACTTGACCAGGCAGTAACAGTATGATGATGACGACATTGTACCATCACTGAAAATACTGGCACTGGTTGTAGTGAGATGCTCAATAGAAATGACCTGCTACCAGGGTGGGGTTAAAGGATAGTGCAGGTGCCAACTTGCCAGAGGTTGAGGTCACAACAAGTCCCACTCAGATGAAGACTTCACTGGCACAGAAGAAAGTTTATGGTTACGCACCACCCAATGCTTGATGTATTGGGAAGTCTGCTGAAAGATCAACACCAAGGACGTAAGGAGTTCAGCAGCAACTTTGGAAAGGGCTAAGCACACCCCTTCAGGGAAGGAGCAGTCTGTACTATTGACAGCACCTCATTAGAGGAAAGATGTCAAAACATTAGAGTAAGTGCAGAAGGAATTTACAAGAATAGTTCCAGGAATGAGGAACTTTAGTCATGAGGATAGATTGATTAAGTTGGAACTGCTCTCCTTGGAGAGACGGCAGATGAGAGGAGATTTGATAGAGATTTTCAAAATGATGAGTGGGCTGGATTGAACAGTTGGGAGAAACTACTCCCACTCGTGAAAATAACAATGAGAGGATGTAGATTTAAAATGATGTGCAAAAGAAGCAAGGTTGATGCAAGAAGACTTTTCATACGGCAAGTAGTTAGGGTATGGAATGCGCTGCCTGGAAGTGCAGTGGCGACAGGTTCCATTGAGGCATTCAAGGGGGCGTTGGATAATTGTGTTTTCTTCATTTTTGTGGGATGTGGGATTTTCTGGCTGGCCAGCATTTGTTGTTCGTCCCTATTTGCCCTTGAGCTGCTTTCTTGAACCACTGCAGTCCACCTGCTGTGGGCTGACCCACAATGCCACTATGGAGGGAATTCCTATCATTATTTGGATAGAAATGGTGTGCAAGGGTATGGGGAGAAAAGTAGGAGATTGGCAATAGGGAATGATGCTCTTTTGAAGAGCTGGTGCAAGCTCATTGGGCCAAAAGTCCTTCACCAGCACTATAACAATCCTGCAATTCTGTTGTGGTCAACTCTCTTTGTGTAGCTGTGGACCCAACTATGATATCGAGTCTGATGCCTGATGTTGCAGCTTCCAGTGGAGCACATACAGCAGTCATGCAATGATCAGGAGTGGACAGAGTGGTGTCATGCAAGTTCACACTGCTGCCATCACAGCTATAGGTTCCAGTGCACAAAAGATTCCCCAAAAGAACTGGCAGGAGACTTGCAGCAATCTCGCACTCTGATTTCTGACAAATGAATGTGATTATTAAATGCAACCTCCCGGGGACTAGCAATAACTCTACAGAGCAGCAGTCTGCAGGGAGGCAGCAAATGCTCTCCCAGTGTGTTACTTCTCCTGTTCTCTTGTGCCTCTACAGTACAGTCTATTGCCAGGCCTCTCAGAACCCAGACTTGACCGAGGTCATTCTCCAACCTCTTGTCCGATCTCAGCTGCTGAAATTAGTCAAGTTTCCACCAGCCAGGCTGCGATCACTGGGGTTGGACTAGGATGGACCAAGACACGTGTGGCAGGCAAGCACAGAGGGAATTCATCAAAGTAATTGGTTGCATTATGTATGCAATAAAGCTCAATTTCGCTTATAAATTTGGTTTGAATGTTTCTTTTGCGCTGGCTATTATTTTTACATGGTAGCCAAGCAGGCAATGTGACTCACTGAGGGAAGGGATGTTATAGGGGTGTTGGTGAATGAAGAATTGGATTTGCTGTTATTTGTGTAAACTCTTCACAGACATTCCAGGCAGAAAAAGGCTGTCTAGAATGCCGCTTCCTCGTCATTGTACATGTTCCTAGTCCTCAGAAGTTCCCTGTATATGTCGTAGCAAGGTCTTCCCTTCATTATGGTGAGGTTGTACATACCACAATGAACCTTGACATTTGCTCTGACAGGTACACCAGAGCAGTCCAGGCAGCCAAAGCATTGTTTCAACATAGCAATTGTTGTCACATACCATTCATTGTTTGTATGTTCTGCACTTAGATCACCAGTCATGTGATAAATAGCCAGCCCTTGTCACCTAGTTACCAAGCTGTGGTGTACATTGGTGGCTGATGTCATCTGGAACAATCGATGGCTGCTAATTGAAGGCATTATGTTTGCCATCAGGAAACCAGATATTGAGCTACATGGGATACTACCTATGATCAAAAACTGAAAGAGTGGAGAAAACAAAAAATGCTGCGAATCACAGTGGATCAGGCAGTATCCATGGAGAGACAGCAAACTAACATTTTGAGTGTAGATGACTCTTCAGATTAGTCTCTTCAGAATCATCTCGTCTCGAAATGTTAGCTTGCTCCCTCTCCACAGATGCTGCATGATCCGCTGTGATTCCCAGCATTTTTTTGTTTTCAGGACAGATTCCAGCATCTGCAGTAATTTTCTCCTACTGGAATCACTTTAAGCTCTAGAATAGGGCCTGCAGTCCTACTGAAGTTGTGTATTCTCTTTATCTACATGTCTAATTGATGAACACAATTATGATGTTTTAAATGTTAATGTAACATCACTGCCTTCCATGTTTCCAAACAAACATTGAAAAGTTTACCGAATACATTTCCTTGCACACAGAGCATCATTAAATTACATAAACTTATGAGCAATTTTGTTGGTTTAATCTATGATTACTGCAAAAAATTTCATGAAGTGGATTTAGCAAATCTGACAATGGACCTAAAGATACTAAATAAAAATAGATGACCTTGTGGCACCTATCTCTAGGCCAGAGGGTTCAGGTTCAAGACCCATCAGCCCCAGGCATGTATCATAAAATGCTTGAACAGGTTGATTAGAAAATATTTACTGAACAAAGATGCACTCAAGGAGTTTGGACATAGTCTATCACACAGAAATGTGAAATGCTTGTTGACTTTAATTGGACAAACAGCATCAATGTATATAAGGCCTAAAAGTTTAAAAATGGTTGCATTGTAAAATAAAATATACTCATGCAATTATTTCTAATCAGTGCAATGCGTTGATTGGTTACAACAGTGTGAAAATCAATAGAACCGGTCAGCTAAAACTTAAAAGCGCTAACCTATAAGTTGCCCCTGTCCAGTGGCACTCTCAGTACCTTCATCCTATCAAAGAGGTCAGATATCCAGAAAAGCCACTTTCATTGAGGTCCAAAAAGTGCATTAAAGTTTGCAGTGATGAATAGCAAGAATGTTTTATTTTTCCAAGACTTAACAAGTAGAACAATCCCAACAGTTGCCAATGAATAATAACTACACATTTTTAGACACTATGCTAAGCTCCAAGATAGTTACAGATAAGAGCAAGTCGTGCTTTTTAGCTTTCTCCTATTCATGTTAATAAATCCGTAACCAGGTCTATAAGTTTCAGAGCCAAATTACAATGAGTGCATTCCAGACCTTGTCGCAAACAGCCATTTCCATACAATAACATTCTAAAAACACTTTAAGCCATCAATCAAATTGTTCCATAAACGTTGAAAGGCACACTCAAAAGTAGCAGAAAAGGTTTTAAATACAGACAATCCCCCTTAACTAAACATTTCACGCTGCTCCCGTCTCTGTGGGAATTCATGTTTTTGAAGGTGATTCAGCAGGGGAATCACAAATTGAGCTAATCCTTGCAGTCTTATCCTTGCTTCTTTTGAAAATGATCATATTAAGTCTCAGCAGTCTCTGGTAAAAGACATGGTGGCATAATAAACAAAGTTCAGTAGATCCAATACAGGTTTATCCTTTACAAAAATAGGAACTGAGTTGTGAGCTGATGCTGGTAAATCAGAGGGAGACTTAGGCCTAACCATTCATATACACCTGAAATTGATCATTCAAGAGGGAGCACGTGCTAAGAACAAGTTATCCTCTCTCAGCTAAGAATAGTACTTTTTTAAATTCATTCATAGGATGAGGGCGTTGCTGGCTTGGCCAGCATTTATTGCCCATCACTAATTGACTAGAGGGCAGGCAAGAGTCAACCATATTACTGTGTGTCTGGAGTCACATGTGGGCCAAACTGGGCAAGGATGGTAATTTCCTTCCCTAAAGGAACTGAGTGAACCAGGTGGGTTTTTCCTAACAATCGACAATGAATTCATGATCATCGTTGGACTCTTAATTCCAGATATTTATTGAATTGAAATTGCACTATCTGCTGTGGTGGGATTCGAATCCAGTCCCCAGAACATTACCTGGAGCTCCGGATTAACAGTCCAGCAATAATACCATTAAGCTATTGCCTCCCAATTGATGGTGGGAAATAAATAGAGAACTACACCTCAAGAAAGGTAGACTTGCATTTATTTCTAGTCTTTTGTTACCTCAAGGTGTCTCAAAGTGCTCTACCGGAAACTATTTGTTTGTACCTATGGTAATAGATCATGTGCCTTGTCTTCAGGATATAATGTAATCTGGGAACTGTGCTCAATATTAAGTGATTTCTCCTTGCTGCAATGGAGTTGGACTCTATTGTGTTATTGTGGGACTTTGCAGAGTCCAGCTGACCTTGCCTGTGTCAGACAACTCAACTAGGAATAGAACTAGAAAATGGTATCTGCACATTTTTCCTGATTGCAGGGAACATTATGGTTGACAGTGAAGTGTGGATTCTATGAAGCAGCAGTTTGTATGGAAAATAACAGCAGCCATGTTAACTTGAAGCTACAACATGACACACAATGGTACCGTTTACAGCCCATATTTATTACTCGCAAAGTCACACAGACCTGCTGCATGCCATGGTGATAAATCAAACTGGCACCAGAAAGTGTTTTCATGCTGGTTGGCTAAGTATTCAGACGACATGAGACTTGGCACTTTGAGCTCTACAAAGCACCAACATCTGCAGGGGTATGCCACTTTTGAATGTTAAATAAGCCCACCATGATCAAAAGGTGAGCACCACACGAACCTAAAGACATTCAGGCTATGGGCAGGTAGTCCTGAAAGTAATTGAAGCAGAATACATTGAGGGGAAGTCCATGTAATGCTTGGATCCATGGCAATGTCAGCATTTGTTGCTCATTCCTATTTGACCTTCGCCTGAGGCCATTTCAAATTATGATTAACAGAGTCAAACAATTTGCTGTGTTTTGGAGTCACATGTACCCTAGATTGGGAAAGGATGGCAAATTTTAGTGAATCAAATAGGTTCTCACAACAGATGATAGCTATTGAGGTTTATTAAGTACTGCTTTGGTGGACCCCATATCCTCAGAATATTAGCTTAGGCCTCTGAATTACTCATCCAGTGGCATTCCCATGACAAATCTGTCTCCCCTTCAGCTTCAACTTCACTTGCTCACTAACGCTCCACAACAGCATCATGGCATTCAATGCATTTGGCTAAGGTAACAAAAAGTAGGCCATCTTGAGAAATATGTAAGTCATTGCTGTTTCTCAGGAGCTTCCAAGATGATGTTCTTGTCACCAGAAAATACAAAGAAGATGCAATCGATGGTGTAAACTGACACCCACAGCTGATTGGATAAATCCCTGCTTGGAAACTAGCCATCCTGGGCAGTTTAGAATCAGGAGGAAGCGAATCGTACAAAGGAAAGATCTCAGGTTTTTAAAAATAATTCTGCGCAGAATATAATATTCTTGATCTCATTGCACTGCTAAAGAATATTTAAAGAGTTTCCTGAGGTATGGAAAACATTAACTTAATTTAAGAAACATCCAACTGTGGCTTCACCTTACATCCAGGCTGCAAGTGATCCAGATCATGTGACATTACATCACTTCCTATGATAATGCATACTGTGTCTCGTTAGCAATCACAGGGTCTGACTTAACCTCTTATACTACACAGAGCAGGTTTTTTTTAAGTGTTTGAATTAATATGTTTAAAGGACTTTTGACATGAGATCCAGATCATTCTTTCACTGATGTATTTTTGAGCACCAGCAGCATTGGAAAAACTATATACGCCACTATCAGGTTGCAAGAATACCGCTGTCATCCATCAGCTGAACAGGGATAGGGAGGGGAATGGGTTTTCCAAAATGCAGAAAACAAAAATAATAATTACTACTGTATGTCAGATTCTAATAACAATTACAACATACATTGGCATCTGTGATCACAGTCTCATTTCAGCCAAAATAACCCAGGGTTCACATGTGACTGACGGTTCTTTGCACATAATTCTTTCTTTGAATAATTAACTGTTCTCTCTGTTTCCATTTAGCTTAAGCTGCCATGGCCTTTTATGTTTTTCTTTAAAGAAAGCAAGAATAACCAAGTTAATTACCAGATGTCAGCATAAGAACACAGCAAATAATTCAACCAGAATTACTGAAAGTGGGAACTTTCTAGCAATCAGCCCAGGAGCATTGCCACTGTATTAACATCTCAAACACTTTTTCTTATTGTTGCCAAGTTATGACCAAGTAGTGCAAAAATGTTTGAAATATGAATAATAGCGATTTCTAGCTCATAATTATAATTATGTCTGGCCCATTTAAAAATATCAAACTCATAAAGTTACAGCTTTCTAATGAAGATATTATTAACCTTTCTGAGAGAGAACTGTGATTGATCAATACCATTTATTTAAGGCAGCATCAACTTTGTATGTAACATCACTCGACCAGTATCCACAAAAACAGAGTGTGCCACTTAATGATATTATTTAAGACTGAAAGGTCTAGTTACGTTCTATATCATATGGTTTTGATTTACTAAGAAACTAGGCAGTGGCTTCTCTTGATATGAGTGTTACATATAGCTGTAAATATTAATGATGAATGAAGAGTATTGGGGAAGCTAAAATTCCAAGACACAGTTGTTATTCTGCAAGCACTTCCCATGTTTGTGGTTAGCACAGTCATGAGGCTTAATCAGCTTTTGAAGTTGAGGTGTTCCAAGTTATGAAACAATATATCTAGGTCTTCATTAATTTCAGTGAAATAAACTGCATGTTTACAGTTGTTAAAAGTTTCTGCCCTGTGGCAAATGCTCATTTATAATGATTAGATCAAAGTCAGCATACCTTGGGTAATGTCAGCCCAATCAAAAGCAAGAGAAAGTGTCTATCGAATGTCTTTGTTGTTTGATCCACATAAAGTTCAAAGTTGAAGTGATTACTGGACTCCTGATATTATACTAACAGATGACAAACTGGCAAAACTATGCACTGGAGATTAATGCATGTTGCTTTTGATAAATTAGAGTGCAGCTTTCACAGCAATCTGTCTTTGCTCTTCACACATTTAAGCACATTCACACAAGCCAAGAGTTTCCCGTTTGTGGCTGAGGAACTTTATCAGGCGCAAGGAAGCAGCTAGGGAGCGATAGATCATTTTGCAAACTATTGACCTCATGATGTCATCACTCAGCTTCCGGCTGTGGGTATCAAGGATTCCAACACTTGGAGGAAAAACACATGGAAGAAGGCATCAGTTCAAATTCTACAGTAACTCAGGCAGTTGGCCACAAGGCTTGTGATAGCATCAATTACACAATTAGACTTTAAAAAGATGTTAACAGTTTAGTGCTAACAGAACTCAAGAAAACAATACTCAAAGATTTTTTTTTCAATTAGTAATTATAAGTTACAATCTTAAAAGCCACATATTTCACTGTAATATTAATTAGTCTTCTCATTGGAAGGCAGCACTCTCGAGATGTTTGTTAGGTGGTGTGCTCAGCTTTCTGTAAATAATCAGAAATCCAATATTCTCAGCACACAAACTTAAATTTTACTGCGCCTGCATCTCAACAGCATCAACAACTTGCATTTTCATAGCACCTAAAATATCCTGATGTGTTTACAGGAGAGTGGGAATTGGCATTGAGCTGAAGAGGTTGTTAGATCAGGGAACCAAAAGTTTCATCTAAGATCTTAAGGAGTGAGTGCCTTAAAGGAAGCTTGAAAAATGGGTAAACTGAAAGCTCTCCAGGCAGTGGTGCAGTAAAAGTAGTCAGGGACCACCCGGTAAAGGATAGCATTAAATGTTTCTATTGAGTGTGTTCACAATCATTCAAGATTGACACAGGCATTGATTGTGCTCAGAAGTTACACATTGATTTTGATTATTCCAATCAAGTCCTTTAACTTCCTTATCAAATGTCAGCTTGTCCCCTCCTTCCTATATCCTATCCCACAGTGTCAGAGACACCTATCCTTCCTGAGTTCACTAACACTGGCTACTCATTGCTCCCAATACCTCCAATTTAAAATTCTTGCGGACATTGGTTAGGCTACTTTTGGAATACTGCATTCGGTTCTGGTCTCCCTGCTATAGGAAAGATGTTGTGAAACTTGAAAGGGTTCAGAAAAGATTTACAAGGATGTTGCCAGGGTTGGAGGTTTTGACCTGCAAGGAGAGGCTGAATAGGCTGGGGCTATTTTCTCTGGAGTGTCGGAGGCTGAGTTGTAAACCTATAGAAGTTTATAAAATGAAAAGGGGCATGGATAGGGTAAATAGCCAAGGTCTTTTCCTCAGGGTAGGGGAGTCCAAAACTAGAGGGCACAGGTTTAAGATGTGATGGGAAAGTTTTAGAAGGGAAGGGACCTAAGGGGCAACTTTTTCACACAGAGAGTGATGCGTGTATGGAATGAGCTGCCAGAGGAAGTGGTGGAGGCTGGTGCAATTACAACATTTAAAAGGCAGCTGGATGGGTATATTGAATAGGAAGGGATTAGAGGGATATAGGCCAAATGGAACTAGATTAATTTAGGATATCTGGTTGGCATGGACAAGTTGGACCGAAGGGTCTGTTTCTATGCTGTACATCTCTCTGACTTTATGAACTCTACGTGTTCAAATCCTTATCGCCTTACTCCTCCCTATCTCTGTAACCTCCTCCATCACCAGACCCTCCCCAGAAGTTCTTGTTGCCTCTTGAGAATGTAGCCTGATGTAAGCTCCCTCACTTCCTGACACCCATTGTGCCTCCTGTCATAGAGCGCACAAACTCTGGAATTCCTTCTTTGATTCACTCTGCCTCTCCATTCCTTCTCTTCTTTTATGACCTTCCTTAAAACTCAACCCTTTGACCAAATTTACTGACATTGGCTCCTTTTCCTCAGCTTCCATTACAGCCTGTTTACAGCTCAGTTGGATACTTTTAAACATGAAAGACATTGTATAAATTCAGGTTTCTGCTGCAAAATTTGTTCAGTATTGTCATTAAAATGGTCTCCAAACCCAGTCTCAAAAACACATGAATTAGTTGCGATTTAAAATTGTCCACTTCATGAAAGGTATTTGACAACAAAATTTATAGAGCACCCAAAGTGCACTATAAAGAAGGGGGCTCTTCCCCTCCCTCATTTCTGAAGAAGGGTCCTGACCCGAAACGTCAGCTTTCCTGCTCCTCTGATGCTACCTGGCCTGCTGTGTTCCTCCAGCTCCACATTGTGTTATCTCAGACTCCAGCATCGGCAGTTCTTATTTTCTCTCAAAACACTGCTGTTTCTTTTTGTTCTAATTTAATTTCTTAATCTCCCTTCTTTCAATAAAGTCCAGATTCAGGTGATGAGACCAGCAGCCTTCCAATACCAGCATCAATTCTGTGTGAATTCAGACAAAGTGTCAACAAGTTATCCAGCATATCACACATCTCAACAAATCCTAATCCTAGTCTTGTTCTATATTTATGTACCTGAGATTATTGTACTCTGATTAGGAGTAGGAATATGCAATGATTTTTTGCCCTCCTGTGTTGGAGCATTAATGCAAGAGCCTCTAGCATCACTGGCTGAGATCAGCTAACTTGTCGTAGGTCAGAGTTTAAACTTGTGTCCCTCCTGGCCCATATTAATGACTATAGTTTGCAGTGCATTCAATAACAAAATAATCAGGGCACCTAAGTCACTTTCTTTCTATTATTCTATTAACCACAGGAGAAGGAATGTACAATGGACAGATTTTCTTTAAAAATCCATGCATTTACATTATCAGCAAAATAAGAAAGCCAGCACAAGAAAATCCCTTGTGAAACAAGGGGACGTTTTGATTCAAAATTGACTTGATAAATAATCAAAGTTTGCCAGGAGTCATTTGTCACTAGGTGTGATAATGAATTATGCCTTGGTAATGTTATTTGGAAATGTCAAGAAGCTATCACCTAAAATATCAGTTTGGCAAACATCTTTAAAAATAATTAAGTTCCTCCATAGGCGGCAACAGTATGGATTTCATGTGCCTTTCCTTAACTACTCGTGCGTGTCCGAAAGTGCATGATGCCTTTTGACTTGATTTATTTCTTGTCACGTGTATCTTGTTACAAATACAGTGAGAAGTGTTGTGTGGTGTCACCACTCTCCCGCGCCATCTTAAACACAGAAAAATAAAACAAAACACAGAATATAAAGGCAGAAAAAAAAATGAAGAAAATGAGAAAGTGTTCAATTTTACAGCCCTTCTTGTTAAATGCTCCACCATGAGCCATGAGCCAGGTGGCCTGGCATGAGTCAGCAAGATTGGCACGCCTATGCCTCTGGAAAGAAAGACACTACTCTTCAGCGCCATCTTGCCTCCACCAGCGCCATCTTGGTTACACACTCGATTGCAAAGCTGGAATTAAAACAAAATTGCAGAAATAAAGGAAACAAAGCTAAAAGGAAGGAGAAATGTCCAAATTTTATAGCCTTACTTAAGTCTTATCTCCAAGCAGGCAACCAGGCCAAGGCCACAGCCTGCATTCTCGGGAGGAGCCAAGCACTTGTTGCCACTGACGTTATCGCCTCCAATCCCCTCCTGCTCCACCTTCGTCTCCGATTCCATACCGACCGGTGCTGCAACTGAGTCCCAGAACGTGCTTGGGTCGCACCGAAGCAAAGTGGGGGAGAAAAAGGAAAAGCAGATGGAAGCAAATGAGCTCAGGAGCTTGGCAGCAGCGCTGACACTCCACCGCCATCTTGGACTGACATCTGAGGGATTGCACTTGTTTATGTAGAGATCTAAACAAAAACTCTGTTAAAATCTCCACAGTGGACCAGCAGAAATGATACTTACACACGTTTCTCTGCCAATCTCCAATGGCAGCTCAGGAGAGTTCCAGCACAAATTCTACCTCATCCAAGTGCGGGCAGGATCAGGTTCAACTGGAACAGTCCTCCAATTGAATAGTTTTTGCTGACACTTTAGAAGAGTGGGCATTTTAGGGAAGGTACTGTAGAACAGCTGATGAATGTGCCCATTCAGGGCTGCAGGACAGATAAGGGAAGAAATTAGGGAAGACTGAATTTTGTGAAAGGTGAAAGGAACAATGGCGAGTGTGATGAGTTAAGCTGGTGAGCTGGAAAATGAGATGCTTGCCATTGAGAAAAATTCTTGTAATTAATGTTCTTTGTTCTTAGATGAGCAGATGAAATTCCCATCATCAATGGGAAGAAGCCTAGTACAATACACTTGTATCTCATTCATTACACAATTCACCTTATCAATTTCCCCTTTCTGAGTGACATCCCCCCCTCATCAGATTAATTTGTTGCCAGTCAAGAAACTCAAGCTGAGCGGGTACTTGGCAGGTTCAGTTCTCATAATTGAGTCTGAGCAAGCACATAGCTGTGTCGGCCGTCTCCCCTTTTTTTTAAACTTGGAACTGTGTCAACAATAGCAGCTGACTCCAGTGTCAAAGGTGTTGGTCTGCCTGGACCGTCCATCCCCACAACAGGGGGACGGCAATGCCCTCAGAACATCTGGCGGCACGGTGGCTCAGTGGTTAGCACTGCTGCCTCACAGATCCAGGAACCCAGGTTCGATTCTACCCTCGGGTGTCTGTCTGTGTGGAGTTTTCACGTTCTCCCTGTGTCTGCGTGAATTTCCTCCGGGTGCTCCTGTTTCCTTCCGCATTCCAAAGATGTGCAGGTTAGATGGATTGGCTATGCTAAATTGTCCAGGGATGTGCAGTCCAGGTGGATTGGCGTTGGGAAATGTGGGGTTACAGGGATAGCATTGGTCTAGGTGGGATGCACTTTGGAGAGTCAGAGTGGATTCGATGGACCAAGTGGCCTCCTTCCACACTGTAGGGCTTCTATGATCATGGCACTCATGATTGAGCAGGTGCAGACAACACTTGCTGGCTTAGAGAACCAGGATTAGCGGATGTGGACAACAAGGCATTTTTGGACCTTTTTTTTGTTGCTATAGTACAGACAAACAGGCAGAAATCTGGCTTACACATAGTGGCTCAGCACAATGGGAGAGGCTCTAGAGAACAGTGAAGAGTACATGAAGAGCCCTGAGGAGCGAGGACATGCAACTCTATGGCCTGGAGCTGCATCAAAGTCAAGCTGCAGCATATGCCAGCAGCTTATGCAACATACTCATTGGATACAACAAAGGAACAAAGAACGATACAGCACAGGAACAGGCCCTTCGGTCCTTCCATACTAAAAATATCTTCACTTACAGGATCCATATCCCTCTATTTCCTTCCTATTCATGTGTTCGTCCAGGTGTTTCTTGAATTCTGCTATTGTGTTTGCTTCCAAAACCTCCTCTGGCAGCACATTCCAGGCACTCACCACCTTTTGTGTGAGAAACATGCCTTGCACATCTCTTTTAAACTTCTCCCTCACCACTTGAACCCATGTTCCCTAGTAATTAACGCCTCCACCCTGGGAAAAAGGGTCATATTTTCCACTCTATCCATGCCATTCACAATCTTATAAACTTCTATCAGGTCACCACTCAACCTCCTGCGTTCCAGTGAAAGCAAACCCAGTCTATCTAACCTTTTTTCGTAGCTAAAATCCCCTATACCAGGCAACATCCTGATAAACCTTTTCCGTACCCTCTCCAAAGCATCTACATTCTTCTGGCGGTGTGGTGACCAGAACCTATCATTGAAGAGAATTGTGATGTGTGAAAATCAAAAGTAAGGAGTGGTTAGTGGGGCAAGGATGGATTCCAATCATTTATGGGGTACTGTCACAGTCAAGCCAGGGGCTGTGCCATTTTTAGCCCATAGGGTTGGCCAAGCTCAGTCAGATTGTTGACCCAGTGCAAGTCTGGTATCCATGCTGTTGCAGGGAGTGGTTGGGGGCAGATGGGTCACACACGATGGGCGGTGGGGTTTCACGGGTCAGTTTATGGGGTCACCAAGCTCACATGTAGAGATTGGCCTCATCCTGCTCAGACCTTTAGGAATGGTTGCAATGGTATAGGCAGTTGTAGAAGTTGTTAAAGGCAGTTGTTAAAGAGATGAGGATCATGACAAGTCAAAGTCATTTTGGCCTCTATATGATGAGGGTGTAGGGTCAGCAAGGGTAGAGAAACCTTGACAGCTATAGACTCCAGAAATAAAGCAGACACATTGACAGTAATGTGAAGGGGCTCAACCAAACAGTAGTAGGCTGAAGGGTTCTTGGTGCCACAAGGCTCACAACAGAAAAACAGACATGGAAAATGGGATAGGGTGGGGTAAATAGTGGGTCAGAGGCAGACTCTGAAAGCCAAATGAACACAAAGTTGGAACTTCACCATACTGATCTGAAATTCAACTGTGCTATGAGGTCAGAAACCAGAACAAACCACTTGCTAAGTGGGAGGACTGAGTATTGTTTTGGGGTGCAGTATATCACTGGAATGGGAGCTGTATTAAGGGGCCACTGAAACATCATTATTCAAGTGACTTAACAATGCTAATCTTCATCCTTAATTCACGGTTAATCTAGAATTTGACATTCATCAAATATTCCAAATCAGACAGGTACTTACAAGGAGCCATCCAGAGCACCCTGTGCCCACTGGTGGCAATGTTCTGATCTATCAGCTCGACTGTACTCAACATAACATGCCACTACAGCCATTGCCAATGAATCAAAGGCACACTGTTCTGAGGATTTGAAATCTTCTCTTTACAGCCGACCAACAATAGTACTGCTATGACTTTACTAGGAAGGTTGAATAGCGAAGTGGGGAATTTTCTGGGAGTCATCCTAACAACTGCCTTATGACAAGGGCAAATACAGAGGTGGGTGGGCAGCATTGCACATGCATCAGAAACAACACTGTGAATTCTTCAAACAGTGCAATGCGGTAGTTCTGTAACACAGGCTCAATACTCCCCTCTGTGAAGGCAAGACATTCAACTTGATGGTGAAAGGTATCGGAACTCAGGCATGGCTACAACAATATTCTATATTCTATCTGAGTGTTCTCCTCAATCTATATGAACCACACACAGAATGGCTGAGGCTAATATGGCTGGTCTTGTGGCAGTGCTGCTCTGGTGCAGAAGGAAGCAGAAACAAAAGGTTGTGAAACCTTAAGAAGAACAGTAGCTGCCATTGACTGGTGCTCGGCCCACAAAGGAGGAGTAGGATGTCATCAATGAATGAGTCACAGGGTTCTGGCGCCGAATCACAACTGCAGAGTTCAGTTGAGCAATCTTCAAATGGCCACAATCCAATATCAAAAAACATTAAAAACCTCCTTTGCCATCATGTCCCACCAATGCCAGCTGTTAGATGAGTCTGTGCTCATAAGGCCTGTGTGCCAATTCTGTGCCATTTTCCCTCAAGGTAATAGCTGCCCTTATTTTCTTTGTCAGCATCTCATTTAATCCAGTGACCTGGCCTCCCCATGTCAGGAGGAGACCTGACCTTGTTTCAGTGATTGCATCCACCAGTGTCTGCAAGGCAATGCCTGTAAATCTGGGGCCCATTTGGCCTTTCTCAGAGCCACTGTGAAGAGTGACCACCGCAGATGGAGTGGCAGTCTTAGATTGTAGTGTCTCAGCATCCAGTTCACATTTAAATACAGTAGCTGAGCCTTTGATTCTGGAAATCCTTCTGGCTCATTGCCCATGCAGGTCGCTGAGTGACTGCAGAACATCTCATTTGCATAGACAATGAGAGGGGAAGTGTATCAATCATGAGAGAAAACTCTCCCAGGCCCATGACAGATATTCTGCTATCAAACACACTTGATGCCACCCTTTAACTTCAAATATGATAATTCTGCCCTCTGTGCAAAATTGAGCCTCGCTGATAGAGGGCAAACCTTGTCATAAAGACTTATTCATGCACTATCTGTCATCCTCAATCTGTGGCATTTCACCCCTGACATTCTGGTGCATTGTGACATAGTTATCTCAGCAAATTAATATGCATACCTCATTTAAAAATGCAAAAAAAACCCCACAAAAATCATATATTCTGGAACGGTATCAAGCAAGCACAGATAAATAATCTAACAATCAAACACTGACAATCTTATACAAAAGCCATGACAGGTTTGGTGAAGAGAGACAACAAGGTGCAGAGCTGGATGAACACAGCAGGCCAAGCAGCATCATAGGAGCAGAAAGGCTGACGTTTCGGGCCTAAACCCTTCATCAGAAAAGGGGGAGGGGAAGGGGGTTCTGAAATAAATAGGGAGAGGGTGGGAGGCGGATAGAAGATGGATAGAGGAGAGGAGAGGATAGGTGGAGCGGAAACAAACAGGTCAAAGAGGCGGGGATGGAGCCAGTAAAGGTGAGTGTAGGTGGGGAGTTAGGGAGGGGATAGGTCAGTCCACGGAGGACGGACAGGTCAAGGGGGTGGGATGAGGTTAGTAGGTAGGAGATGGGGGTGCGGCTTGAGGTGGGAGGAGGGGATAGTGGGAGGAAGAACAGGTTAGGGAGGCGGGGACGAGCTGGACTGGTTTTGGGATGCGGTAGGGGGAGGGGAGATTTTGATGCTTGTGAAATCCACATTGATACCATTGGGCTGCAGGGTTCCCAAGCGGAATATGAGTTGCTGTTCCTGCAACCTTCGGGTGGCATCATTGTGGCAGTGCAGGAGGCCCAGGATGGACATGTCGTCTGAGGAATGGGAGGGGGAGTTGAAATGGTTCGCGACTGGGAGGTGCAGTTGTCTATTGCGAACCGAGCGTAGGTGTTCTGTAAAGCAGTCTCCGAGCCTCCGCTTGGTTTCCCCGATGTAGAGGAGGCCACAACGGGTACAGCGGATGCAGTATACCACATTGACAGATGTGCAGGTGAACATCTGCTTAATGTACAGGTTTGGTGAAGTTGATCCTAACCCATGACTTCAGTAACAGATGGAAAACAGATTTTCATCTAAGATTCTGAATTATCGTAAATGATGACTTCCAGTCAGAAATACAACTCTGCAATTAAATGTAGGCGATGTGTGTGCAGTTCAGCACTTCACAGAACATAGTCAGCTCCACTTCTCTTTCAACTGTTGGTGAAAACATTTATTATGTCAACTACCTACTCTGCAAGCTGTGTATATTTCTACTACATGTGAATTAGCAACTACATTCCCTGTGGAAACTTTTTTTTGAGTAATATAACACTATAGTTTCCTTTATGTTACAGTTTGCAATGAAGTATTTTTGCTACAGAAATAGGACCTGTGCAAATGTTAGGCAAATTAGATGGTCACCTACAATGGCAGCATTTGCAAGACACCAAAAACCAGACTGAACAATTTATTGAAGTACATACATAAACTGAAATAACTGCACAGAGACCAGTATCCCATCACCAAGTTACCCTTTATTTCCATGAGCACAGTACACTGACTGTGACCAGCCAGATTAGAGTCAATCCTCTGAACTACAGCGATTCTAAATCCCCTGTTTATATTGGTCAGCCAGGGCTTCCTGATTGGCCCACATTAACAACCCCAATCAAGGATCTTGCAGTCAACAAGATCCATCTGGTTCCAATCACTACATCAACAAACAGGCTTCAGCACTAGGAATGATGGGCTAAGTACACCCACATTTCCTGATATCAGAAATGAGAAATTTTCAACAAATGGCGAGTTTCCAATGTTGGGATTTTGGAAATCTGCCATTTGACTCTTTAGTTCCAACCTCAATTGAGCTGTCTGTTTCATTGACAGTTGATGAGAGCAGTAACTGTGGTATATGAACTTTCGGGCAACTTTGTGGCTTTGTGACTGGCTTTCTTTTCAAAAAAAAAATCAGAACTGAAAGACAGCTATGGAAACCAATGAAGCTGCCTGAAAGTCAGCAGCAATAGTTAGTATTCAGCACAGCTTCAGTTTCTGACAGTTACTGAGAAGGAGAACAAACAGCAGAGCAGGAACTGGAGGAACACCAGGCATGGGAAAGGCAGAGTTGCTCCTCCAATCAGAGATTCTGTCTTTCCCACGCTCGCTGGTCTTCCAATCTCTGGTTTCCTTTCTCCCATATTTGCCAGTCCTCCATAGACAAGATGGAGGAGCAGCAAAAGAAGGAAGGAGAGAACTAGCAATTGGAGGACCTGGAATTGTTATACCAACTGGTCGAATTGTTACCATTTTGGAGAATTTCAGCTGCACTTTCATTTCTCCATATCCTCCAGAAGTTAAGAAGAAATTAAAATTGAGCAAAGACCAAGTATCCGACAATGATGAGAGTGGATCAGGCCTGGGGGAGTGATTAGTTTATGGGTTTCAATTTTTTGGTTTGTGATGTGCTGGTGTAATAAATTAGAAAAGTGTTTAGGGCCTCAGACATTCATCCACAAGGTAGGCTGGACATGAATTGGCCTACCTGGGACTGCAAGGTCAGCCAAGTGCCTGAAGATGGAAGGGGCTGCATTGACCAGCTGACATGGATATGAGCCCCTGGGGCTCAAGTTCCTTTCCTGGCTGTGTGACTCCATGGTAGTGGTGCCAGCTGAGAAAGTGCCAAAGCCACTCATTGATTGGGGCAGAGTCTGGGCAAGGTGGAGTAAACCTGATAGGGGAGTAGGGTGAAATAGAAGGAGGGATTGAATGAGTGTGGCTGGGTGGGGAGGACACAAAGCGCAGAGTGAGTAGAGATTGAATGGGGAGGGAGCATTGGAGAGGTGAGTGGGAGGGTTGGGATGAAAGGGAAGGTAGGAATAAGCACAGGAATTAGTGGGGAGAGACGTCAGGAGTGGCAGGGCTGGCATGAGCAGAAATCTGAATGGGACGTTGGCCATGAGTGAACTAGGAAGGAGAGATTTGGGAAGATGTCTTCTGAGTGCTTGCAGATTAAGTAGAGGAATATGTGTGTGTTGTGGGACAAGATGAGCTGATTATTGTATGTGTTGGGGAATGAGGGTTTCACAGAATCTTCTATCAACATGGAACATGGAGAGTTTGGCTGAAGCCTGCATGAGGATATAAAATGATAGCATTTTTACAAAGTACTTTAAAGTACAGCTCACTATATTTGCAATATTATCATATTTTGATAACATATGTGAGTTTTAACAATCACATGCTGAATGTTACTATGCTACTTAATTATTATTTTGCTTTTGAGGTCACATGAATATTCAACTGTTGTTGTTACATTTTAATGGGATGTGGGCCCAGCTTTTGTTGCTGATCTGTAGTTGCCCTTGAAA
Source organism: Rhincodon typus (assembly GCF_021869965.1). Classification (NCBI taxonomy): domain Eukaryota; kingdom Metazoa; phylum Chordata; class Chondrichthyes; order Orectolobiformes; family Rhincodontidae; genus Rhincodon; species Rhincodon typus. The sequence continues at coordinate 16,323,501 of NC_063355.1, read as the reverse complement.
AGATGGTGGTGAGTTGAAAAGAGATCCCATTGGAACAAGTAGTTTGCAAAGCACTGCCCCCGTCCTTTGCTTCACTGCATGTACATAATTCAGCAAGATCACATTCCATTTTTAGTATGGACTTCATCCTGTTTTACAGGCATTAACTACATTAAATGCTGACTTCACTTTGTTCATTTTATACAAATGCGTTGGTCCAAAGTCTTGACAGTAGTAGAAGGCAAACAAAGGGAAAAGCAAAGTTCTCACCCACAGGCCAAGAAGTATTTATATTCCACTGCAGATCATGAAAAATGCTCCAATTACATCAGACTTTCAGACTTCTCCAAATTTCATATTCTTCATACTGATTTCGTAATTTTTTTAATACTTATATATCTGCATAACTCTTACAAAACTGTAAACTGACCAATGTAATGAAAAGAATCATCATTTATTCTAACCCTTTCTATCATAATTGTATTGTTGTCACATTGTCAGTACAGCTTTAAGAGACATACTCATAAAATCATCACTCTTTCATAGCTTGTGCCCTGAAGCTTATTAAAGCTGTCATACTTCATCTTACCCTGGAATCACTTGAAGCAAGACATGCTGTTGAAAGCTTGCTGCTCAGTTGTACCTAACAGTTAGATGTTAGTCCAGGCAATAATATGGCTGTGACTGTAATGTTTGTATGTAATATTTAGCTGTAATAAATGTCTGTTGGTTTCACTATGCTAGACATGCCCAGATTCTAATGTTTATGGGATAACCCAAGTATTGCCATATCTGGGTTCAACATCCTACTGAAGGTAAAAAACACATCACGGTTAGCAGCAGAGGCCATTTATTTTTAAAAAAGGACTCTAAGATCTAAGTGGTGGATATCTGGAAAACTATTTGATGCTCACCTGGATGACAGCTTTGGTCATCAGTGAATTTGGTTCAGCATTGGTTTCTGACACACAGCTGTACACATCCGTAGGTAACACATTGATCAACAAGGGCACAGAAATTTTTTGTTCTAAAAGTGCCTTACTTAAAAACAAAAAATGCATAAGTTACAAATATAATCAAAACGAAACACTACTGACTTGTATTGAAGAACAGCGATTAACCTAACCCCCTCTCTTTTTGAAAAGAAACAAACATGACAGGCTGATCTGAATTTTTTTAAAAATAGGCAGGTTAATAGTCCTGAAAGGACAGCTCCAAATCTACCAGGGAAGAAAATACAACTTGATGATATAAAAATAGTGTTTTTATTCATTAAAAGACCTCCTTACATTCAGGCCTTGGGTGGTTCCATCATTTCCTTTCTCCAAATTGGCATGAAAGAAAAGCAAGCATAACATCATCACTCCATATTTGGTGCAAACACCACATACAGGCAGAAACCTGCTCTTCCAAGTCTTAATTCTTAAAAGCTCAGCAACAGAGAAAAACAAAAGGGAATCAGAAGAAAAAAAACAATATTGAAGAAAAGGAGAGAGAGAAGTAAAACCAATAAAGGAAATAAACAAACAGTGCTATGTACTTTACTTCTAAAAATGCACAAAAACCCGCAAAGAGAAATGGAAGGCAAATATTAATTATGGAATGTACATCCAATAATACATTACAATATTTCAAACAACATGTACAGTTCTACTTTACACATCAAGGGATAGGATATCCTGATAAATGAGTTCTAAATATTTTAGCTGCCAATGCAAGGAGTGGTTTTGCAGTCTTTCTATGGACAATCAGAAAGACAAAGAAAATGTCTGGAAAGCACCAACACAAGGGAAGAATTAACTTCAAGATTAACAGACTGCAACTCATGACATACAGATAACAACTTCAAGAGCCTGTTGAGCAGTTTGTCAGAAAATGCCACAAAGAAGTGTGTGACTTTTCAGAAAAGAAAGTATGAGAAAGGCTTGTTGAATCAGTCATTGTGTCACGCCAGTAAACGCCTATGGGAAGGATCTTTGGGCAAGATATGCTATTTGAATATGGCCACAAGAATGGCAGGCCAACAATGATTACATGCATTACTCAACTGTAATTATCCCAGCTGATGTTAAGACTGGAAAGTGAGATCTCAAATTGAAATCTATCGCGATAGATCATAATTTTTATTTTTGAAGTTTGCTTATTGTGGTGGTTAGTCAAACAAGGGCTGCCAATGTCTTAAAGAAACACATGTTTATTGCACAAAAGAAAAAAGAATCAAGATATATAAAATAGGTTAGAAATATTTACACATAGATCAACAAAAAGCAGATTCCCGAGCAATATCCAATACAGATATTCGATCCCAGTGACATGTCTCTCCTGTCGTAACTCATTCATTTGTTAATTAATGGATTTTTCCCAGTTTTGATTCTTAGATTTCTTTTCAGTTCTGAGGACCTGAATTCTTTTTTGTTTCTGAGAACTAGAACCTTTCTCCAGGCTCTCAACATTTTGAGATTCTCGAAATGAATAAATTACCAAACAGTGACCATCTCTCAGTGTATAATGGATAACCAATTCCATCCATTAATAGCATCATACTGCACTGCCAAAAGCAAGCTTATCTTAGCTTCCCGAAATGTTCAACCTGCTGTTCCCAAAGTTACAATGCTGACAGGAATAACAGCATGCACAGACCTCAATGCAGTCAAAATTCATAAAATTAAAACTATAACTAATGTGATGGAACAGACCACATGTAATATAATTAAATAAGTCAATGGACTACAAGGCTGTGACTTTAATGTGAGATACAAGAATACTGTTGTGCCAGGATGTTTGTGTCTGACATTCTGAACAGATTACTCAGTCCACACAAATTCCTCTTGATCTACATCTTAATGATCTAGACTATGAAGTTGATGATGATCACAAGATTGATTTGTTACATTTTGGCCAGAACCAGTTTAGACATTTGCAATCAGAAAATGTCAAAGAGTTGCAAAACATCAGGGATGACCCCTCAGTAGTAAAAAGCACCTGAGGACAATCAATTGTCATTCAATGATGTACAGGCTAGGTGGATTGTCCATGGTAAATGCAGGGTTATGGGGATAGAGTGGGAGCACTGGGTCTGGGTGGATGCTCTTCGGTGGGTCGATGCAGACTCAATGGGCTGAATGGCCTCTTTCCACACTGTAGAGATTCTACGATTCTATTCTATGATTTATTTTGACCATACAGAGATAAACTTGGTATATCATGCCAAGTCACAAAGGTACTGAACACCCAAGATGGCTAGCAAGTAAATTTTTCACCCGGACATGAATGAATGGATATTCAATGACTTGCGAATGCATGAGAGACATGCCAAATGCGTTAAACCCACAGCGGAAGAGCCTTTACATCCCCTTTGGACAAAAGTGACAACATACTCATTCTCAGTGCACAGGGACAATTACATCCTTTTGATAGATTTAATCGACCTAAATTTTCAATCATTCGATGACTTATCAGCACAATAAGTTTGACTGATAAATGCTGTTTTCAGTTTATTCAATGTCCCATATCAGATAATGTCTGACAACAGACTGCAGTATTTCAAAACATGGTTACCAAATGGGGAGTGACTCCAATCATCCCACATCCCATCACCCACTATCCACACTCAAACCATTTAGCAGAACATATGACACATACAATCAAATCAATGAGCATTAGCTGTTGAGCAGAAAGACCAGGTTTTGACATTGTAATGCTGCATTTTCATGCAACACTAATGGACAAGGATTACCAACCCCAACACAACTTATGCTCAGAAGGCATGCAAATGACTTTGCTGAGCAACAATTATTTAACCATTCTGTGACAGGGGACATTCTTCTTCAAATGCCAAAGACAATAAAAGAAATATACGATGAAAAAGCAAGTAGAGAACCACCAAAATTACGAACTGCACAAAGAGAAATGCTTGGATCCCAACGAAGATTTCTAGAATATGCAACAAAGCTAGGTTATACAAAGTCTTCACTGATCATGGTGCTACATTTTAATGAGTAGAAGCCAGCTCAGACCAATGTACAACACACTAATCATGAAGAGAGTAATGAAGAACACTCGCAGAGTTGAACAGATGGTCCCTCTTATGAGACAGTCTCAAACAAGAGGTCATAGATATAGAGTGAGAGGATGTAGGTTCAAAACTGAGATGAGGAGAAACTACTTGTCTCAGAGGGTCGTGAATCAGTGGAACTCACTGCCGAGAGTGCATTGTAGGCAGAATCAATCAACAGATTCAAGAAGAAATAAATCTGTTTCTGGTGAAAAGCTGGAGAAAGGGTTATGGGGAGCAGGTACGAAAATAGAGTTGAGACCAGGATAAGATCGGCCAAGATCACGCCAAATGGCAGAGAGGGCTTGAGGGCTGAATTGTCTATTCCTGCTCCTAATTCCTATGTTCCTATATCACACTCTGATTACAATATTAAGTGACAGTAAGCAGCGACAAGATAAACAAATTTCAAACAAGTGCAATGGAGAACAATGTGCACCTCTGTAGATGGGTGGATAACCAATACATCAGGATGACTTGTCAAATCTTCAAATCAATACATTAAAATTTAAAATGTTAGTTTTGTAAGTACCATTTAATCTGGTTGTATCATCATTGAATTGACAATATAAGCCCATGTACAGGCAGGGAAATCTGTTTGCAATAGGTTTTTGTCTTAAGGAAAAAGGCAATGTTATGTTTCATGGTTAGAGTGTTACTATACCTTTAAGAGATATGTTCATGATATCAACACTATATCACAGTACGTGACCTGAGGATATATAGATCTCATACTTTATCTGACCTCAACGTAACTCAAACATGACATGCTATTGAAAACGTGCTACTCTATTGTACCCAAGAGCTTAATGTTAACCCAGACAGTTATGTGCTTAGTGAATGTGATATTTCTATATAATATTTAGCTATAATAAATGTCTGTTGGACTCTTCAATATGACATTATCCATGCTGAGTTTCTTACGTTTCAACTGATAACATGATGATTGCAGCTTTAGGAAAAAATACCCAACTGGAGTCAAAAACACATCATTATTGCCTGTGTAAATTGTGTATAAAATTAACTTGCTTGAGGATCTTGCAGCACAGTGATCGCGTCCTGTTCTCTATGAGCCAGATGTTGTGTGTTCAAGTCCCACTTCAGGATGCATTGGGTATGGAAATGTTACCTAACACATCCAAACAGGTTGATTAAAAAATAAGATCAAATAGGAATTGTTGCAAGAGTACTTGGAATTACATAAAGTGATTATAGATGCATTATAACGCACATTGCCTCTTGTGCATATCCTGTGAAAAGTGTAGAACAATGACAATGCAAAATCAGTACCATAATTTTCTCTTCTTTCAGGTCAAATACATCTGTAATTGTAAATATAAAATTTTTATTTATTCTAATCCACAATATTAATTTTGAAATGTTAATTGTGGAGTGCTGGGGAGGCTGAAAGTTCACCTCGGGCACTTAATACCCTTATAGCAATCCTGTACACAAAACAAAATTGTCGTTACAAGACACTGTGGAACACATTCATGCATGTTGCTGACTGTGTTAATAATTTAACAAAGTACTTGTCCTCTACTTAGACAATCCCTCAATATTGAGGATGACTTTCTTCAACTCTGGATTAGTGGGTGACTAAACATTTGATACTGGATCCACAAATCTCACCACAGGTAATATTTGAATTCTGGGAAACATTTGTAAAGCAGTGATTTGACCTCCACTGGTGTATTGTTTCCAATTCTGGGCACAGAACTTTGGCAAGGATGTGAAGGCTTTAGAAAGAGTGCAGCGAAGGTTTGTAAGAAAGGTTCAAGGGTGAGGAATTGAAAAAGTATTGACCTATCCTCCTTAGAGAAGGATTTGTTAAAGGTGTCCAAAATGATGAGAGGTCCAGACAGAATAGATAGAGGGAAATTCTTCCCATGGGAGGAAGAGTTAACACACCAATTAATATGTTTAGCAAGAAAAGCAATAACAACATTAGAAAAAAATGGTCTGCCAGTGGCAAGGATCTGTAATTCCCTTCTTGAGGGCATGGTGGAGGCAGATTCACTTGAGGGCTTCAAAGCAGAATTGTCCAGATACCTGGTGAGAACACATTTTCAGGACTACAGGGAAAGGTTGGGGACTGGGATGAACTGATTTGCTGTTGCAGTGAGACAGACATGATGCGCTAAATGGGCTCAGTTTGTGCTGTAACCATTCTAGAATTCTACACTATCTCAACAACAGATAAGAAAATGCAGATACTACTGAAGCATATGCAAACCAAGATAAGAAGCCAATGTCTGGAATTAGTAAAACTTCATTATATAGAGTTTTATGTGGCACACAGTAAAGGTGACATTAGTATGCTCCAACAACCTGAACTGGACAGAGTAATTGTGCAGCCTATGTCAGTATTTATCTTACATTTGTTACAATCCTCAATAGGCTGTTAACTCTGAAAAAGATGTTTGATTTCCCAGCGATTAACTCTAAGGAACTGCATGACAACATTGCAAGATTGTAACAACCAAACTAAAAGCAGCACCTACTAAACTTTACCTGGTAGGCAACAAATGTTCCAGCCAAAGAAAATGTAGCACTAACTAAAGTTTCAATGCGACCAAATCCTTTATGACATATATATTGATCAGAGCATGCTCTCCATGGGATTAAATTCTTTATAGGAAATAGTCCATGGTCATTCCCAAGGTATAGTTTTGGTTCTCTCACTATTTCACCGAGTCATAACATTAAGGGACCATTTAAAGGAGCTTCCCTTAGGTGTTAGAGGATTTTTGAAGGATTTACAGCTGGCTACCAGCCGTAAGGTCCACTCTGGTGATTTCTCTTTCTGACTTCACCAGGGGAAATCTTCCAGAGTATTTAGAATGCCTCAGGATGCCTTTCTTCAATCAGAGGCCATCCTTCTTCCCACATCCTGCCTGGTAGTTCACTTTAACCTTCTCCACTCTGCTGTCTCTCACTTTCTGTCCAAAGCCTCAAAGGCCACAAGGTCCTCCACAATTGTTCTAGCTGCTGCAGCCTTCATTTTTGGGTGTGAACATTTTGCACTTTGCTCTCAGTATGGATCAAGTTAGGTGCCACTCTCCCCATGGTCAGCTTACCACCCAGGCTTTTTGTCAGGCAGAATTCAAAGCTCCACTCATCTAAAAAATTAACATCTTGTAAAAAGTTGCATTTGTAACACATGGACCTGGAAATGCAGTTAAGAATTTTATTTTCAAACATTGTAAAGGGGACAATGAGACCAGGAAATTAGTTATGAAAAAGATTTTGAATGATCATTCTGTGAATCTGAGTAGAAAGAAGGTGTGATGCAGTGAAAAATCAGTGACCATTTCATTATGAGCCTGCTTCAAAGAGGTAGATGAGCTTACGCCTATACCACTTAAAAGTTTGGATTGTTTCTGTGATTTGACATTACAATTTGCAGAACATGGTCCATTTAATTTTCAAATTATGTCTTACGAAGCAAACATGAATGGCTCTCAGTCACTGGAGAAGTATATGTTCCTATCCTGTCCTGCTTGGAGAACTTGCTACTAAGAGAGCTGCAGTCATGTTATCTCACACATATCTATCTTGCGTCATTCTCACACATCCACTACGACTTTCTCTGTGCCATTCATCTCCTCCTCTTTGTACTGCTCTCCACTTTGCCCTCTGGGAGAGGTCTCTGTTGGTTTACAGTTCTGGTCAATGTGGATTTCATTTTTTGCTCTTTTAATTTCAAGCACCTTTTCATTTGTCTTATTTTCTGTATAGAGTATTTTAAGCAAATTTATTAGCCAAGCATTCACATTTCAAAAGCCTTGATTTTCTTCCACAGATTTTTACACTTTTTTTAAAAATTTTACAGTTATATAGAAAGTGAATGGAATGTGATATGTTAGTTATTTCTTGCCTTGTTACAACCTTTCTTTGTTATTAACATATCTTCCATCTTTAGGAAATTACTTCTGGTCATCTCTATAATTCTTCTGACTTTAGCATCATATCTACAGTCTTCTGTTATCATTTGTCCTAACTAGATGAACTTATCTGCTTGTTCTTGTGTGACACTATCCATTTCAATCTTCATTCTAGTTTCTTCTAATGGTACTCCTTAGGCTACCACTGTTGACACATACTCAGGAGAGTTTAATGCTCCTAAGATGGAGACTTGTCTCAAAGCTCAACTTGTCATTTTCAAAATTACTTGCACTTTCTTTTAGAGCAATGTAGGATTGAAATTAAGACATACTGCTAAATGCATCATGGTGTGGTTAGGTACAAAATACATTCAGGCTTGCAATACAATACAAGACAATAAAGCACAGGAACAGATGCTTTGACCCACTACACCTGCACCAATTCCTACTACTTATTTGCACCCACTACTTACTATCCATACATGGTTTCTAACCTTCTAACCTCCCATTTATATGTCTATCAAGATACACCTTAAACATTGCTAATGTGCCTGCTTCCACCACCTCCACTGGCACCCACCATCATCTGGGTGAAAAATTTTCCTTGTACTTGTCCCCTAAACATTCCTCCTCTGAGTTCCCTCTTGTAGTTGAACTTTGCAGCTTGGGAAAAAGCCTCTGACTATCCAGCTTAACTATGCCTCTCGTAATTTTGTAGACCTCTATCAGGTCGTCCCCTGAGCCTCTGTCTTCCAATGAAAAAACCTGAGTTTATTCAACCTCTCCTCATACCTAAAACCCTCCATACCAGGCAACATCCTGGTAAACCTCCTCTGCTTCCTCTCCAAAGCATCCACATCCTTCTGGTACTGTGGCAACCAGAATTACATGCTTAACTAAAGTTTTATAGAGCTGTAACATAACTTGCCAACGTTTATATTCAACGCCCTGGCTGATGAATGCATGCTGCATGCTTTCTTGAACACCTTATCCACCAGTGTTGCCACTTTCAGGGATATGTAGACCTGTATGCCCAGATCCCACTGTCTGTCAATGCTCCTAAGGGTTCTGCCATTTATCATATAATTCACAACTGAATTTGAACTTCCAAAATGCGTCACCTCGTATTTGTCTGGAATAAACTCCATCTGCCATTTCTTCATCCAAATCTGCAATCTATCTATATCCCGCTGTATCCTTTGACAACCCTCCTCACTATCTGTAACTCCACCAATTTTGGTTTCATCTGTAAACTTACTAATCAGACCACCTACATTTTCCTACAAATCCTTTATATATATTACAAACAACGAAGGTCCCAGCAGCGATCGCTAGGAAACATGACTAGTTACTGATTTGCATCCCAAAAAACACCCTTTCACCCTGCTACTGCCTGTCTTCTATGGCCAAGCCAGTTTTGTATCCATTTAACATGAGAAAAGATCTATTTGGTTGAGAGGAAAGACCAGAAGTAAGAAAGCTGAAGCAAAAAAGACAATGCTGTCCAATAATTTGTCAGCAACTCCTGCTGTCATGGAATCCTTCTTTTTACATTTAGCTCCTGAGGGATGTAAATAACCATAGGCATTGCATTGAGTCTCAATGTTCTGCTTCCCTGGTTATTTGAACATGAAGGAAGCCATGAGATTTCTTCTTGATGTCAACCAAGCAAAAAACTCTGCAATATCTTATGACATTATTCAACTTTGACCTACATTCAACACATGAAATTCATTGGGCTTGACACACTGAAGCCATCATGCTTCATCATGTAATTACTTAAACACTCATTTGTAAACACTTATGAAAATTTCCAGGTATGCCTCCAATATCCCTTCGGTATAGCAATGTTGATGCTTCACTCAGGCAATTTGAGCATTTTAAGTTCTGGATAATGCCTGCTCGGCCAAATATATAATTGGAGAACAAAACCACGAAAGTCAAAGGACTATATCGTATTTTGGAATATTTAACTTGTTTTCATTTCTTCAGAAAGGAAATTGAGATTGAGTTGATTTGAAATAAACTATTTTGAAACAGACTGAATTCATACAGCTTTAAAAATAAAGTGCTTCAGGCTGCAGTGTCTTATTAAACAAACAGAATTATTTTTAAGGCTGAATATTACATAAGCCTTGTGAGCAGAGAGCTCCATCATACCTGACCACATTAGGATGTATAGAATGGTGGAATGAAATAATTTGAACTCTACATTGTTGTAAAAAAGAGATGTAACTTAAGGTATTGAAGTAAATGAATTTATGTAGACAAGGTATTCATAACTCACAGTCTATTGGTAACTGATACCAAGAAGATCTCATAAGTTCCAGGCTATTATGCAGGTTGACCAGTGACATTGAGCAATTAATGTCTATTTTTCTACTTAACCTGTTGACAGATGTTATTACAGAATTCTGGAACAGGTGGGACTTGAACCTGGCTTTCTTGGCTCAGAAGTAGGGACACTACCATCACACCACAAGAGCTCCTCAAAGTTCATATTCTTTGCAGTGAGGATGATTATACTCAGGTGAGCACAGATTTTGGTATATGTGGAGAATATTCCATTGAGAGAGAGGCTAGTTTCTCAAGTTGACAATTCCACTCGTGAATTCTTTCATGAGGTTAAAAAAGCAGCATAAGTCCAAATCTTAGTGTAAATTTTACTGAAATAATAAGAAATAAATCCTGGAGAAACGCAACAGTCTGGCTGCATCTCTGGAGAGAGAAAATAAATTAATGTTTCGAGAGCGATATGACTCCAGTTCAGAACCAATTCTGATGAAGAGTCGTGGAAGAAAGGACAGCAGATGCTGAAGATCTGAAACAAAAGAAACAGCAATTGCTGGAGAAACTCAGCAGGTATGACAGCATCTGTGGAAAAAGAACACAGTTCGCATTTCAAGTCCAGAGATACTTCATCCTCTGATGAAGGGTCACTGGACTTGAAATGCTAACTCTGTTTTCTCTCTACAGATGCTACCAGACATGCTGAGTTTCTCCAGCAATTTCTGTTTTTGTTGCTGAAAAAAAGTCATACTAGACTCGAAACATTAATTCTGTTTCTCTTCCCACAGATGTTGCCAGACCTGCTGAATTCTTCAGCATTTTGTGAAGTACTTTTTACATCACCACTATGTCAATTAAAATCAGTTAACCTTGCACAGACCAATTGTAGCCTGGGCCTTCACTGTTCTATATGTCTCATTATTATCACATATTCCAATATAGTCCCATTGACCATTGACAGCTGGTAGCTGCCACTCCTGCTCAACCTGCCTGTGCTTGGAAGCTTGAGAAAAATATATCGAACATGAGATGTGATTCTACTATTGGAAATTATTTATTAAATAATCCAGACTGTACTAAGAGTTATACCAAAAACCAATTGGATCATCACCCAAGGGTCACAGTGTGAGGTTTTGCATGTGTTGGAAGCTACATACATTAACATTCAGGACCCTCTTTTATGTAGGCAAAAAAAAAATTGTATGCGTATTGTACCATTTTCAAATAAAAAATCATGCAGGCAGCCAAATGTTGTTGCATCCCCACAGCAAAGTTCTGATCTACAGAATTTACCTTTCTTGGTCTGAGAATTAAGAATAAACACCAAAGAACTGTGGATGCTCGAAATTAGAAACAAAGTCAGAAAATTTCAGCAGGCCAGGCAGCATCTGTGGAGAGAAAGCAGAGTTAACATTTTGGTTCCAGTGACCCTTCTCCAGAATGGTTTTTATGTTATATTTTATCATTTTAAATCATAAGACTTAAATATATATTACTTTTGTAAGTACAATCTTTCCCTGTGTTTGAACATGTGTCTGTGTGTGTGTGTGGGTGTAATTATATATATTCAGGTCTTAAGCAATAAACATTTATCTTACTTCTCACATTAATGAAAAAAACACTGTCATTTATCTGTTCCTGACAGTAACAGCACCCAGGAGTTAAAACAAATATCTAATACTTCAATCGGGAAAGTGAAAGAAATCAGGAAGTGAAAGAAAACAAGCTTTGTCCATACCAAATCTCAAAAAAGACCAGGGTGCATTCACAGCCTGTGCTTCAGTTAGATTGTCTGCAATCAACTGCACAGTCTGACAATTGACCAGAGTGCCCTTTGGATCAGGGAGGGAAATGGTCATCAGCGTTTCCGCTGGAAGTAAGTACACATAGACATCAGGTGAAAACCGTCACCATTGCCAATGCCACATCAACATCTCATATCAAAACTTACAAAAGAATGATCACTTTTTGAACGTACTGGAGTCTGTCCAATTCTCATGAAATGGTAACCGTGGCAGCACTCTCAGGAGAATAGGAGAAAAGAGGAAATTGGCAGAGATTTCTTCCCTCTCCGAAAAATTGTAAATTGTAGAAGCCAGTATTGAGGATGTAGTAAATCATGCATTTGAAATTAATGGTCTAAAAACTGTCTTAAAATAGTACTGTTAGAAAATTGAATGCCACTACACTACCGAGAGGAAATGAAGTTCCCAAATGCCTACAATAGCATGCTTTTAAATTAGGCTTTTCATGACTAATTCAGTTAGTTTATTTTGTGTGGCTGAATAGTTGCTGTGAGATGCTTTGATCTGTATCTTAAAGTGGAGAGTTTCGATTTTCTGTGATTCTACTATTGGAATAGTAAAGAGAATTTAGGATATTATGTGATAGCAAGAACTGCAGGTGCTGGAGTCAGACATAATATAGTGTGGAGCTGGAGGAACACAGCAGGCCAGGCAGCATCAGAGGAGCAGGAAAGTTGACGTTTCAGGTCGGAACCCTTCTTCATTTTCTGTTCCTTAAAGCATCCAGTTGCATTTGATGTCCCCAGTGTGAGGAGTGTGAGGGACACAGGAAAAGGAAACAGCTAATAGACCCTTTGACCTGTTTATCCAATCAATGAGATCACGGCTAATATTCCGCCTAACTCTGTATACTTGCCTTTGCCTCACAATTGCCAATAAAAAAAAGCTAGTAAACTCAGATGTAAAATCGACGATGGATCTACATTTGTGCAAGACTGTTCCAAACTTCTACCACCATTCAAGTGAAGAAATGTTTCCTAATTTCACTCCTACAGATTATGTCCGCTAAACTAGCAGAAATTTCTGTCAATTTCTATCTATCCAATCTGTTTACTTTAATACCATGAAACAAACAAATCACTTTTGTCTCATCTATTACCCAGAGAACTGAATTCTTATTTGTGTAGTCCCTCCTTTTAATTTAACTGTTGTAGTCAAGATATAGTGGTGGTGGGGGGAGGAGGAGGTGGCGGTGTGAGGATTGTAGCCATTTCCATGTGCACCCAGAGTCTTTAGAAAGGAATTTGGATGAAATTGTTTCAGCTGTATTCAAAACTTCAGCCTCCAGGCAACAGGTCAAAGTTTTGCAATCTTGTAAATCTGACTGGGGCAAACAAGAGGGGCTGAACTCAAAAGGGAGCCAACCCAAAGCCATTTTTTGTGGTCATGTCCTTGTCCCATGTAAGCCTTTGGTGAAAAGCCATCAGGTCTGCTTATTCCATGTTTCAAGTATGAACCCTGACAGATATGCGCAAGACAGTACCACCGTGGTGCCAGTAGTACAACGTTGGTAACTGCAATGAATAACAGGCATTAATTGCAGATGAGGCACCTGAAGAAGATGTGTGGCACTCCTGTGTGAAAGCCCTGGGCAGTTTCAAGCTTACACTGTTATCTCAAACATGCCAGAGCATGAAGCATTGAGTAGATAATGATACAAACTCTGACAGTGTGAAGTGGATCATTCATCCTCTTGGGGCACTGGAGCCAAGTTCCCTTAAACCACCCGTGGATACTGACCACCTCTGTTCAGGCGGCCTTCATCAGTTGGAATGGCCTTCTGTTAACATCCTGAGGAAAAAATAGGACCTGAGTAACCCAACTGCTGGTTTCCAGTCTGGTTTTTGTAAAGAACACAGCAAATAAGACCTACACACCTCATTCCTTGGCTATGTCCCTGATACACCAAGGCATAAACATTCAGAGCCACAGTGACTTTTACAACCACAAGGATGTAATTGACCTTCTATGAGCTATAGTTGGTGCTGCCCTGTTGAAATGGATCCTTCTCACACATTGCAGCTTGGTGAGCTGCAGCTTCGAACTTCTGGGCCTTTATGCACATGTGAAGCAAATAATGAGATGAAATTCTGCTGATTGGATACTCAAGAAAAACGAGTGATTAATGCTAGGGCCAAGGCTATGGTCTTATGTTCCAACAAATACAATAAAGAATGGGCAATCGTGGGCTAAATTAGTTCCTACAATTTAAAGGCAGTAGAGCCATAGAATCATAGAGTTGTACAACGTGGAAACAGACCCTTCGGTCCAACATGTCCATGCCAACCAGATATTCGAAATTAATCAAGTCCCATTTGCCAGCATTTGGCCCATATCCCTCTAAACCCTTCCCGTTCATATACCCATCCCGATGCCTTTTAAATCTTATAATTGTACTAACCTCCACCACTTCCTTTGACAGCTTATTCCATACACACACCACCTCTGTGTGAAAATGTTCTGCCTTAGGTCCCTTTTAAATCTTTCCCCTCTCACCTTAAACCTCTAGTTTTGGACGCCACTACCCTGGGGAAAACATGTTGACTATTCACCCTATCCATGCTCCTGATGATTTTATAAACTTCTACACTCCTCAGCCTCTGACAATCCAGGGAAAAAAGCCCCAGCCTCTCCCTATAGCTCAAACACTCCAACCCTGGCAACATCCTTGTAAATCTTTTCTGAACCCTTTCAAGTTTCACAACAACTCTTCTGTAGCAGGGATACCAGAATTGAACACAGTATTCCAAAAGTGGCTGAACCAATTTACTCATTCACTCATTTTTCCACCCATGTGCTACCAAGTCCATAGCCTTGCCTTCCAGCTCCAAGTTGATTGAATTAATACCTATGCAGTTATATTCATCCCTTCTGCCTTACACTTGCAGAAATGTCCATTCTCTCAACCATGTGAAATCTCACCCTCTCAGAGCTCAGCTGATTTTGTATGGGAGCTCTTGCAGCACAACGTATCAATGTTCAGGAAATGGCAACTGAACGGAAGTAATCTTACCACACAAGAGTTACTGGGGAATGATAAAACAGATCTAACAGCATTTGACCAAATCTTATCAAATATTTGGACACCCTGCTCAATTTTGTTTATTAAATAATTTTGAGATATGGGCAATGCTGTAATATTCATTGCTCACCCCTACTGACAGTGAATGGCTTCAGAAGGTAGTAGGACTCAATCACATTGGAAAGCAACCACATTGGTGTGGAAGTGGAATTGTATACAGCCCACACCAGGTAAGAGCAGCAGGATTCCTTCTCTGAAGTCATTAAAGAGCAAATAATGTCTTCATGGTGGCTGGTCACATTTACAAAGCCAGATTTTCTGAATTTTCTTATTTTTAAACTGAATTTAAATTCTCAAATCACCAGTGGGATTTGAAATCATGTTTTCTGAATTATTAGTGCAGACCTCTCGATTATTATTGCAGTAATATAATGACCACACTAACCTACTTGAAGCACCAAATAGCTGTTTTGGGAAATGGAAACTGTCATGTTTCTGTTCTCAGGTTAGGTCTGAAAAGCATTGTTGAAACAGTGCAGAGGAAGCTTTTCTGACTCCTACCTTCCTTTCCCTGACCTGAAAATGCTTTAAACTGACAACAAGTCGCCGACACAAATAGAAAATTCATTCTCTGGAACTATACCAGAAAAGAAATCTGAGGCAAAAGGATTTCCTTTTTTTATGGCCTTAAGTGATAAAGGAAACTGACTGTCTAGCCACAAGTGACATTGTGCTCATACGATTTCCTTCTTTGTTGTCTATCACAAAGCTATAAAATAACTGGTTGGCAGAAAGGTCCATGACAGTGAATTTCTACAAAATTAGGAATATTATATGACCAAGAACAAGGAGGCTTTTCTGGTAGCTTGAACAGCAAGATGGTGGTAATGGGAAATCAATGTAAAAGTGACAAAGTGACTGCAATTTGACATGTCCAATAGGCTTGTATTCTTTGAGTTAAGTTAACCAAACTTTTCAGAACAAAAGGAAATTTACTAACTTAAAATAAAGCGAAAAAGAATTCACCAGAAAACAAAACATTTACAATAGATTTGTTGCTTTCTTAGAATTGCTAGAAGAAATGTACAAAAATCTGTCAAGCCTTTGCTCAGCTTTTCATTCAAGTAAAACTATTGTGGGTTCCTTCACCCAGGGAGATGAAGGGTTCAGTTAATCAGCTCAGAAAGAGAATGGATCTAGACCCCAGATAATGCACAAAACTCCTGAAGGGCAAAGATATGGAAACATGAATGCAACAACTAGAGCTGGAACTTTATCTGTCTATATCTTTCCCTCATCATCACAGAATACAGTGCCCAGTGAAAAAGCAAATGGGAAAACAATCACTACTGAGAACACAATATATCTACAGATTCTGCTATTGCTGAGGATACATGGCGACTAGGTTAAAGTATGGTCTCAGGTTAAGAATCTAACATCGTAAGGACTCTAAAAACTCTTTAACATCATAACCTTTATTCTTCCTGTCCGTACCAGACCCAACTCTACTTTCTCTCCATAGGTGCTGCCAGACCTGCTGAGTTTCTCCAGCAATTTCTGTTTTTGTCACAGAGCTTCAGCATTTGCAGCACTTCGTTTTATTTTCTTGTTAAACCTACTACCTGTGTTTGATGTGCATTTTTATTATTTTTTCTCAGTGTTAGCGGTAAATAAAATTTCTCTTTCTTTCAATCAAAAATCTTTGGTAATTAGCTTCTGTCATTTTCTAGAGAACAACTTTTTAATCAAAGTATGACAGTTGCATGGCAAAAGAAATTGAAAAGAAATTTGTGATATATTTGATACAGAATCTTGTATTTACATTCTGTTGATGTTTCTAGTTTATGAGTTACTTATGTTGATGCTAAAAGCATAAACACACATTCATTTGCAGTCTTCTCAAAGTTCTCAGATTAAATTGTAATGATTGCTTTTCCTTCCTAAAAGCAGAACATAATTAACCAGTGAAAATCAAAGAATGAACATTAGACACCTCAAGATTCAGGGACTCAGATATAAATATCAGCAGACATTCTGAGGCAGCCCAGATGATGCTACAAAGCAATCTATAAAGATCAAAATATTGTGGAGTTCTTATTCAGGATCAGCACAAACTGAAAACAGATGACAAGAAATTTATTAAACTTTCCCACTGTTAAGCCGGGAAGGTTCTATTATGCTTCATCTAAGGATGAATTTACTTGCAGAACAAAATTACTATTTCTCAGACACTGAATCATATTTATGACTCCACAAACTCCTGTGAAACACGCAGCAAGAGACAAAGGTTGCAAAATATATGTAGTGTCAAACCCTGGGCTTTATAAATGTCAGCTGGAAGCTTCGGGCGACCTCTTGAGCAGCCTGTCTTTTGCTAATTGTCAGTGTCCTAGTGTCTGTGTGCACGAGAACCAAGCAGAATGGGCCCATCAAGACAAACAGGCTCAAACACTATTTGACCTAACTCTCCTAAGAGCTCCCAGTTGAGAATACAACAATCTAGAAACTTGACACCGTCCAGGTCAAAGCACCCTAGCAATGGCCTAGTGGTATTATTGCCAGACTATTAATCCAGAAACCCAGCTGATGTTCTGGAGACCCAGGTTCAAATCCCACCACGGCAGATGGTGGAATTGGAAGCCATAAAAAAGTCTGGAATTAAGATTGTCGGAAAAACCAATCTGCTTCACTAATGCCCTTCAGGGTAGTAAATCTGCCACCCTCACATGCAATGTGGTTGACTCTCAACTGCCCTCGAAAATGGCCTAGCAAGCCACTCAGATGTTTCAATCACTACAAGGACTCAAAGAAATGGAACTGGACGGATCACCCGGCATCAACCTAGGCACTGGAAAAGACAACGGCAGAAACAGCCCTGCCAACCCTGCAAAGTCCTCCTCACTAACATCTGGGTGTTAGTGCCAACATTGGGAGAGCTGTCTCACAGACTAGTCAAGCAACAGCCTGACATAGTGATACTCACATAATCGTACCTTACAGACAATGTCCCAGACACCACCATAACCATCCCTGAATATGTCCTGTCCCAGTGACAGGACAGACCCAGCAGAGGGGGCAGCGCAGTGGTATACAGTCGGGAGAGAGTTACTCTAGGAGCCCTCAACATTGAAGTCTCATGGCTTCAAGTTAAACATGGGCAAGGAAACCTCCTGCTGATTACCACATATCGTCCTCCCTCAGCTGGTGAATCAGTACTCCTCAATGTTGAACAATACTGAGAGGAAGCACTGAGGATGACAAGGACACAGAATGTACTCTGGGTGGGGGATTTCAACGTCCACCACCAAGAGTGGCTCGGCAGCAGTACTACTGATCGAGCTGGTCGGGTCCTAAAGGACATAACTGCTAGACTGGGTCTGCGGCAGGTTGTGAGGGAACCAACAAGAGGGAAAAACATACTTGACCTCATCTTTACCAATCTGCCAGCTGCAGTTACATCTGTCCATGACAGTATCAGTAAGAGTGACCATTGCACAGTCCCTGTGGAGACAAAGTCCCACCTTTACATTGAGAACAACCTCCATTGTGTTGTGTGGCACTGTCACCATGCTAAACGGGACAGACTTTGCACAGATCTAGCAACTCAAGCCTGGGCATCCATGAGGCACTGTGGGCCATCAACAGCAGCAGAATTGTACTCCAGCACAATCTGTAATCTCATGGCCCAGCATATCCCCCACTCAACCATTACCATCAAGCCAGGCGATCAAACCTGGTTCAATGGAGAGTGCAGGAGGGCATGCCAGGAGCAGCACCAGGCAAAGCTGAAGATGAGGTATCAACCTGGTGAAGCCACCAAACAGGACTACTTGCACAACAAACAGCGAAATAAGCAAGTAATAGACAGAGCTAAGCAATCCCACAACCAATGGGTCAGATCTAAGCTCTGCAGTCCTGTCACATCCAGTCATGAATGGTGGTGGACAATTAAACAACTCACTGGAGGAGGAGGCTCCACAAATATCCCCATCCTCAATGATGGAAGAGCCCAGCACATCAGTGCAAAAAAAAGATAAGGCTGAAGCATTCGCAGAGATCTTCAGCCAGAAGTGCCGAGTGGATGATCCATCTCGGCCCCCTCCAGTGGTCCCCAGCATTACAGATACCAGTCTTTAGCCAATTCGATTCACTCCATGTGATATCAAGAAACAGTTGGAGACACTGGATACTGCAAAGGCTCTGGGCCCTGACAACATTCTGGCAATAGTACTGAAGACTTGTGCTCCAGAACTGGCCGCTCCCCAAGCCAAGCTATTCCAGTACAGTTACAACACTGATATCTACCCGACAATGTGGAAAATTGTCCAAGTATGTCCTGTACACAAAAAGCAGGACAAATCCAACCCAGCCAATGACCGCCCCATCAGTCTCCTCTTGATCACCAGTAAAGTGATGGAAGATGTCATCAACAGTGCTATCAAGCAGCACCTGCTCAGCAATAACCTGCTTAGTGACGCCCAGTTTGGGCTCCACTAGGGCCACTCAGCTCCTGACCTCATTACGGCCTCGGTTCAAACATGGACAAAAGAGCTGAATTCCAGAGGTGAGGTGAGAGTGACAGCCCTTGACATCAAGGCTACATTTGACTGAGTGTGGCATCAAGGAGCCCTGGCAAAACTGGAATCAATGGGTATTGAGGGGGCAAACCCACCGGTGGATGGAGTCGTACCTGACACATAGGAAGATGGTCGTGGTTGTGGGAGGTCAATCATCTCAGCTACAGGACATCTCTGCAGGAATTCCTCAGGGCAGTGTCCTGGGCCCAACCATCTTCAGCTGCTTCATCAATGACCTTCCCTCCATCGTAAGGTCAGATTTGGGGCTGTTCGCCAATGATTGCACAATGTTCAGCATCATTTGTGACTCCTCAGATACTGAAGCAGTTCATGTTCACATGCAACAAGATCTGGACAATGTCCAGGCTTGGGCTGACAAGTGGCAAGTCACATTTGTGCCACACAAATGTCAGGCTATGACCATCACTGATAGGAGACAATCTAACCACCGCCCCTTGACATTCAATGGTGCTACCATCACTGAATCCCCCACTATCAACATCCTGGAGGTTACCATTGACCAGAAACTCAACTGGACTCACCACGTAAACACAATGGCTACAAGACCAGGCCAGAAGCTAGGAATACAGCGTTGAGTAACTCACCTCCTGACTCCTCAAAGCCTGACTCCTCCACCATCTACAAGGCACAAGTCAGGAGTGTGATGGAATACTCCCCACTTGCCTGGATGAGTGCAGCTCCAACAACACTCAAGAAGCTTGACACCATCCAGGACAAAGCAGCCCGCTTGATTGGCATCCACAAGCATCTACTCCCTCCACCACCGACGCTCAGTAGCAGCAGTGTGTAATATCTACAAGATGCACTGCAGAAATTCACCAAAGATCCTCAGACAGCACCTTCCAAACCCATGACCACTTCCATCTAGCAGGACAAGGGCAGCTGACATATGGGAACACCTCCTCCTATAAATTCCTCTCCAAGTCACTCACCATCCTGACTTGGAAGTATATTGCCGTTCTTTCACTGTCGCTGGGTCAAAATCCTGGAATTCCCTCCCTAATAGCATTGTGGGTCAACCCACAGCAGGAGGACTGCAGTGGTTCAAAAAGGCAGCTCACCACCACCTTCTCAAGGGCAACTAGGGGTGGTCAAGAAATGCTGGCCAGCCAGCGACGCCCACATCCCACGAATGAACAAAAAAAAAAGCCCGCTTCTCTGGTACCATATCCCCAAACATTCACTCCCTCTACCACCAGTTCTCACATCCAATTCTAATGACTGCTTTTCCTTCCTGAGCAGTGTAGCAGTGTATACCATCTATAAGATACACTGCAAGAATTCACTAAGTTGGCTTGGACAGCACCTTCCAAACCCATGACCACTGCCATCTAGGTGGGTAGCAGATACAGGTAAGTGCCAGTCAGTTCTCCCCCAAGCCACTCACCATTCGGACTTGAAGTAACTTCAGCATCATCGGGTCAAAATCCTGGAACTCCCTCTTATACAGCATTGTGGCTTTACCTACACCAAATTGACTACAGTGATTCAAGAAGGCAGCTCACCATCACCTTGTGAAGGGCAATTAGGTATGGGAATAAATGCCTTGACTATGTTGCCCACTTCTTCTGAATGAATAAAGAATAAAGATTCATTGTGTAAACTACAGACACTCAGTTCTGGACAAAAATAAGGGATGATATTTTTTAATGTTGAAGACATTATGACAAAATATGACAAGAGCTGGCTATTTCACACAATTAAGGCCAATAGTACTGCACATACTCAGCAGGTCTGGAAACATCTCTGGAGAGAAACACAGACTTAACATTTTGAATTCAAGTTACTCTCCTTCAAGCCCTTCAAATATTTTATACCAGAAAATGCAGACCTACAGATGTGTTTTCCAGAGGAAGTCCGAACAAGTTGAGCCTTATTTCCTGGGTGAGGCCAGGGAGCCATTCTCTGATTTGTTTTTGTATTCATTCATGGGATGAGGGCATCACTGGCCAGACAGAATTTATTGCCCATCCGTAAAGAGTCAACCACATAGCTGTGAGTCTGGAGTCGCATGGAGGCCAGACCAGGTAAGGATGGCAGTTTCCTTCTTTAAAGGACGTTAGTGAACCAGATGGGTGCTTATGACAATTGACAATGGATTCATGGTTATCATTAGATTCTTAATTCCAGATATTTTATTGAATTCAAATTCCACCATCTGCCCTGGTGGGATTCAAACCTGGGTCCCCAGAACGTTATCTGGGTCTCTGGGTTAAAAGTCCAACGATAATACCACTAGGCCATTTCCTCCCCTGATCTGTGATTCACAAAGAAAACAGGAGGTAAAAGTAAGAGTAGAATATTAAGAGCATTGTTTCTAGTGGAAGAGTGCAGCACAATTCCTGATTCCAAACACAGAACAGCAAAACATATCAGATGTGGAGGGGAGGACTTGGAACACATGGCCAAACAGACAATGAGCCCTAACTCTGCTCCGAACACACAGCCCTGGCCTGTAATTATAGTGAAGAGTCAGATCTTCAATTTTTTTTTAAAAAACATGGTTCAACATCCAAAGGGCTGGCCTTCAACGAATGCTGGCATTTTTTTGCTACATTTGATAAATCAACTGTATGGTGTGGTCCTGAGTCTAACAGATCAGTGCCATTTCAGATTTGATCCCTGACCTGCAGAGTTAGTTGAGCTCAGCAAAGTGGCAACAGCATGAGTAAACTAGCCAATGCTTCCCTGTGCCATGAAAATTTCCAAAAAGAATTGATTTTAGCCAGGCTATTTGCACTTTATTACTATCCAGAGATCACTGCTGGAAACGTTACATGTGCGACTTTGGATAAAGGGAATATTTTACACCGTGTAATCCTGCCAAAACTGGGAATAAATCCTGATCTAAGTTGGTTTCCATAACTCATCTGCCAGTTGGTTAGTCTCCTAAGATTTGTAATTGAAAAATGGTGCTTGGGTGAATTACCATCTCTAGATAAAGCAGGGGTGAAAATGAACAAAAATATATTACACAGACAGAAGGATTTTGTATTCCATGAAATATCTCTATAGTATATCATAACAATCCTTGTTTGGCAAAACTGTACAATTCCTAACTTTACAAGGTGTCAATGAAGGAAAAAATTATGACATTCATTTTTATTCTGGGAATCCAAATGATTAAAATGGTTGCAGTAAAGGTTCATTTTGGCAGCAAATGCAGTTGTTGATGCAAATGGAATGGTGGCAAGAGATTTTCTATGTACATCTGCATTTTGAAACCAAATATAAGAGTAAACTGGCAGGTTTGACTTCCATTGGTATAATTTTGTGTAATTCAGGAAAGCATCTCCCACCCCTTTTTGGATTGGAAATGAAATTTAAGGCAAAGTATCATAGAAAAATGAGGTAAAAGAATTTTACACTGTATAATCCTGCCAAAACTGGGAATAAATCCTGATCTAATGATGGATTCTTGGACATATCACATAACTCCAGCAATCATTCTACCAGAAGAAGGTGAGAAACATTAGCAATAACAACAAGAATCAATGTTCAATAATGAGGAAATGTACCTTTATATATTCTCAGGGCTTTACCTCTTTAACTAACATGCAGAATTTTGATTGGTGTAACATGATCTTTTCCTTTATTTGGTAACTATTTTCAAATATACAAGTTATCACTTGGTGAAATGCTTATCAGGCAATGAGATAATGTTGCAGCAATTTCACTGTCTACAACTGGTATAATAAATGTATCATAATTTAGGTGCTGTGGGTGATACAAGCACATTTACCACCTCCTCTGTGAAACTGATGAAACAAAGCTACTTTCTTTCTGTCCAAGTGCCAAAAGAACATTTGGCAACACTGTCTTATTTTTTTGTTCGCGTGCATTGGAAGAAGTTAAGAAACAGTCCTGCTTGACTTGTACCTAAAAGTAGAAGTGCTTGTCACAGAGACAGCTTCATGAATTTAATCTTCCTTATCTATGGATTTTCAAGATGGTGGTGAGATGAGGGTTAGCTCAGACATTGAACAGGAAGCTTAAGTAAATGTTTGTAAAGAGGACGGGAGGTGATGGCCTACTGGTGTTATCACTGGATTGTCAACCCAGAGACCCAGATAAGCCTGGGGACCCGGATTCAAATCCCACCACAGCAGAAGGTGAAATTTGAATTCAACAAAAATATCTGGAATTAAGAATCTAATGATGACCATAGGTCCATTTCCAATTGTCAGGAAAAATCCAGCTGGTTCAATAATGTTCTCAAGGGGAAGGAAACTGCCATCATTACCTGGTCTAGCCTACATATGACACCCAGATCCACAACAATGTGTTTGACACTTAACTGTCCTCTGGGCGATTAGGAATGGGCAAAAAATGCTGCCTGGCCAGCAATGCTCACATCCTGTGAATGGATGAAAGATCATTTTCATGAAGTGTAAATTATTCTCATAATATTTTATTCAAGTAAGATTTACACAATTCATTTGTGAGCATTGAAGCCTTTACTTCTACTGTGTTGAGCAGATGCAAGGTTTGATTGTGAGAACTCAGCATTATATGTGATTGTACAGGGTTGAAACGTCGGCTAAGAGATTATGGCCATTGTTGCACCTTAACCAACCAGAATGCAAATCAGTCTGCACTCTGCCCTTTGTGGTTACTCCATTCATTCCAGAAAGCACTACAATTCACCACATTGCCATCCCCACTGTTGTCCTGCATTTTCCTTTCCCTTTAAAATATTGCTCCAATTCCCTTTTGAATCCGTTTTCACCTCATTTAAAGATAGAGCGTTTCAGACAATCATGAAAAAACAATCTCTCCTCATCTTTGCAGGAGGACCGTCAGCTTCAGGAAGCATATCTTTGAAACCCAGGCACAAGTTGTACAACGGCTGGAAGATGTAGACAACAAACATAGCCGTTCTGGGGTAAAAAGTACTCCAAAAAGTATTTATTGACCTTGAACACATGATGGACTGTAAGATTTAACAACTGTTACAGTGTCATCTTGTGATGTTATTCAACTGAGCACAGCTTCCTATAGGGAATTCCATTCCCTGCCTTTCAATGGTTGTGAGCATTATTACGCAGTAGTGAAGAAAACCTTCTGATTATATTCTTTCAGCCTTTCAGTTATATTTTGCACAAATGTGCTCCTCTTTGCAAACATTGGTAAACCACTGCAGTATTTTGTATATAAGCATGGACTAGTTCAAGGTAGTTCATGGCCCAAGCCTTGGAAACAAGGACCAGGATAAAGACATACAGACAAACTCTATTTTCCAAAATTCTGGGCTCTCTAGTGTTCTTCCTACTAAGTTATGTTATTAGAAGAAACTTAAAGGAGCATTGAAGGTGAAAGGTTAATATGGCATGGGTGTAGAGAGAGTTTTTAAATACAATCTCTCCTCCCCACCATTGTAATGTGTCTGAATACACACTCTGGAAGACCACTTTAATTTAAATGGTAGAATCAGATCCTGACATGATCGGAATACTAATTTAATTGTGAGCTCAACTTGGGATGCAGGTACAATTATAACGTTTAAAAGACATTTGGATAGTACATGAATAGGAAAGGTTTGGAGGGATATGGGCCAGGACCAGGCAGCTGGGACTAGATTAGTTTGGGATTATGTTCAGGGTGGATTTGTTGGACTGAAGGGTCTATTTCCATGCAGTATGACCCAATAACTCTACAGCTCGCAGACTCCAGTCAGCCAGCAAACACTGATGCAGTAAACCCGCAAAGCCTCAAGTGACCCAGGCAAGTGATCTTTTTTCATTGTAACTCAAACAGCTTCTTGTGGACAAGATGAGGAGTGCAGCTCCAGCTCCAGAAGGATACCTTTTACAGCCAAGCAACTATCTTGGCCCATCTTCTGACAACCTTCCCTTGCCTCATCACCAACCCAAGTGTTTTGTTTTAACCCACTGAAAATGATCTCGATGGGCAACCATCCATAATGTCACGCCACATCTATTTTGATATTAAACAAAAACGAAAAGAACTGCGGGTGTTGTAAATCAGGAACAAAAACAGAAGTTGCTGGAAAAGCTCAGCAGGTCTGGCAGCATCTGTGAAGAAAAATCAGAGTTAATGCTTTGGGTCCGGTGACCCTTCCTCAAGGAAGTCATACAGCATGGAAACAGACTAGTCTAGGCTGACCATGTTCCCAAACTAAACTCGGCCCACCTGCCTGCATTTGGTCCATATCCCTCCAAACCTTTCCTGTTCATGTATTTATCCAAATGTCTTTCAAATGTTGTAACTGTACCTGCATCCTTCACTTCCTCTGGCAGTTCATTCCACTCACAGACCACTCTCTGTGTAAAAAAGTTGCCCCTCAAGTTCAGACAAGTGCAGTGAGTCCTTACTTGTCAATGAGATTATCTTCTTCCACTTCTTACGCTTTTCACAATCTGTGTTCAAGATTCTCTCTTAGCAAAGGCAAGGGTTGCCAATGGATGGGGATTGACATTTGTTAAGTTCTTTGTTGATGGCTCATTAATATTTAGATTCCAATCTTACCAAACAAACTAGATGTCAAAACCAAAAGAACTGCGGATGCTGTAAATCAGGAACAAAAACAAAGTTGCTGGAAAAGCTCAGCAGGTCTGGCAGCATCAGAACTGAGGAAGGGTCACCGGACCTGAAACGTTAACTCTGTTTTCTCCTCCACAGATGCTGCCAGACCTGCTGAGCTTTTCCAGCAACTTTGTTTTTGAAACTAGATGTCAAGATCAGCTGACATGAAAATTGGAGCAGGCACTTGGCAGATTCAGGACACCAGTTGTTCCAATGACCTCCATGTTGGAAACACAGGCACCAACATTTCAGAGCAGACTCCAAGGGCACTAGCCATACACACTCCACATTCACAGATATTGGTATCTGGTATGTGCTGGGCTTTAAGAACCCTCATGGCACATCTCCAATCCACTTAGTGCAGGATGCTTCCGCATGTCAATGCTGCACCTCGAGTTGCAACAACAGCTCTCATAGTAAAGCTGCTGCAAGGACCTTGCTGTTAGGGACACACAGCCAGCTCATGACCAAATTCCGTCTCCAAGCTGCTCGATTGTCCTCTTAGCAGTCACTTACTTCGAACCTACCTGGATGTTTATAGCTTCCCTGCCTTGCCTTTCCTTGCCTTTTTATGCTTTGCTCCCTCAGCCAGAGAGACCAGGCTCACATTACTGCTATCTTAACATGCTGTTTAACCGGACACACAAGACCAGGCAGTTTTTCATAGTTGTCAACAGGCCTCAGTCAAGTCAAGGGGAATAACCTTCACTCAGGGAATCCCGGCACAGGGGTTACCCCAGGCCCTGCTCAGAGTGCTCAAAGTCAGATGCCATCCTCATAAGGGGTGAGGACCTGAATGATGAGACCTGTCATGAGACTTTCTGCCCTATTGTGGGCTGGTTTGCTGCTGAAATGAGAAAACAGGTGGGCAGTACAGAAATAAAAGTGGATGATGCAGCTTTTGCTATTGGTAGAGATCGGTGGAGTCCTGTGTGAGTGAATAGGTACCATGTTATGAATGAAAGCATGCTGTGGAAATTGATATCACTAGTAATAGGTGAGGTAAATAGTACAGATGTACTGAAGGGAAAAAGAGGTAAGTATATGAGGGACAGGAGAATACAGGATTATGCTGACAAAATTAAATGAGTAAGGACACGGGAGGGGATGTCAAGTATAAATGCCAATGTGGGATGTATGGACAAAAAGATCTGCTTCTGCACTACATATTTCATGTAGCCTTTTCTGGTTGCACTATTAGTACAGTTCACATAATTTGTGAACAATTCTAACTGAAGTAAACAGGAACCAGCTGAGACAGTAATAATAACAGAAAGTACCAGCATATAGCCAGATGTGGGAATTAAGGACAACAGATTTCTGATTGCTCCTTGCTGCAGCATGCTAGCAAACACAGATACATGTCTTTACTGTGAAGTAGTCACTGCTACCAAACAAAGACATGATGCCAGGTTAAGTAGATTTGAGAATTTACAGTCATAACAAGAGAAAGAAATCTGCTAAACGAGATTTAAATGAAAACGCTGTATGGTTGACGGTGTTCAGAAAACAGTAATTGTATTTCATGGGATGCACTTCTTTATGAACATCTAACCATGAAATAGTAATCTTGGTAACTCACTTCTGCCTGTCACTTCACTCAAACTGATTCAAACAGAGTATCTGAATATTGCACAAGGAATAGTGAAGGCAATCTAAATGAACTATTTTCATTTCAATTCATATAAAGCTATTTGATTTTGTCATTTTGCCTGTCGTTGTTGCCTTCCCTTCTGTAGAGATTGTTGTAACATACTTCATGGCTTGGATTTCACATCCTGCAAGCAGGTGCTGTGGCCAGGCATGGGAGTGGGCAATGCCTCCATTCCTGCCCAGTCCAGAGCTCCTGGAACAAATTAATATCCTTTGGGATGCTCATTCCTTTGAGCTAATGCCTTCCCACTCCACACACACACTCACACACACACACACACACAGACTCTCAAACTCTCTCACACACACTCACTCACTCTCACACACACGCACACTCACTCTCACACACACGCACACTCACTCTCACACACACGCACACTCACTCACACACACACACACACTCACACATGCTCACACACATACACTCTCACACACACACACACAGACAAACAGACACACACACACACATTCTCATACACACACACACTCATGCTCATACGTGCACACACGCACACAGACGCACACACGCTCATACACACACACACCATACACACACACACGCACACACGCTCATACACACACACACGCTCATACACACACACACACACACACACACACACACACACACACACACACACACACACCTGGGAGGAAAAACCCACTTTCAAGACCTGTTTGTCATTGGATGCCCATTTGTTCCCTGGTCCCAGCAGTGGCACTGTGTGTAGTGGCCATTGTTGGAACTGCATCCAATTTCCCAGCCATCACCTGCCATAGCTGAAAGCCTGTGAAATGACAATGTTGGGAGGAAGTGGTTTTTACCTGGCCATTTAAAGGCCTCATTTGGCACAACAATGGACAGTCCACTCAATCCAAGTGAGGTTCTAAGAAAGATTGTCATGGCATTTCACAGGGCCCTCTCACCTGAAAACCTGTCAGCAAGGGAAACATATAATTCTACCCATGTAATTCTTGATTACTGTGAATTATATTTTAAGTAATGTATTGATTTTCCAACAGAAAGAACACTCACACAGAATCTATGACATTGACATCATTGTGTTTGCAATTCACATCGTTCCCCCTCTGTTTGTTGCCACCATTTTAAGTGATTTTGCACTGGATTCTTCAACAATAATTTCATTACTGCTTTCCATGCTCACAGACTCTCACTTAGCCAACCGTTCTTTCTAAAACAGTGAAGAGTGTGCTTGCATACATTCAGAAAATGTTTTAGTGCAGCCAGTAATGGTCCCATCTGGGTTTTTAGTGCCATCATTATTTAGTAGACGCTGTTGAGAATAAAGGAACAAAAGATCTGAGAGCAATCAATGATGTTCTTACCTTACTGAGAGGAAGGCTTTTAACTAACCCAAACAGGTCAGGGTTGTTTTGTTACATTTAGAATGATGAAGGCTGAGCTCTTTGGTGAGAAGCCCTATTCTATTGCTTTGCATACTTTTTAGTTTATTTAGCCTTTATTCTCCCATCAAACACTTACCCCATTTGCTCCCATTACAACCTTTGCCTTTTCAGAGTTATTCAGCTTCACGGCACCTCCAAGCTTAGAGAGCAAATATAAAAGTCTTGTGGACTTCACCACATCTATCAACACCTAACACTAGCAAAATGACCCGCTCTATAGGATAAGATGTCCTGCCCATCAGATAGTTAACAAAACATAACCAGAGAAATGACCAAGAGACAGAAGGTCAGTCTGAAAGAACTCCATGTATAGCTACAGAAACGTAATTACATTGTGTCACATTGTTTCAAACTTTTGGCAGAGTCTGTTAGAAGGGAAAATTTATCACAGAATAATTGAGTGAATCTTAAGTAGTAATGCTGACCTGCCTGTCTATTTCATTAAGAAATAGTCCCAGATAAGTGAAATGTTCTACAGTTGAACAGATTTTAAACAGTGGACCATATTTTGCGTATTTCATAAGAAGTAAAGGATCAGATGTGGTACAGTAAAATCAGAGAATTGTACAGCACAGAAGATCATGGTTTCTGATAAGTCTGTGCTTGCTATTTTAAAAGGCAATCCAATTATTTTCAGTCCCTGACTCAGGGGCTGTGCTTCTCCTGAAACTGTTCATTCACCTCTGAACACGGGCCTATCAGGGATGCCTTAGGACCCCGGATTTAGAAAAGTTGTCAGCTCCCTGCCAGACTTCTTCGAACATTTCATCCCTCAAACAGAGGAGAGACAGTCACAGAAAGGCTCAGCTCATTTAATTCCCACTTTTTGTAACTTAACAACACTTCAGGATTAACACTGCCAATAGAGCAGACCCTAGTCCGAACAATTCCTGTTTCTGTCTACTGGAAGTATAGCATGTGCTGGAAAACTAAGGAGACATAAAGGAAGCATCTTTGTGCACGAATCCACGTGTGAACTATTCAGCAGGGAACAGGTTCAATCTTATTCAGATAAATGATTGGCCATGTGTAGTAAATTGGTTTACCAAAAAAAATGCAACCATACCAAGGATGTTAATTCGATTTACCTCACAAGAAGCAGTGACGACCTGAATTTTAGTCAGTCTGATTCTGATGTTGTTGCTCAAAGTAATATATCATCAGAGTGACTGTAGCAAAGGTATTGTAGTATGAAGATCACTATGCATAGCAAGATTAGCTACCATCAGCATCACTTACATCTTCTCAATCTCATAATTACAATTACAACAGCAACATAATATTGATGCTATACATCTGAAATACAACAGAAAACACCAGAAACACTCAGTAGTTGATCAGGCAGGATCCGACCAGAAAGGGTAACAGCGTTAAAAGGCCGAATCTAACCCTTACCCCAGGATCCAACTGGTAAAATGGAGGAAGAAAACCTGAGGTGGAGAGTCTGTTGCCTTCACTAGCACCTGTCCCCTCGCCAGATTACCCATCCCCCACCCCACCTCAAGCCGGTTAAGTCCATGGCTGGTAGTGTTGAGAACAGCCTTCCTGCTGGAGGCCAACTGAAGCCCTTAAAGGGGAGCTTGAGGCCCACTGCTGTTGGTATTCAACGCACAGTAAAATGGAGTTACACACGTGAGCACACCACCATACAGGCCCTGGTTAGGAATACCTATGGCTTTGTGGGGGAACTCCCTGCTTCTCAGGAATCTAGTCCTTCATGGAGGCTGACTACAAGGGAGGGACCAACAGGAAGTCAACCCTGATCTCCACACTGAACCCCTTGCCTTACATACTCACCCTCATTGTCAGCACTTTCCCAAAACTTTATTTCACTGAAGTACTAACTTTCACCATTTAGCTCATTCTGACAAGGCTCTGCCAATTACTGACAACCCTCATTGCATCAGGCTTATTAAGGTCAGCTTGACATCAGGTCTATGACCTGTCGTAAAAGTCAGGAAGAGCTTTTTGTTTTGTGTGCTTATCTCAAACATTACTAAGGAACTCTGCGGTAGAAGACACAATAAGGGAACAGTGCTGATTTCGACTAAATCCATGCAGCAAATTAAATTTTCAAAGTACAACAGGAACAAAACTGCTCTGAGGAAGGGTCACCGGACCCGAAATGTTAACTCTGTTCTTTCCTTCACGGATGCTGCCAGACCTGCTGAGCTTTTCCAGCAACTTCTGTTTTTGTGCAGGGACCAAACTGTGGCAGAATGTGACAGCACAGGTTTCATCAGACTGTAATACTAACAACAGTGGGATTCAC
This sequence comes from Rhincodon typus, assembly GCF_021869965.1. Lineage (NCBI taxonomy): Eukaryota > Metazoa > Chordata > Chondrichthyes > Orectolobiformes > Rhincodontidae > Rhincodon > Rhincodon typus. The sequence goes on along the minus strand of NC_063355.1, from coordinate 16,291,971 downwards.
AGCCATTATTCTTTTCAATGGTTTTTGTCCTATTTTACTTGCTTCATAGATTCTTCCAATTGAGAAACAAAACTTCATGCTATGCTGTGAAATGACATGTGCTTTAATTTTTAATTAAAATTTTTGCACAGGTTGAAATGTCTTATTTTTGACATTTCTTTTTCTGACAGTAGATTGTCCAAATAATTGAAATGTTGTTTTTTTTTATTCTTATTTTTCACAGATGTCATTAAGCCATTATGAAAAGTCATTCTCTGCTTGTGGCCATCAGAGGCAACATTGGCATTTATTGTTTATTCCGTGTTGTGCAATCTGATGGGTCTTCTTTTCATACCACAAGATATTTACTGACTTGCGAGATCACTTCAGTTAAGAGTCAACCACGTTGTTGTAGGATTGAAGCTACATATAGGCCTGATCAAACAAGGACATTTGGTTTCTTTTTCTAAAGGAGAGCAGCGAATCCACTTGATTTTTACGTTAATCTGACAGATTCATGAACTCTGGATCTGTTTTTCTTACTGACAGTGAATTTGCAAAAAGTCACAGTAGAATTTGAACTCACATTCTTTAGGTTATTAGTCCATGCTTCTGGAATACTAGATCAGTAACATACCACTGCCGTATCATATCACAGCCAGATTATTTTGATTGGAAAACGCATATATGTAATTCATTCAGGCTATCACTTGGCATTAAATCCTTTATATTTATATCCATCTTGCAGCCAAAATTAAAGAGAGGAAGATATAGCACAACATTAATTTATTTAATCCTTTAATCATTTCTGACAAAACATCTCCAGTACTAAGTGCACTAGGTATCATGGTCAGTAAGGCCATACCAGAAAATAAATTACAAATACCCAGAAGGAAACAATAACAGACAGAAAATAATAATGAACACATAATGTAACCTGCACTTTGGCATAGATAACAAATATGCAGTTGGTAGGTGAGCCATATGATTTTTTTCAGCACAAGTAAATAGAACAATATAACCAGTGACAACTTAGTGAATGATCAGGCTATTCAAGTTCATGAGTGATATTAAACTTGTCTATTACATCTGGCAGCCATAAAATATATTAATTTCGTATTTTTTTCCCAGTTAAGAGGTCAAAATACTCTCTTATGATGGTTGATTTTTACATGTTGGATGCATGAGCAAGGGTTAGTATAAAAATGTCAAGCAGCAAACTTGTTACAACCTGCCAATTCAGTCTCCTGGTGCAAACATTATTCTGTTTCACCAACAGTGAATACTAACTGGTTGCAATTTTTGAGAGAACACTTTTCATCGGGTTATTATTTGGATTGAATTTAATTGGACTTATCTTGTTCCCAATAAGTGAAAATACAGTGCACATATTCCCTCAGTTCACTGCATTAACTTTTTTAAAAAAGTATAAAACAAGGCATTTTTGCAGGCTGAAGTTTAAATTGCTGCAATGGGATTTTGAGCAGCTTAAACTGAAGTGACAGAGAAGCATTTGAAAATGATATTTATAATATTGCTTCAGATCAATGGCTGACTCCTGCATAACTAGGTACTAAGTCTACTCTACTCTTATGATCAGTGTATACAGTTACTGCGGTCTTTGTAAAGAACTCACTGAAGCAATTAACCTTCACACCCTCATAATGGATTTGCCGCCAAGCTCAGTGATGAGAGTTAACAAATAGACCTGTCATAGGACACCTTGAGTTGTTGGGTCTGTTAGGTTCAGTGCAATTGCAAGGAGCAAAAACACAGTAAAGTGCCATTTGCATCATCAATAACGGAAAGTGGGCACCCCTCATAGTACATTGATCCATTTTAAAGTGTTGTGTATCATGCATTTAGTGTGAAGGTGTTTAGTGCTAATTGTAACACTGTGGATTGATCTGTGACAACAGCAACTTCAACTGCCCACATCTCCATTGAGACTGCCTGCTGTTTTGAGGTCAGTGTAGATTTTGATTGCTCCATTTTCTGCTTATGCACTTCATCGACCTAGACAATTAAAGAACAGAGCTGACAGTTCTGGTGAGGCTCCAAGGCGCCTGTTGGCAACTCACTTACTCCCTTATGCTCAGAGTGCCTTTTAACATATAGAGGTTTTCTCCTCAGGGGCAAGAGTAGACAGTACTAGTGTGTTCTAACTGGCGTCATGCTGAATATTGTCTGAAGCTAGTGTAAAGAACAAGGGTTAGAGAAAATAATATCATAGGTCACCAGATTGTGATAGGGAAAGCATTATTGAACTGTATCTCAAAGAAAGGAAGAAATGGAGGTTTATTCATGTTTCAGTAAATTGCTATTTGTCTTTTAAAAATGTATATGTACAGGAGTTCTTTACACAAATGCATTACAATTCTTCAATTTATTTTAATGCAATAGATAAACAATTAAGATAAAAGGCATTTTGTTCTTGCAATGCCCTTGAACTACTGATATAGAATATTAACCCTTTATTTACCATAATTAACAGTAATTTGCTGTACTTATCTATTCAGTTAGATGGTTAATCAAACCATTATTAAAAACAGAGTTTAAATAGTATCTCCTGTCTATACATTCCCTCAGAGCCTTTCTCCCCTTCTCCATCCTTACTACTTCCTATTTCTGCAAAATTTTTACAGTTTCAGTCAAAATGCAGAAAAACGTTAAAGAAGAGTACATTTAGGTTTAGAGTAAAATCAAATCAAAGGCCAAAACAAAGAAATAGACTTGCATGAACTTTGAGACATGATCCAAAATGATATAGCATTGAACATAACAGACTGCCAGCGGCCAAGAGGACTGGGAACTAACAATGGACCAACTCACCATTGTCTTTGACATAGTTAACCAGACTATCTCTCCTTGTTGACTCTTTGAGTGACAGGTCACTTGCCTGGATCCATTCCAATCTTTCTAGCTATGGACAGGTAATGGCTACTGCACCATGACTTCTGCTGGACCCCAAGCATTTATCCTTGCCTCACTCCCATCTCTCTGAACCTCAGTGATATTATCCACAAAATATTCTTCAACTGTCTGCAGCTGAAGCAGACGGTTTGCTACCTTTGACCCCTATTTGACCCTGAAATCATTTTCCAACCTCCTTCACCAAGGCTACGGGAATTTTCATCTATAATTCATCTATAATGATGTGGACATGAGTAGTTGATTTAACCCCTCTAACCTGCTCTGACATTCAGTAAGTCAATTAATACTTTAACTCCATTCATGAACAAGTGTGAAGACTTTGGTTCCCTCTCCATGTCATTAAAGGCAGTGGGGAAATAATTAGTTACTAATTATATAGTAAGTCATATATTCCTAACATCTGGCAGCTTGTGCCAAAATTTGGAGAGCTGTCTGACAGACTAGTTGAGCAACAGGCTAATATACTCACACACACAGAATCATACCTTATAATGGTATGATAAGCCCCCCACACACACCCCCAACTCCTTCATTCCTCCCTTTCCATGAATGTTGTTGAAAAAAAATCCATCCCTATATTGACTGCCTTCCATTGCCCAGTGTATTATTGCAGTGAGATTAGATTGAGGCCTAAAATGGGCAATAAGGGGCCACTTAATGATCTCAACAAGCCTAAGGGTGAGCTACTGGGTGCATTACAAATCTCGTATTAAATGGAGTGGAATGGATTTGGATAGGAAGGCAGTGGACTGGTCACAGGGGTCTTCTCTTGAAGCCATGCCTGGTTGGGGAGTGGGCCATAAAATCCTACCCATTACTGCAAACAATGATTAGTGGAGGCAACCATGGAATTATTGAACCACTGGAATCTGACCATGATCAATGATCAGTATGGTGATTTTCCAGTATGGGCAGGCTATGCTCATTATATTGCTGATTGAAGGTGTGAGACTGGTCTCTCTTTATCACATTCCTCTTTCTGATGTACTTGATCATTGTTCTGCAGCAGTTAATTCCATGTTAGGGCCTGGGTAAAGGAGGAAAGTTGGATGTGCAGCCTCTGCTCTTTCAAAAGTCAGTATGGGGGTGAAGCCATTTTGTAGTAGTGTGGAATAATAGCTAAGCAGACCTGGATAAATCTCTTCATTCCTCCTTAAGACATTTATTTATGGTCCAAACTTCTCTCCTCCCTTTGCCATTGGTGTGGGTGTACCTCGGTGAGTTCATAACAAGAACAAATCTAAAACAGTTGAGGCCACAATGATTGGATACAGAGAGTGATGAATTATAGTCCATTATCAGCGATGATTACTCTTCCTTGTTTGGCATGGACAATGGTGAGAATGTTGGGAAAATATGGCGAGAATGAAAATAAAACCAGAATCTCAACGTCAAGAAAAATTTTCAAGCATCCCCACCTTCCTACCAAGCTTTAAATAGTAACTTCGGGATCTCATCATTGAGCATTAACTAGCTAATTTACACACATTTGCAAGTTGTTAAAAGCCCATTAGTCAGGACTGTGATGGAATACTCCCCACTTGCCTGGATGAGTGCAGCTCCAGAAATACTCAAGAGGTTTGACACCATCCAGGATAAAGCAGCCCATTTGATTGGTATGGCATCCACAAGCATCCAATCCCTCCACCACTGACGCTCAGTAGCAGATGTGTGTACTATCTACAAGATGCAATCAAAAATTCACTAAAGATCCTCAGACAGCATCTTCCAAACCAATGACCAGGTCCATCTAGAAGGACAAGGGCAGCAGATACATGGGAACAGCACCACCTTCAATTTCCCCTCCAAGCCACTCACCATCCTGACGAAAATATATTGCTGTTCCTTCACTGTAACTGGGTCAAAATCCTGAATTCCCTCCCTAAGGGCATTGTGGGTGTACCTACAGCATGTAGATTGCATGGTTCAAAACGCATCTCACCACCACCTTCTCAAACACAACTAGGGGTGGGCAAGAAATGCTGGCCAGCCAGCAATGCCCACATGCCACAAGTGAATAAAAACAATTCTTAAATGTGGCGCTCAATGGATATTGCTGCTGAAACTCTTTTTAGAATATCTTCCAATATTTTCACAAAAATACTATAACTACAGATTCAAAAAGGAAATAGATACCTTTCTGATGAAAAGCCGGATAAAGGACTATGGGGGCAGGCAGGAAAGTGGAACTGAGACCAGAAAAAGATCAGTCATGATCATGTTAAATGGTGGAGTTGGCTCAAAGGGCCGAATTGTCTACTCCGGTTCCTAATTCCTAAGATCCTGCTGCTGACACCACAGGGTCCTCATCTGCCTGGGATTGAGCATGTTCGTGATCTCTGCAATCCCCTTAGCGCCAGCAGCCTGGGACATTTCTTTCTCAGCCAGCTGTGGAGATGTCACAGTGAGGTGCTCACTCTCTAGCCCTAACATGCCCATTGAGGTGTCAGTATCTCAGTTGCTGGTGGAGTATGCAGGAGGCAGCCTTACTAATGCTTTCTAAGAGGCCTCTGTACCCTCATCCTCAGGTTGAGGAGCTGGTTTCTGAGAGAGTCAGTCATTTTACTGTGGAAGTAGTGGAATTGCTAGAGGTATCTGTAAGACTCCAGGGAGAGAGAAGGTGTCACAGCTAGTGATTAAAATTGATATGCAATGGATGACACCAATAGCGGGGTTACTGTGAGAACTGTAGTGGAATAAAGAATGTTACTTACTCAGTTGGTGGGACATGGATGTTTTGGGATCTCTGAAGGAATGGTCACAATCTTCTCCTGTAATGTCACGATTCTCTCCTCATATGGATGAAAAGCCTAATGTTGGAGGCCCCTCCACCTGTGGTGACCCTTTCTGCCCTGTGACAGGCTTTCTGTTGAGGTAGTGAGAGGAAGGGAGGAGTACAATAAGATGAAATTGGCTGGCACAACCATTAGAGCTCGTGCAGGTGAACGAAAGACGTTGAGTGTCCCAAGGAAGTGAGGAGGCAGTGCAAAGGCCAGGCAGCATCAATGGTGTTGGATGTTGCGGGCGATGGAAAGAGGGACAAAAAGCAGTTGAAGGAAGAAGTTGCGGTCAACTGTGATAATGGCAGAACATGAGCTTTAGTGGAAGGTGGATGCAGTAGCAGAGATGAAGAATGTGGCATAACCCAAGGACAACAGGGAAGATCATTGATCTGTTTACAACACTCTGAATTCCTCTGGATTGTGGACACAGCACTAACCTGAATAGTGACCTCAGACCAGGCTGCCAGGGTTAGGTAGCACGGGAATCCTCTGCCGGACCTCTGGGGAGAAGACTCCTTTCCTTTGTCCCATCCTTTCAACCAGGTCCCTCAGGTACCTTTTCAAGAATCAGGATGCCATCTTGCCCTCTCTGACATCTTTTGTAAATATCCTTAACTGATTAGGACAGTTTTGGAATGCCAATCACCCTTTAAATGCAGTGCAGATGCAAGAGATGCTGGTTTTCTGGCAGATATCTAATGCATGGTAAAATGTTCTGGCCACAGCCCATGGTGAGATGGGTCAGAAACCAAACATGAGGGACGCTACTGGGGCAAGAAAGGTAGATTCTGTGTTGAATTTCCTAAGAAATGGCAATAAAATATGTTAGATCTTGTGGAGAAAATTAAAACCTGTAAACTTGACTGTAATGGAAGCCTTTCTGCTTGTGCGCAGTACATTCAAATACTCCAAAAAAGTAAATCTATTTGTTGTCCCTTTTCAAGTTTGAGGCTGAATACATCACTGATGCAGCTTTCAGAGTTCTACAAAAAACCACCTGATAAGAATTATGTCTTTCACCCATTTGCAGCAAATTCTTATCAATGGGTAGCCCTTGCCAGTGCAGAGCATAGTTCATACTTTGGCTGATATGCCAAAAACTTTATGAACCATTTTGTCGATTATTGCATGGTTCCTTTCACACACACTGCTCCTAAAAAGGATTCCTGCTGCTGTATTTACAGCAATAAATATTATGTTTATATTTGCACACATATATCTCTAAAATTATCATTAGCAAATTCCTCATTAGCAGTGAGAAATTATGCTGAAATCTGGTGCACAATGTCAACAAAATTTGTAGATTTACAGACCTACAAAATATTTAATGAAAATGCTTTCATTCATTATCCCATACCCTTAAATTCATAACCTTGGCTTGGTTGAAATCTTTCACTATAGGCAGGCTTACTACAGGCTATGACAGTGTCCTTCAGTATTTCTTATAAAGATCATATTTTTTATTTATCTCTTCTATAAACTTATTGTACTCCTCATCCCTTTATTCCTACATCCCTTACTAAAATGTTTCACCTTCTGGAGGACAATTGAGCAAATTGCCTATTTAACTTTAACACTGTTATTTTAGGTCATTTAAATTTCTACCCGTTGATGCTAATAACACTCTCTATCAAAGAAATTAATTACATTCCATTAAAAGAATACAATAGTTTCCCAATTGTGTCAATTGCTAATTCTCAGATTTTAGTTTTTTATTCATTCATGGGCATTGCTGGCTAAGATGGCATTTATTGTCCATCTTCATTTGCCCAGAGGGCAGTTAAGAGTCAACCACTTTGCTGCAGGCTGGACTCACATGTAGGCCAGCCTATGTAAGGATGGCAGTTTCCTTCCCTAAAGGAGGTTAGTGAACCAATGGCTTTGTGGTCATTGTTAGACTCTTAAATCCAGATTTTTATTGAATTTAATTTCCACCATTTGCCATGGCAGAATTTGAACCCGGGTCCACAGAATATTACGTGGATCTCTGGATTAACAGTCCAGTGATATTACCACTCGGCAGACACCTATCCTGGATACAATAGCCCTAATATTTTCTATATTACATTACATCTTCACTTTTTCTCAATTGATGGCTTAATTAATAACAATAGTAATCCATAGGTTGCAACATCTGTGCTAATAAAATGATTAATTCTGGATATTTCACAAGTAATCAATGCTCATTTTAAAGATTTTAGTGTGTTATCATCCCTAAACTGAAAGTTGGTGGAATTTTCAAATTTCCTAAATTTGTTCCAATCCTTATTACTCAAAGAGGTGAGATAGCATTTCAGCCAGTCTATTGCACATGCTGGAGATGTGTATCCATTGTTTAATCCTGTATAATTGAAATTTTCTGCCACCAACACATTCATCATTGGCCTGAAACCTCTTGTATCCAATATGACGCCATGTCTCTCTTCTTCTTCTGAATCTTCCATTTCATGCTTCATTTCAAAAATTCCATTATACTATTCGGCATATTGATATTTAGAGTCACACCTGAAACATTGACTGACTACACTCTGGGGTGCATTCTAGTATAGTAAGCTCCAAATTCTTTTTGCTTCTCAACATTGTTAATTACATTTATGTCCACATTCCGATTGGTAAGAATTCTTCTTCCTTACTGCCATCTGCAGTTTGTATCTAAATGGTGTCACCAGCACATTAACATCGTGTCCTCTATTTTCTATGCTATGGCCAATTGCCCCTTCTTGCACCATGAATGCTGAATGGTTTTACAGGAATTTTTTGCAGCTTTCCACTTCATTCTTTTCCGTTATCTCCTCAAAGAACTTTCATCAATGCGTTTAGAAATGAAGATTCTGGACAAATCCATGCTGACTGTTCACAATTTATTAAATGGCAAATCCATACTATTTCTTTTTTTTTCTGTAATTTATCCAACAAACAAAGTCAGGCTGAGTAGCCTGTAATTGCTTGGCCTATCCTTTCTTATCTTTTTAAACAATGGTACAATGTTAGCAGTGTTCCAGTCCTGCTGCACCACACTTTGTAGTAGATTGGATCAGAATTTTTTTTGTTAGAGCATCTGCTATTTCCTCCCTTGCTTCTCGTAGAAGTCTGGGATACATTTCGTCCAGACCTGGTGATTTATCTATTGTTAAAGATGATAAAACACCTTGCCACTATCACTCATGCTAGTTATATCTCATGTAACATTTCACATTGCTTCTTCTTAATCACAATGTCTGCATCAGCTCCCTCCTTTGTGAATACAGAAGCAAAGTATTTATTAAGTACAAGGCCAATACATGTCACCTCCGCATATTGTTTCCCTTTTAGTCTCTGGCTGTACTTTTTCCTTAGTTATTGCCTAGTTCTTCATGCATCAATTAAACAGTGATATACACATACATGTGACTATTTTGTTCTTAGCTCTTTACAAATAACATAACAATGGAGTAAAGGAGAGAGATTAACAGAAAGCTTGTGAGTGACAGATACACAGAGAGGAAGTGAGAGAGAGAGTGGCAATGGGAGACAGAGGCAGAATGCTGATTTAATTAAGGGTAGCAATATTAGAACCTTGGAAACAAATTAGTCTCTAGTTCACAGGAATGAAGTCATTGATTAGGAAGTTTGCATTTAATATTTCGGAAAGTCTGGTTTGCATGTATAGGAGGCTGGATGCCTGCCCCTTAGCCAAATGATATATGTTGCAAAAGATTGGAAATTTGAAAAATAATCAGAAACAAGTGCACTTAAGCCAAAAAGAAGTCTCATACTGAAGGGTTGATATGAATCAAGCCAATTGAAACCACTTTACATTCCAAATTCCAAAAGGAATTCATGTAAGATACCTATATAAACAGTGCCTGAAATATTAGATCACTCTTCTCACAGCTTTTAGCTATTTCAACATTCAACTCCTTAGCAACTGAATTATACTGAATGTAAATGTGCACTATCATTTTTAAATGCAATTATGTTATCAGTTAGTACAACATATTAACGTAATTTGTTTTGCAAAAAGGTAATTCGGGTTTTGCAAATATAGGTTGGTTGGATGAGCTTCTGTAAGTGTACCAGAAGGAAGGAGCTGCCGTTTTGAACTGGGAGAGAGCAAACATCACCCTTCACATATGTTCACACCATGTGATCAATTACATCTAATCATATCTTAACTGTGTTTAACCAGAACAAGGTGATGATTGCAACAGCCTGCTGACTGCTTCACAATATGGCATATCCAATTTATCACACTGAGAAATGATTCTGTACTTGCAGATTTCCCCACACATGTTTTGTGAACTGCTGATGGCAAATAATACAACTTAGGCTGGATCTTGCAGTCAGTGGCACGATGGCGATGCTCACTCCTGACTTGGAATAAACCTCCGTTATGTAAAACCATGAGGACGCCCACAATAAGAATTTCAGTTTGCAATGAGCTGCAGCAAGGCTGAGCATTGTCACGCAGCATGGCTGAAAATAGCAGGCATTTGCGGGCATGGCTTCCAGTCATGACACCAGAAAAACAATATCAATCAGGCTTCCTCAGTTAAAAAGACTTTCAAAATTGGATTTAGTGAACAAAAGTATTTGCTTTTATTCATTCACAGGATGTGGGTGCTGCTAGCATTTATTGCCCATCCTGAATTGCCCAGGGGGCAGTAGAGAGTCAACCACATTGCTGTGGGTTTGGAGTCACATGTAGGCCAGACCAGGTAAGGATGGTAGTTTCCTTCCCTGAAGGACTTTAGTGAACCAGATGTTTCTTGACTTGACAGTGAGAATGGATACATTCCAGACTTTTATTGAATTCAAATTTCACCATCTGCCATGGCAGAATTTAAACCAGAGTCTCTGGATTAACAGCCCAGTGATAATACCACTAGGCCAGCCCCTCTCCATCAATCAAAATTAAAACACTTCAAGATGTGCAATAGTTTTGATACAAATAAATCATCTTTAAATTCTGGTATGTTAAACTTTTTTTTTAAAAATCAATATTTTAGCATAATTTATCAGACTTTTAATAAAAATAGTTCATGTTAAAAAATCAATTCATTTTTACTTTTAAAATGTCTTGAGCATACATATTTCATATTCACAAACCGATAGATTCCATACATCTGAAAACAAAGGTGTAACATTTTAAAGGTTATCAATTTATAATTAGTGGGCAATTGACCCAAATTCACACTGGTTCCATACCTCACAAATTTGATGCGATGAATCTTGAAGTATAGTCATAGTTGTCCCCTCACAATGTTTGGTTTTTGTTAGTGTAGTGATAGTCCAGAATTTGTCACCATAACTTACACTGCAAATCCAGCTCACTTTATGAGTAATATAGACAGAATAGATGGAATTTTCCTCCAGATTTGGGAAGCATTTGAGCAGGGAGCCATTCTGCCAAATCCTTTTCATTACCTAGTACTTTGACATTTTCCACTATAAGTATGTCCACCCAAATACAGCATTTGTGCTCAACTTCTGTACCAGAGTGAAGAGACGAGCCTTTAGAACTGAGATGAGGAGGAATTTCTTCAGCCAGAGGGCGGCGAATCTGTGGAGCTCATTGCCACAGAAGGCTGTGGAGGCCAAGTCATTGAGTGTATTTAAGACAGAGAAACATCGGTTCTTGATTAGTAAGCGGATCAAAAGTTAAAGGGAGAAGGCAGGATCGAGAAACATGATTGAATGGCAGAGCAGACTCGGTGGGTCAAATGGTTTAATTCTGCTCCTATATCTTACAATCTTTTGGTGATGACAGAGTGATAGTGCAGATCATAGAATTTCTGTCTTCAATGAAGATGAGTGCAAGGAATTGAGAAAAACCTTCCAGATAGCCTGTGTTTCCCTTCTATAACAGAAAGCCTCTCTTCTCAACTTCTCCCCTCACCCAAGATGCTGTGACCCAAAGATTAAATCACCACCAATCATCTATTTCAAATGAGGGAAGTGTCCTATTGTCTAGTAAAACTATGGCAACTTGATCTAGAACAGGAGGGAGAAAACTTTAATTTAAAAGATCCTGTCCCAGACCACTAAAGATCAAAGGGCGATCACTTGTGCTCCATCTGTATCAATTTAGGATTTGTTTTCAGTACCCTTGCCTGCCAGCTTCACTGCCGATGTAAAATTTTACAAGGTGCCCACTACAGTGTTGAGAGGTAGGCTGACCCCAGAAAAATCCACCATGGTTCATGCAGAAGGACAATGGGCAGGTGCCAATGCCAGGACGCCAACATTACAGAAATTTCCCATCCAAATGGAAAATCCTGCGTTATAACTATCCAACAATTATGGCAATGTTTCAACAGGACATTTGAAGATAATGGACTACAATTTATGTGGAAAGGAAGAGTCATATTTTTATAATGCAGTTCTTCTGGTACAAAGGCTTACTTGATGAGGTCAAGGGTTGGACAATCAGACACAAAAACCATTATGCCGAACTCCCGACGGTCTCAATTTTCTGGCCTTTGATTGCAAACGTCTGGGAAAAGTATGATTCAATAAGTCCAGACTCACAAGCTGAGCCTCAGAGGAGTTAGCATTAGAGCCAGAAGAGACAAGTATATGATACTGAAATAACTCCACAGTGGCCAGTACACTATCACCAAATCATACCCTTTATTTACACATGGAGAATCTTTGACACCGGTCCACCTTCCTCAGAGCCAGCTCTCAGAGTGACAGGATGTCTGACACTCTGATTTATATCTGTCAGCCAGGTCTCCCTGACTGGACAAGACCAACAGCACCAATCAGGGAACTCATATTCTATTATGTTAACCTGGCAAACCTTGCTACAATCACTACGTCCCTCCCCCACTTAATCCGAGGGCGTAGGCTGGGGTTTTTTTTGTAGCTTGTCCTGGGGCATTTTAGCACCAAGTCGGGGTCCTCCAACTCTGCCTCGGATATGGGTAATGTTTAACGCACAGTAGCTCACCTCTTGCGCCTGGAGCGTCTCAGAAGAAACTCATTCTCTTCTTCAGGCGATAAAGGCATCAAGGCAGTGAGGTTTACCATGTCCGTCTCAGGTTCTGAGGTATCTTCAATGTTTCATGGAGACGGAGAACCCACAGGTTCCTGAACAGTTAGAAAAGCTGTCGAGCAGACGGGTACATTTTAATCATTTGTGAGTTTTCAGCTTTCATATAACCCACATCCTTGTTTAAGACTGTCGCACCAACCTGAACTTTGTACATCACTGGACCTGATCTCGTGTCGACCATGCCTCTTACCCATGAAGGGGCATTTCTGTGGCTCCTACACCAAACTACATCCCTGAAGTAAACAGTCTCTCTCGCTTAGTGGAGTCTTGTGTCTGGCATTGGCGTTCCTGATGCCATTTCACCCTTCCCTCCCAGGTCTAGGAAGATCAGATTTAACCTGGTGCGGAGTCTTCTCCTCGTGAGCAACTCTGCTGGAGCTATCCCCGTAGTTGCATGGGGGTGGTCCTATAATCAAACAGGAAATACGACAGTGCAGTATCTAGTAGAGCTGTAGGCTGTTTCTTTAAGCCTGCCTTCAAAGTTTAGACTGCTCTTTCTGCCAGACCATTGGATGATAGATAGTAAGAGTAGTCCTTATATGATGAATGCCATTCTATTTTAGGAAATACAATGATGGCCCATTATCTGTGACCAATACTTCCGGGAGTCTGTGTATTGCAAAATATGCACATAGTTTTTCCATCGTCGTCCCCGTGTTTGACGAATAAACTCTATGCTTGTCCAGCCACTTTGAGTGGGCACAACGAATGAGAATGTTGAGCCCATGAAAGGACCTGCACAGTCGACATGTAACCAAGTCCAGGATTTACCCAGCCATTCTCATAAGTATGGGGGCAGCTCATGGCAGTACTTTTTGTACTTGTGGGCATTCTGGGCACTACCCCACTAATGCAGCTATGTCTGCATCCAATCCTGGCCACCAGACATAACTTCTTGGCAATATCTTCATTCTGTAAGGTCCCGTGATGGCCCTGGTGGAGTACAGTCAGTATCCGGCCGCGACCTTTACTTAGGACAAACTCTCTTCCTCCCCATAATAATATGCCATCCTCCACTGTGATCTAGTCTACCATAGTCCAAAAAGGTTTCAATTCTCATTGTGCTGGTCCTTTGGTTTCTCCCATCACCACCAGTTGTTTTGGTTTTGCCAAGACCAGATGCTTCTGCATCCAAAGTCTGATATTGTCAGCTATGACTGGAAGTGCTTCCAGAAAATTTTAAACTATTGCGGACTCTTCCAGTGGCAGTACGACCGATGGTGTATCTGCCAGCGGGAGGCAGCTCAATGCATCCTCATTTGCTACTTGGCCTCCCAGAGATTGTTCCAACTTGTAATTATACGTACTCAGTATTAGAGCCCTCTGCTGAATTCAGCCTGAAACTATGTGTGGTACTGCCTTGTCCTCTTTAAGTAGACCCAGCAGGGGTTTGTGATCCATTATTATTACAAATGTACATCCGTAAAGGTGTTGGTGGAACTTCCTGACTCTAAGTATGACACCAAAAATTCCTTCTTTATCCAGGCTTATTTACGTGCTGCATTAGCCAAAGTCTTGATGCATACACTATTGGGCATTCCTCTCCATTGGGCCATCTATGAGCTAATACTACCCCAATGCTGTAAGGGGGGGGCATCACATGTCATAACCAGACCTTATCTGGGGTCATAGTGTGCCAACACTTTCGAGGATGACAGCTATTTCTTCACTTCCCTGGAAAACATGGCTTGGCTACGAGACAATTTCCAAGGCTGACCCTTTAAGAGTTGAAACAAGGATGCCAGGATGGAGGCCAGGTTATGTGTGAACCCTCCATAATAATTCACTACCCAAGACCTAAGCTCTGGTACAGATGTGGGAGCTGGGATCCTTTGATCCCCCTCACTTTATCTTCCAACAGGTATAATCCAGTCTTGTCGACTGTGTAGCCTAAGTAGGTCACTTGTGGTATCTACAATACACATTTTTATCTTCTAAGGCAAAATGTCTAAAGTCTATGTCTAAGTTTTCTAAGTGCTCCTTAAAGGTCTTCCCAGTTATTAGCACTTTATCTAGATAAACAGTGACCTGGGGTAGACCTTGTACAATTCTCTCCTATCATCCACTGAAAAATTGTACAAGTTGACAATACCCCAAATGGCAGTCTTGTATATTGGTACAAACCCTTATAGGTATTAATTGTAGCATACGCTGGGAATCCTCATCTAACCGCAACTGCAAGTACGCATGACTCATGTCCAACTTCATGAAGGATGCCCCCACCCTGTCAGCTTTGTGTATAAATCCTCTAAGTGAAGGCATGGGTCTTTCCCTAGCTGCAAAAAACTGTTTACCATTTTACTACAAACCCGTCGGGTTTCACAATTGGTGCAACTGTTGCTGCCCATTCGACAAACCAGATTGGTTTGATGATTCCTTCGCTTTTCAGCCTTCTGATTTTTGCTTCTATTTTTGCTCATAAGGCAAATAGGACTGGGCGGGCTTTGCAGAATTGTGGAATTGCTTCTTGGTCAACATGCAAGGTGGCCTTGGCCCCTTTGTTAGTGCCTCGACCTTCCTGAAAAACGTCTGGATATATAATTAGAACTTCACTCAGGCAACAACTTTCTAATCAAAATATATTGAGTCAATCTAGGTGAATCTTTCTCAACCAATTTCACCCCATTGAGCTTGGGCCCAAGCCTTTAATTACAATCAGTGGTAAATGAACCAGCTGCATCTCTTAAGAGACTGGAATCGAAGTCATACCCTTAATCTGTAAAGGTTCCCCGGGATAGGTTCTCATTTTAGCCATGGTCTTGCACAAACTTAAGGGTTGGAGTCCAGAGGGAATTTTGTTAAAGACTGATCCTGCGATCACTGAAATGGCCACACTGATATTGACCTCCATAAAACCAGGTGACCATTTAACCAGACATTTATTTTGATTGGCTCTGATTTGAATGTTGCGAACCAATTTAAACTGTTCCAAACCACATATCAGTGGACTTTGCAGGGTGTGCACTCTCCTGGATACCGGCCTACGAGTTTCTTGCTCAACTTAGGTCTAGTGGTCCTCTTTTGCTGTCTCCAGTCCATATACCGGCAGCAACTGCATTGGCTTGCAGGCCTGGATCCTGAAGAAAATTTTAACATTTTGGCCAAGGTTTGGCTTTGTTTTACAGTTTTGTCCCTCTGTTGAGGATATGTCCTACATGAGGCTGAGCAATTGCCTTTACTCAAGTGGTGTTCCCCAAGCTCAGTTGGACTGGCGAGGTTGTCAGCTCCCATCGGAATATCCTGCAACTCATATGTTCCACTTGCTGCATTTCCAATGATCAAGCCAGTTGTAGCGCCTGTTTCAAGTCCAGTTGGGCTTCAGTCAGCAGGCACTTTTGCATTATCACATCATTAATCCCACATAACAAACAATCTCTCAGCATCTCATTAAGGGATAAAGCAAAGTCACGTGCCTTTGCCAATCTTCTTAACCTCGTCAAAAATCCTTATATGGATTCCCCAGTTCTCAAATTGCTGTGTAAAACTGGTAGGCATCTCAGAATTAAGGGAGGCTTGGGGTCGTAGTATTGCTTAACTAAATCCATCAACTCTTGAAAGGTTTTAGTATCTGCTGCCTCAGGGAAACTTAGGCTCCTAATAAGCAAAAAAGCTGCAGGTCCACAAGTTGTCAGAAGAATTACTCATTGCCGTTCATCTGCCCCAATGTCGTTTGCTTGGAAAAAATAACATTCTTTTCTTTACTGGGCCCAGTTTTCAATGGCAGGATCGAATCAGTCAAGCTTCCCAAAAAGTGGCATGATGCCAGAAATGCTTACCCCAACTCAAAGACAACTATTGCAAGTGAATTTTCTCAGGAGTGTGTTTTTCTCTCATCATCACTGAAATAACTCCAGAGGCCAGTATCCTGTCATGAAGTCACCATTTATTTAGATGTGGAGAGTCCTTGACATTGATCTAGCTTCCTTAGAATGAACAGAACCCCTGACACTCCTATCTGCCATAGCTCCCAGGTGGACTAGATTAACAGCCACAATCAGGGAACTCATATCCTATGAGGTCCACCTGGCTGACCTCGCTACAATCACTAAAAATACAGTTTTGGTCTCCTGCTACAGTCTCCAGAATCACAAATGATAATTGGCAAATGCCAGTTGGCCCACTCCTGTCCCTACTTCATATGTTTGTATACACACTTGTAAGAAGGAATAAAAGCTGGCCTTGCCAGTGAAATTCATGTCCTGTGTATGAATGGATTTTTAATAAATACTTTCAATCAAACTTTGTGTGTCTTCATAAATCAAAACAGCCAAATTTCCCATCAAAATAGCAAGAACTGCAGATGCTGGAGTTCGAGATAACACAGTGTGAAGCTGGAGGAAGACAGCCGGCCAGGCAGCATCAGAGGAGCAGGAAAGTTGACGTTTTGGGTCGGGAAGGGTACTGTGTTCCTCCAGCTCCACACTGTGTTATCCCAAATTTCACATCAATCACCTTTCATCTTACTGTCTCATACTCAAACGGTGAACAATGTCAAGGCTCATTGTGAATACTGCGCTGAATATCAATTTTACCTAACTCTAATTTGGGTTAAATGAATATGTATACCAGGCTTTTTCCATTAACAAGAGAATAACTATTTATTGTAATCAAACTGTTTCTAACCAATGCCAAAAAGTAAAATGGATGAATTGCTAATCTATAACTAAATAACATAAAGAACTACATTAAATGACTGGAATTTTAAATTATTTAACTTTAACTTTTAACCTCCCCCCAGCACACACAAACACACATGCATGAAGAAAAACAATACAAAATAAATATTATAATCCGTGTTATAAAGAAAGCTAAAGGAGGAGGAAGAAAATGATAGTCAGGTGAACATAATTTTGTATCACCAGTGCAAATTACAGACTACATGGTTTGGTTCATCAGTAGTTATCTGCACAATGATAATTAGTATTTAGTTTATTGGTTCTTTGATTGGGCATAGGTATCTTCCTTTTTCTGTGAGCTTTAACAATCTTACTTTCAACAACTCTGAATGTAGTTTATTCCTGCTCTTTTAAAGAGAGTCAAAGAGGGGAATTACTCCAGAGCAAAATAATACAGTTCTTGATGCTGAAAACTACTGGGACTCCTGTCCTCTTCTCTTTTTACTATGTAAATTTCTGCCATATGTGCAAAAATGTGAGTTTCTCTAACTGGCATTGTAATAGGCTAACCAGGTAACATATGGTTCTTTTAGGGAGGTCACATTGCTAACATGAGGTAGTAAGTCAAAGGCTCATCATACATGGATCCCCCATTTATACAACATGTCAGAGAAAGCACTGCATCAATCCTGTTAATTGCACTCAGGACCCAGATGAGTCAGAGAAATGCCAGCTAAATAGTGATCTGGAGTCTGAAGTTGCACAATTCCACAATGCCATGTGTTATCTCCATGCTTACTGAGCACTTACAGGTTACATCAATAATGCTTGGCATTCACACAGCAAGACATCCAGCCTTTACACCTCAGAACACAAAGGCAAACATGAGCTGAGTACATTATTATAATTGCTGAACTTCAGCTGAGTACATGTATACACACACTGAATGAAGTGACTATTTCAGCTAAATCTTAATATAAATTAAAAGCTATGTTAGAAAGAATAGATTTTATAAGCTCTTCAGATTCTGGACTTCTATTTAAATCAAATGAGCCTTTATAAGCTTAACATGTTTTCACTCATGAACTAAGGGATGTTAACCTTGAAGAGGAAGAAGATTCACAATTAATAAATAGGGTAGCTGTTCAATGGACAGGAAATATTATAAAAGATGTTTGAATCAAAAAAAATCAACGTTAATGTATTGAGGGAGATTTACTTTCAAGATTGTGATGCTATTCTGCCAAGTGAATATTATTTAATAGTGTGTGTACCAAACAGACTGAGAAAATTGTTTCCAATGATGTGCTGTGGTACTTTCAGCCTGTTCTGCCCTTCACAGCATGTGGACAGATAAGGCAATTGGAAAGAAAATTACATACCTTACAAGCCTTGCATCAACTCTGAATTTAAAACTAATTTGGAAGCAGTGTCACAACAGTCCTTGACCTAAAAAAACAATGATTTAAAACATATATTTATGGTCAAGAAAGAACTTGTGAGTCTGGCAGAAAGAATCTAAAGTAGTCTTTAGATGGTAGAAGTACCTGCGTAATATATCATTCGGCATTTTTTGCTCAACAATGTAAAGATAACAGTGATGGCAGCTCAAAAAGACACAACAGAAATACATTCAAATTCATATCTAACATTTGTTCAGCAGTATTCCTTTTGAATGAATATGAAATGAAACAGCTTTCTTTATAACACCGATTAAAGCAGACATGCCTTCGTAGAAATGAGTCCAATTTTTATTTCTGTTGGAGCGTGTTGGGGAAAGAGGAGTTGAATTAGAAATATGGCAAGTAATTAACTTTCCTCCGCAGTAAACACACTGAAGTATCTTGATGATGATTTTCACTTGATCATATATAAAATATGTATAAATAGAACTGCTGACACATCTTGCTGCAGTCAGTGCACAAATAAATGGTGCTGTGAAGTACGTTCAGGGTAACATGTGAATCCCTGTGTGAACTCTAAGCTGCTTAACTGCTGGTTACTTTGTGTGAAGCTAATTTGTCCCAAGTTGAGGGAGAAGTACAATGTTATAACCTAAAATGGATGATTTGTAAATGCGCACTTTTGAATTCTACTCAGACCATTTCTCTTTGCATCAGTGATTTTAAGATTACCATCAACAAAAATCTTAACACTTCATACTAATAACAATTAAGTCTATGGATTCCAAGGCAGGCTGAGAAAGGCTTCATAAGGCATTGTTACATATAAAGGCAGTTTCTAATATCTGTCAGTCATATCCCCGTAGGTGAATCTGACAGGTTGAATGACTGACTCTCCATCAAAGCCGATTCATATCTGAACTCTTCAACACCCACCCACATGCACACCTCCATTACCCCCAACAACCATGAAGAATTTGCCTTTTGTCTTTGTCTACAAGATACAGTCATAAATATTTGAGCCCCTTTTATAAAAGCCCTGCAGTGCAGTTTAAGGTGTTGAATTTCAAATGTTAATGAATTCGATCCTTAGCATACATTTAACTTTTGTTTTAAAATGTGAGGAATGTAGATACTTCCCCCAAGTTAAAACCATTCTGTCCCCCACCCCCAGTAAGAAAAAAAATGTTCGCTTCGACATCAGTCGCCGTTGAGACTTTGCACTAAAAATAGCTACTGGGATTTTTTTAGAAAGCAGATTATTCCTCATTTGTCTTGAAATGCAAGAACAGTAGCCTCATCAGGGCCACACCGTAGCTATGCAGGAGATCCCATAAGAAGATTAAAAACTGGTGAATATTTCATGCCCTGATTGACAAATCTTGAGAACCTGTTGTGGGACTGGCGCCCGTGTCCCAATTTAAAATTGATCCTGAAAGCAGTCTGTTTAAAATTCTCGCCTTTCATTGACAGAGGGGAAATGGCCCATTCGTGAAGCATAGAGGGGAGGGGAAGGGAAGGGGGAGGGGGTGCATGGGCTGGGGAGTTGGCTGCAACTTTATTTACTCAAGCGGAGAGACATTCTGTCTCCTTTGCAATTCAAAGAAAAAGGGAGAATAATGGAATTTTGAGAGTGGGAGGTTCCGAGTGTGTTCAGACTGTGGCTCCAGGCTATATAGAGCTGGACTAATAAAGATATCATACTTCTGCCTGCAGACAGTGACATTTCAACTGATCCTCAGAAGCCGACACAACCACAACAATTACAACTTTTGTAGCAAATTGATTGCAAACAAACTTTACCAGCTGGATCAAAGACAACATTTATTTTCAATATTGTCTGTTTTCCAATTTTTTTTAACAGGGATATCGTCTTGTTTGCATTTCATTTGCACGGTAAAATGCGACCAGATGCCCTGATTTCTGACATTCATACCGCGCATCCGATGAAATTTAAGAAATCCCAGAAGACAACATCATTTATTTCACGAGAAAATGGAAACAGAAATGGTTGGGGCATGCCGCTGTCATTACGTAAAGTTCAAAAAAAAAATGTACGTGTTTGCAGAAGCATAAGAAATAAGATATAATTTATGAAGCAACATAAAGGCTTGTGGAATTTTAGGATTGTTGTGCTATTGAAAGAGCAATCAGTTACTTCTTCAACACGTTGCAAGAACGTGGATTTGGCAGGTCTTAAT
The DNA here is from genome assembly GCF_021869965.1 of Rhincodon typus. Lineage (NCBI taxonomy): Eukaryota > Metazoa > Chordata > Chondrichthyes > Orectolobiformes > Rhincodontidae > Rhincodon > Rhincodon typus. Next base: position 16,271,016 of record NC_063355.1, on the reverse strand, counting down.
TATGCTTGTGGAATGAAACAGCGCAGAAAGAGGCCATTCGGCCTATTATGTCTGTTCCAGGACTTTGAAAGAGCCATCCAATTATCCCCTGCTTGTCCCAGCCCTTCCCCCATTGCTCTGTCAATTCTTTTTGTCTCAACTATTTCTTTAATGAATCCATTTCCAACTAATCTCGCAGGCAGCAGAAAGAGGGTTACATCAATGCCCAACAACCGGGGCTCTAGGAAGGCCATTGTGCTTGGGTCAGGGGTCAGGGGCTCATTATTTCTGTCTCTGCGCTTGTTCTCAGCCACTGTATGTCAGTTTTTGTTTTGCTGCATGCAAAACACATTCTCCTCATTTCCTGAGATAGTAGGAACTGCAGATGCTGGAGAATCTGAGATAACAAGGTGTAGAAGAAGGGTCTAGGCCCGAAATGTCAGCTTTCCTGCTCCTCTGATGCTGCTTGGCCTGCTGTGTTCATCCAGCTCTACACCTTGTTATCTCCTCATTTCCCTCCTGCTTTTCTTGCCAGTTACTTTAAATCTGTATTCTCTGGTCCCTCTCTGTCTAGTCTAGTTAAACTCCCAATCACTTTGATATGTCCATTAAGTCATCGTTTAAATTTTTGTGTTTTGTGGTGAACAATTCAGTCTCTCATCACTATACAGAACCAAATTATTGCATCTCTAACAACATCCAAGCAAATGTCATCTGTACAGTCTCTAACTCCTTGACATCCTTTTTGAAGGCTAATGATTAAGGCATCGAGCTCTAGGTGCACAATGTAAAACTGGCCTTAACGTACAACAGTTTAATAGCATGATATTGGAACATTTCTGAAAAATGACATGTAACAACTAAATAAAACTGCACATTTGATGGAATATGGCCTTTCGGGGTTGTTTTTTCTCTAATTCTATTTGCCTTGCATCATCCTTGTAAAGGATTGGCTTGCAAGATGGCTGGACTTTGCCTTGCCTTCGAGCTTGCATTGGTCCAATTTTCAACAAAAGTTTACATTTATATAGCTTCTTGATAATGACCCAAAACTACAAATGTTTAGGGGTAACTGACTTGTTCAAACTTTATTGGAATGATTCATCAAGATTGTACTCTATAGATTCTTAACACTCTCCCAAAATGCATGAGAAATTAAGTCCATACTGGACTTCCTCTGAAAAAGATATTTTCAATGTTTCCAATGAGGCCTTCAACAGACACATGATTTAAATGTTACGGCTCCAGTAGAAATCCTAGGATTGAGCATTTGATTTCATTGTGACATGCTCACCTCTGAGACAGAGCGTGCAAGATTCAAAGTTTGAAGGTAAGAATTCTGACTAATACCCATTGGTGGGCATGAGTAACACCAACTTTTGATTGGCTTAATGAAGTGTGGGAGACTATAAATTCTTCTACTGGATTACCAACCCTGTTGTCTGTTATACAGATGGTTCACCACGTAACACACACTCACATTGCAGCCTGCAAGAGAGGAGTGAAGATACAAAAAGGCATAATGAGCTGAGGAAATCTTTATAAACTCAATTAAAATATCAATGTCATTACTATCAGAGGCATCTCATTCTCACCTAATAACGTAATGTAAATTGACAAAAAAAACCCACACGTGCAAGATGGTCAGATTGAGGCTGAGATTGGAAAAAGGGAAGGAAACCGTGACAACAGAAGTAATTTAAAATGGATGGGTTGGGACTGAGTGGGAAGAAGCATTTTTTAAAAAGTTAAAAGGCCACTGCCAATATCCCACAATTCCCATTTTAACACAAGGTTAATTTGGTTGAGGTTGCTGGGGAAGGGAAGGGTACAGCAAAATCATTCTCAGGAGGTCTAGTGGAAGGGAGTTTCTCAAAATGGAGAACTGTGACCAGTGGTGTTCCACAGGGATCCATGTTGGGACCACTGTTGCTTGTGATATACATAAATGATCTGGAGGAAGGTATAGATGGTCTGATTAGCAAGTTTGCAGATGACACTAAGATTGGTAGAGTAGCAGATAGTGAAGGGGACTGTCGGAGAACGCAGCAGAATATAGATAGATTAGAGAGTTGGGCGGAGAAATGGCAGATGGAGTTCAATCTAGGCAAATGCGAGGTGATGCATTTTGGAAGATCCAATTCAAGAATGAACTATACGGTAAATGGAAAAACCCTGGGGAAAATTGATGCACAGAGAGATCTGGGTGTTCAGGTCCATTGTACCCTGAAAGTGGCAACGCAGGTCGATAGAGTGGTCAAGAAGGCATACGGCATGCTTTCATTCATCGGACGGGGTATTGAGTACAAGAGTTGGCAGGTCATGTTACAGTTGTATAGGATTTTGGTTCGACCACATTTGGAATACTGCGTACAGTTCTGGTCGCCACATTACCAAAAGGATGTGAATGCTTTGGAGAGGGTGCAGAGGAGGTTCACTAGGATGTTGCCTGGTATGGAGGGCGCTAGCTATGAAGAGAGGTTGAGTAGATTAGGATTATTTACGTTAGAAAGACGGAGGTTGAGGGGGGACCTGATTGAGGTCTACAAAATCATGAGAGGTATAGACAGGGTGGATAGCAAGAAGCTTTTTCCCCCAGAGTGGGGGACTCAATTACTAGGGGTCACGATTTCAAGGTGAGAGGGGAAAAGTTTAACGGAGATATGCATGGAAAGTTCTTTACACAGAGGGTGGTGGGTGCCTGGAAAGCGTTGCCAGTGGAGGTGGTAGAGGCGGGCACTCTCAATGAAATACCTTTGCAATGTAGGTACCTGGCAAAAAAACGCGAGTCTTGGCTGATCAAAGTCAAAATAGCGTACAAAAGAGGAGCAGGTATACACTAATAGCGTCATTTAAGATGTATCTAGACAGATACATGAATGGGCAGGGAGCAGAGGGATACAGATCCTTGGAAAATAGACGACAGGTTTAGATAGAGGATCTGGATCGGCACAGGCTTGGAGGGCCGAAAGGCCTGTTCCTGCGCTGTAATTTTTTTTGTTCTTTGTTCTTCTTTGAGGTGAATTGGGGCCAGGCAACATTAAAAGGGTAGGGTGAAGTGAACAGCTTCCATTCTCTGGAAGCTGGCCCACCAAGCTGCTGTGAGTAGGTGGGTCAGTAGTAAAAATTTTATCTGAGGCTTGTATCTCCACATAAGCAGGACTTTGTTTCTTACCTGATGGAGGGCAATTTTCAGGCTCAGGTAGTCCTGCAGGTGAAAGGAGCAGGGCAGGGCTGGATTCATCAGGATATGGAGCTGTGGATCAGGTGGAGGAGAACAGCCAACCACGTAACGCACGCAGCAATTTGATCTCAAAATCTTCCCCACCTCTCAAACTGGTGATTAAGAGGCATTTCTTTTTCTCAAATGGTCAGCAGCTTTTGAAATTCTCTCCCACAATGGAGACTGGGTCATTGTGTAGATGTAACACTGATTTTAACCGAATTCTATTCAATAACAAAGTCAACGGTTAAGGTGAACAAGGCAGGAATGCAGAGCTAAAGTCACAATTGGATCAGCTGCAAATTTATTTAATGTGGAGCAGGTTTGATGGGCCAAATAGTGTATACCTGCTCCACTTTTGTACGCTATTTTGACTTTGATCAGCCAAGACTAGCGTTTTTTTGCCAGGTACCTACATTGCAAAGGTATTTCATTGAGAGTGAAGTACTTTACGACATTTGAAAAAAGCAAAAGGTTATTGTTTAAATGCATAGCCCTACTTTCCTAATGGTTATATTTGAAACCAGTTAATAAAGAAAAGCTGTATTCAGGAACATAGAAAGAGGAACCAGGGAGTTAATGGTCAGCACCACAAATGGAATAGAAACCACATTCCACAGTTCAACATAGTTTATAGATCTGTGAGGTAAATATCATAAAGACAATTAGTATATAAATGTCAATATTTTAGTGGTAGCTATATTAATACAGATATTACAGCCCAACTTAAGTATCATTTTCCTTCAAGCCATCACCTCATCAATTACAAAATAAATCAGCACTTCCCATGGAACTCACCTTCACAAATAACAAACTTTTCCTTAGGCAGGTCTTGCCACTCTCAGATGTCAAAGATCCGAATACAAGTAAGTGCTCACAGTTAAAATCAGCACCTTCATCTCTTCCTGTCAGTTGTTTCTTTGGGCATAGCCAGGAATGATACTGAACTGTGAAAAGGTTGTTTTATAATTTATTTCTTTTTTGCAAGGAGATGGTGGTCTTGTGGTAATGTCTCTCCACTAGTTATCCAGCAACTCCAGCTATTTCCACAGTACCTGGTGCAATTCAATCCAATTTTTCAAATCTGGAACTAAAACTAGAGTCAGCAATGAAATTTCTCTTATGAAACAATCGTCAGTTTTTGTAAACCCATCTTGTTCTTTAAGGTCCTTTAGGAAAGGGAATCGATCATCCTTCATCAGTCTGGCTTATATATGACCCACAGCAATGTGGTTGATTTGTAACTGCCCTCTGGACAATTAGGAATGGGCAGTAAATGCTGTCCTAGACAGTGATGCCCACATCCTGTGAATGAATTAAAAAAGCTGAAGCAGTGTAGGCCTAAATCCAATGAAGACTGAAGCAATGTGAGCCCAAATCCAGTGAAGATTGAAGTAGTGTGAGTCTAAATTCAGTCTGAACTATTGCAAAGTTGGGTAGAGTACTTGTGCATTGGGAGGGAGAAAGTTAGAATTTGATGTTTGTCAACTGCTAGGAGGGAAAGCATTGTGTGGTCCCTTTAAGAGATTATGTGCTTTTTCTATGCTTAGAGATTTAAAAAAATGCCTGTGAACAACTTGAAAGTTTGCAAGTACAGAGAGCATCCAAATTGAAACACTTGTATCAAAAGGCCACACAGTTAGCAGGCCAAGCAGCAGTTTCTACCAAGACAACAAGTTTTGAATTTAGCCAATCAATTTGAACCAGACACTTAGATGCCAAAAACCAGTTAAATTTACATCTGATGGTTTTGACAATATAGGACCAATCCTATTGCAAACAATTGATATATCATCAAGGGTATAAAAGAAGAAGGCATTTGGACAAAGACAGGAGAACTAACTGCCATCTACCAGAGTTAACTGCTCTCAGCTCTCAAGAGAGAGTCGCTAGCTCTCACAGTCTTCTCAAGGCCTTAGAGAAAGCACTGTCTAAATAACAAAAGGTACCAATGACAAAACTAGTTAATATTCCTGACAGAACAATAGACAGGGAAGGCACAGAGCATCCCAGAAGACATGTAACTTGGCTGTAATTTCGAGAGACTAAATTCTATTTTATTTAATATAAGTGGGATTTGTATTTATTGGAACAGCAGGCCGTTAGAATCTTGTTTTATTCAGGAATAGTTAGTAGTTAGAAGAGATTTATTCAGTTGTTAATAGTTTAGTTAATTTGCTCACTGTTAGAGTTAGATAAATAAATTGTTACTTGTTGATTTTAAAGTGAGTGTCAGGGAATCATTTTGTTTGACCACTAGAAGAGGCTGAAAGGCAGGTTTCACCACTTTTCACACTCCTTTTACAGATTAGAGGGCAAGGTGCTCCTTTTTGGGTATTTTGGCTTTAGTTCACAGAAGGGGGATTGAACCTAATTCCAGGGTGAAGCCGAAACAGTATGAGATTTATCCTTTAATGCAGCCTGATCTAAATACAATTTGGACAAATTCATACATACACATCACTCAAAGCTTCAAGTCAGAAAGTAGTTTGCCTGCAAAATCTTGGAAATCAGGGCTTCTTTTCTGCTATTCCACAACTGATCATTGCTACTGTAAAGTAAATGCCTCCAAAAATTGTAGATCTGTGCTAGGTCTTGCTAAAAATACAACCACACTGATAGTGACCCCCAGTAACATTGTCAACATTTTTTCCCTGTTTATTTCATTTGCATTCATCATTCCAACCAGAAAGTTGATGCTTACGGTCCTGCTGACTGTGTGAGGTGTACACGATGCACAAATATTTTCAATAAGCTAGGTACTTTAAACTCAACACCAGGATTCACCTAGGCCAACTTATAGCACAAAATGTGGTAATATAGTGTCAGTCAACAGTTATTAAGAGTTTAAAATTCCTTAAAAGCCCAAAAGCAAGTAAGTAATCTGGTTGAAATATAGAGTTAAACTATAGTTGCCCTGGGGTTGGATTAAGGAAACATTTGAAATAGGGGTACGCTGGCAAAAATGGCAAACCATCAGGAAGGACCTAAAGAGAGAGCTAAGAAGAGCCAGGAGGGGACATGAGAAGTCTTTAGCAGGTAGGATTAAGGAAAAACCTAAAGCTTTCTATAGGTATGTCAGGAATAAAAGAATGACTAGATTAAGATTAGGGCCAGTCAAGGACAGTAGTGGGAAGATGTGCGTGGAGTCCGAAGAGATAGGAGAGGTGCTAAATGAATATTTTTCGTCAGTATTCACACAGGAAAAAGACAATGTTGTCGAGGAGAATACTGAGATACAGGCTATTAGACTAGACGGGATTGAGGTTCATAAGGAGGAGGTGTTAGCAATTCTGGAAGGTGTGAAAATAGATAAGTCCCCTGGGCCGGATGGGATTTATCCTAGGATTCTCTGGGAAGCTAGAGAGGAGATTGCAGAGCCTTTGGCTTTGATCTTTATGTCGTCATTGTCTACAGGAATAGTGCCAGAAGACTGGAGACTAGCAAATGTTGTCCCCTTGTTCACAAGGGGAGTAGAGACAACCCTGGTAATTATAGACCAGTGAGCCTTACTTCGTTTGTGGGTAAAGTGTTGGAAAGGATTATAAGAGATAGGATTTATAATCATCTAGAAAGGAATAATTTGATTAGGGATAGTCAACACGGTTTTGTGAAGGGTAGGTCGTCCCTCACAAACCTTATTGAGTTCTTTGAGAAGGTGACCAAACAGGTGGATGAGGGCAAAGCGGTTGATGTGGTGTATATGGATTTCAGTAAAGCGTTTGATAAGGTTCCCCATGGTAGGCTATTGCAGAAAATACGGAGGCATGGGACTGAGGGTGATTTAGCGGTTTGGATCAGAACTTGGCTAGCTGTAAGAAGACAGAGGGTGGTGGTTGATGGGAAATGTTCATCCTGGAGTTCAGTTACTAGTGGTGTACCTCAAGGATCTGTTTTGGGGCCACTGCTGTTTGTCATTTTTATAAATGACCTGGATGAGGGCGTAGAAGGATGGGTTAGTAAATTTGCGGATGACACCAAAGTCAGTGGAATTGTGGATGTTGCAGGTTACAGAGGGACATAGATAAGCTGCAGAGCTGGGCTGAGAGGTGGCAAATGGAGTTTAATGCGGAAAAGTGTGAGGTGATTCACTTTGGAAGGAGTAACAGGAATACAGAGTACTGGGCTAATGGTAAGATTCTTGGTAGTGTGGATGAGCAGAAAGATCTCGGTGTCCATGTGCATAGATCACTGAAAGTTGCCACCCAGGTTGATAGGGTTGTTAAGAAGGCGTACGGTGTGTTAGGTTTTATTGATAGAGGGATTGAGTTTCGGAGCCATGAGGTCATGTTGCAGCTGTACAAAACTCTGGTGCGGCCGCACTTGGAGTATTGCGTACAGTTCTGGTCACCGCATTATAGGAAGGATGTGGAAGCATTGGAAAGGATGCAGAGGAGATTTACCAGGATGTTGTCTGGTATGGAGGGAAGATCTTATGAGGAAAGGCTGGGGGACTTGAGGCTGTTTTCATTAGAGAGAAGAAGGTTAAGAGGTGACTTAATAGAGACATACAAGATGATCAGAGGATTAGATAGGGTGGACAATGGGAGCCTTTTTCCTCGGATGGTGATGGCTAGCACGAGGGGACATAGCTTTAAATTGAGGGGTGATAGATATAGGACAGATGTCAGAGGTAGGTTCTTTACTCAGGGAGTAGTAAGGACGTGGAATGCCCTGCCTGCAAAAGTAGTAGACTCGCCAACTTTAAGGGCATTTAAATGGTCATTGGATAAACATATGGATGATAATGGAATAGTTTAGGTTAGATGGGCTTCAGATTGGTTTCACAGGTCGGCTCAACATCGAGGGCCAAAGGGCCTGTACTGCGCTGTAATGTTCTATGTTCTATGTTCTATGTATTGCAAATAAATTGGGAATATTCTTCTTCCCATTTTAAAACACTACTGCCCATATGGACGTGCATACTGTGTGCTCAGCAAAGTCACAAAAGTCACAAATATAATGTATTTCACACTCTCAAAGCATTCCAAAACTTTTTACGGCCATCATAGTTCTTTTGAAGTGTGGTCATTGTTATAACGTTAGAAAAGCAGAAGTCATTACCATTTCCAACAAGAGATAGTTCAATCACTTCTTGCCATTCAGTAACATAAACACTGTTAAACACCTCATCAACAACATCATGGCGGTAACTATTAACTACACACAGAACTGGACCAACCAGATAAATATTACAGCTGCAAAAGCAAGTTAGTGGCTAAGGATGTAGATGATACAGAAGCTGTAAGTGAACTGTGAGAACGATAGTGATGGACCTCAAGAAGATATAGCTGGGCTAGTGGAATGGGCAGATACAGGGCAGATGAACTTTATGCAAAGAATCTGCTCCCTGAGAATGCGATTGAGGTACATTACGATCATGGCTTTCAAAAGGTAAGTTAATAAGCACATGAAGGGGAAGCAGTAGAAGGTTGGCACTAGCTAAGTTGTTCTTGTGTGCTTTTTCAGCACTTTAAACTTTCAAACCTTTCACCTCAGCCACATAGAACAGGAAAAAGGAAATCTTTGCCTAAGTGTGGAAGACAGCCTGTTGGGTGGCAATACACTTCCCATCGGTGAGATAAATCACTTGATCACCCACACTTTTAAAGCCAACAGGCTGATTGAGGGCAGCTTTCTCACCCTCTCACATCCTCGACCTGGGCCAATTAGAGACCCATAGCTTTTATGCCCTTAAGTCCATTGATCAAGGTCTACTTCTCAGGGGATCCAGAGGTGAGAAGGTAATCGATGTTTAGCTTCTTATGGTGTGGTAGGGGCAAAGGCAAGGTCAGAGGGTTGGCTTTCAGAGGCTAGCCCCTGTCCATCACCCATACCTTCCATTACCCCCAGATTGGGTATAATGAATCCACCCTGCCTAACTGAGTACGTACCCTAGTTTCCCACTTGAGACAATAGCCATTTTTCTCAAATACTGGAGAGGCAGGTCATCAAGGAGGTGACATATTGAGTGTCTTAAGTGGCCATTAATTGACCTCTTAAATTAACCTTAATTGCTGGCAAGTCCAGAAAGTCACCTGATATTTAATCACAGGGATGACAAGCAGGGACTGAGTTGTCAAGACAAGCTCATTTATTTACCCTTCTCATCACTTGGCTTGCCACCTCCTGGGAAGGGAATACTTTACCCACAGTGACAACTGTATGCACCATCTGTGACAATTTGTCTCGGTTCCTTCTAAACTGATAACCTCTCCCACCCTGAATGATAAATGCAGAAAGTCCGTGGGAACATCACTACTTGCAAGCTTCCCCTTTCATATACTGTTCTAGCAACACTGTGGTTGTACCTTCACCACATTGATTGCCAGAGGACAATTTATGTTAAATATTATGCAAAACAGCAGTTATAGTCTGTGGATGGAGGGTCTTGATTGAGTGCTGATTGAAACAGGTGCAGTGCATGTACATATTCTTTTTGTTTGTAAAGGCCAGGATCCTTTATATGAATATATGTAGCTTCCTGTACATACAAGTAGACCATAATGTAAGCCTGACTGACAATCTCTAAATTGTTTGTCAGCATCATTCTTCACATATTCTGGATTATGTAGCAAATGTTATCCAATTGCGAATTTGTATGACTATAGGACACTGTGTCATATGTTTTGTAAGCATGGGCTGCTTGGGTGCTATCAGTACGTACCTTGTTGTGAACAGCTAAAGGAATATGCTGCTTGATATGATCCATTTGTCTTTTTCTGTATTTTTCAACACAACAAAGTAGGTGCCAGCCAATGTCTTGACCAATCAGAGTCAACCCGCCTAGTTTAAAATTTAAGCCAAGTTTGGCGGCTGTTAGTCATCTTTAACTGATGCATTTTCCTTGGCATCACCTGTATCAATCAAAACCCTGTTGCCAGTCAGTATGTTTCCTTCATACAGGATAATCGTCATTTTTCACTTTGGTATTTCCTTTGAATTGACCTGATACGTGCAAGATGAAAGATTTCAACAGAATGTGTCACTTTTCAGCAATACTCAAGTTATGTACTACCAAATGATTATTAAAACAAAACTTTCCTGGGTGGTCTGGATATGATGAGAAGTGTGTGATTTATAAATGATATTTTTTTTTTTAAGAGTTTGGATTTTAATCTAGTGGTCTAAGGATACTGATTTATTTTTGAGGAGTTTTAAAATTAACTAGGTTAATCTTCCTAGAACCATAATTTTAAACTAATACATGCCTCCTGGAGTGATAATGGAAGTTTATTTATATCATGGAGATTTATGGTAGCAGGAACATCAGCTTGCTTTAGATTTAGAATAATCAAGAATTGATTTTATCTGTAAAAAACCCCAGATACTGGAAAGCTTTTCAGAGCCTGACTGAAGTCAGATTCTAGTATAGTTTCTCTTAGAATAAAGGGATATTGTTCAGTGCTGTTAAGGAAATAAATTACCTCTCTGAGAAAAAGTGAAGTGTGTTTGGATAAAATTCTGCAGGTTGCAGAAAGACTGAGAGGATTTGGGCTCTCAGTTGTGTGACTGATCAAGAGAAAGGACTTCACAGCCGACTGGACTGGAACTTGGAAGAAGCAGTTAAATCAAACACATAGATGAGATATGGAGGGTATTTCTCTGGGTTTTTGTGCATTTGTAAAAGATGGTGTCGGGCAGTAAATGGGATTCTCGTTTGCTGTGCGATTTGAAGTCATTCAATTTGTGCTATATGTACACAGCTTGAATTGTTTTAATTTACTTTCATTTCTTTTCTGTAATAAACATCTGTTTTATTGTTAAAACCAAATCTGCAGTCATGTGTGCATATGTTTCAGTGAAATATCACCATGTTAATTTCTTTTTAAGTGGTCTATTTAGTCAGATTTTATTCTGAGATCTAATTTGTCCAGTGGTAACATGGGCTCAGATCATAATGCATTATTAACCTGAGTTGCAAACTAGAGTCATAGAGTCACATAGCAGAGAAACAGACCCTTCGGTCTAACTTGTCTACACTAACGAGACATCCCAATTTGATCTAGACCCATTTGCCAGCATTTGGCCCAAATCCCTCTGAACCTTTCCTATTCAATGCCCCTCAGATGCCTTTTAAATGTTGTAATTGTACCTGTCTCTATCACTTCCTCTGGCAGCTCATTCCATACATGCACCACCCTCTGCATGAAAAAGTTGCCCCTTAGGCCCCTCTTAAATCTTTCCAGTCTCACGTTAAACCTATACACCCTAGCTTTGGACTCCCCCACCCTAGAAAAAAGACCTTGGCTATTCACCCTATCTATGCCCACTTGATTTTATAAACCACAATAAGGTTCCCCCCTTAGCCTCCAAAGCTCCAGGGAAAACTGCCCCGGCCTATTCAACCTTTCCTTATAACTCCAACCCTCCAGTCCCAGAAACATTCTTGTCAATCTTTTCAGAACCTTCTTCAGTTTAACAACATCCTTCCCATAGAAGGGTGATCAGAATTGTATGCAGTTCTCTAAAAGTGGCCTCACTAATGTTCTACATAGCAGCAACATGACATCCCGACTCCTATAGTTGATACACTGATGAAAGCAAGCATCCCAAATGCCTTCTTCACCACCCTGTCTAACTGTGACCCAACTTTCAAGGAACTATGGACTTGCACCTGTTTGATTGGCAACATTCCCCGGGTCCCTACCATTAACTGTATAAGTCCTGCCCTGGTTTGCCTTACCAAAATGCAACACCTCACATTTATCTAAATTAAACCGAATCTGCCACTCCTCAGCCAATTTGCCCATCAGATTAAGGTCCTGATGTACTCTGAGATAATATTCTTCACTGTCCACTACACTACCTCTTCTGGTGTCATCTGCAAATTTACTAACCATGCCTCTTATATTAATATCCAAGTCATTTATATAAATGCTGAAAAGCAGTGGATTCAGCACCGATCCTTGTGGCACACTGTTGGTCACAGGCCTCCAGTCTGAAAAACAACCCTCTACCACCGCCCTCTGTCTCCTACCTTCAAGCCAATTTTTATCCAATTGGCTAGCTTCCCTTGGATCCCATGTGATCTAACCTTACTAACCAGTCTACCATGCGGAACCTTGTTGAATGTTTTGCTGAAGTCCATATAGACAATGTCTGCCCTTTTGCCTTCATTAATTTTCTTCGTCAACTCTTAAAAGCTCAATCAGCTTAGTGAGATATGATTTCCCATGCAAAAAGCCATGTTGACTATTCATAATCAGTCCTCCCCTTTTCAAATGCATATAAATCCTGTCCCTCTGAATCCCCTCCAACAACTTGCCCACCACTGACATCAGGCTCACCGGTATATAGTTCCTTGGTATCTCTGTACATCATTTCTTAAATAATGGCACCACTTTATCCAATCTCCAGTCTTCCAGCACCTCGCCCATGGCTGCTGATGATACAAATATCTCAATGAGACCCAGCAATCTCTTCCCTAGCTTCCCACAAACTTCTGGGAAACACCTGATCAGGTCCTGGGGGTTTATCTACCGTTATGGGATTTAAGACCTCCAGCACCTCCTCTTCTGTAATATGAACTCTTTGCAATGCATCACCATTTATTTCCCCAAGATCCCTAGCTTCCATGTGCTTCTCTACATTAAATACTGATGCGAGATTTTCATTTAGAATCTCACCCATCTCCAGTGGTCCCACATGTAGACAGCCACGTTAATCTTTAAGGGGCCCTATTCTCTCCCTAGTTATTCTTTTGTTCTTAATGTACTTGTAGAATCTCTTTGGATTCTCCTTAATTCTATTTGCCAAAGCTATTTCATCCCCTTTTTGCCTGCCTGACTTCCCTCTTAAATATACTCCTACTGCCCTTAAACTCCTCTAGGGATTCACTTGATCATAGCTGTCACTACCCAACAAATACATTTTTCTTTTTCTTGACCAGAGCCTCAAATTCTCTAGTCATCCAGCATTTCCTACACCTACCAGCCTTGCACTTCTCAGTAACAGGAACATAACATACCTGAACTCTCATTACTACATTGTTAAAGGCCTCTAAATTCTATACCATCTCCTACCTTCCCCAAGCAACTTTTGAAAGTTCCTGTCTAATATCACCAAAATTGACCTTACTCCAATTTAGAAATTTAACCTTTTTATCAGTTCTATCCTTTACCATAATTGTTTTAAAACTAATAGAATTATGATCATTTGCCCCAAAGTGCTCCTCCACTGATACCTCTGTCACTTGCCCTGCCTTATTTCCCAACAGAAGTCAAGTATTGCTCCTTCTCTAGTAAGTACATCCACATATTGCATAAGAAGGTTTTCTTGTACATACTTGACAAATTCCTCCCTATCCAAGCCCTTAACACTATGACAGTCCCAGTCTATGTTTGGAAAGTTAAAATGCCCATTACAGCTCTATTGTTCTTAAAGATATCTGAGATCTCCTCACATATTTGCTTTTCCATTTCCCACTGACTATTGGGGGAGAGCTATAATACAATCCTAACAAGGTGATCATCCCTTTCTTATTTCTTAGTTCAACCCATATAATTTCACTGGATCATCTCCTGGGAATATTTTCTCTAAGTACAGCTGTAATGTTATCCCTAACCAAAAACACCACACCTCCTCCTCTCTTGCCTTCCTTTCTATCCTTCCTATAGCATCTATACCCTGGAACATTAAGCTGCCAGTCTTGTCCATCCCTGAGCCATGTTTCTGTAGTAGCTATGGTATCCTTGCCCTATGTTCCATTCCATATCCTGAGTTCATCTTCCTCACCTGTCAGGCCTCTTGTAAATTCTTTGCCTTCCAAATTGCTTCACGTTTTTGTGATTGAATGCTTCTTGATTTCACTCTTAACCAACCCTTAAGATACCTTTTGTTCTGGAATTTCCATAGAAGAAAACTGTTTCTCTGCATCTATGCTATTGAATTGCTTTACCACCTCTAAAACCTTCAATTGGTGCAGCTGGCAACTTTCAAAACCCAAGATAATATGAGGCATGTTGATGGAATCCATCTTTGCAAGATGACCATTATCAAATAATAACAATAAAAGTGAGCTATCATTCTGGTTAAATCTAAACCACATCTCTTTAGTCAATGTTTCACAGTTTGACTTTCTCTCTGCCTTCCCAACCAGCTCAACATGCCTCCAACAAGGTAAGGCGGCAGCAATTGGTGGTGAGAGTGAGCCAGTGAGGCAGTGATGGCAGCGAGAGTGGGCCTTTCACATGGCTGTGGCGATGATAGCCTCCTGGGTTTCCTAGCTTTCGGAGTGGCGCCTGTGCCATTGTGGAGATGAGACTTGGGACTCTGAGATCTGGACTTTTCTTTTCAGAAAAATTTACTAAAGAAGGGCCCTGACCTGAAACGTCAGCTTTCCTGCTCCTCTGATGCTTCCTGGCCTGCTGTGTTCCTCCAGCTCCACACTGTGTTATGCCTAACATTTAAGTCTATTGAGGCCATTAAGTGGTCAATTTATGGACACCTAAGGACTTCATTCTGCCTCAGCCACTGTTTTCCCTGCAGCAGGGGAACACAGCAGCGTTATGGCACAGATTGTTATCATATGGCAAGGGGCGTGACTCCTTCAGGGGTTCACCTGGGCACATCTGTGTCACCCATGTCCCCACCCAAGATCATGCCCTTCCACCTTTCATAGAAATGTAGAAAATGGGAGCAAGAGTGGGCCAATTGACTATTTAAGTTTGCTCTGCCATTCACTATGATTCAACTCCATAACCTGTTTCTGCTTTTCTCCCATATTCTTTGATCCCAAGTGCGATATCCAACTTCTTGAAATCATACAATGTTTTGGCATCAATTGCTTTCTGTGGTAGTGAATTCCACAGGCTCACCACTCTCTGAGTGAAGAGAATTAACTGCAGGGGTTGAGTTATAAGGAGAGGCTGGGTAGGCTCGGACTTTTTTCACTGGAAGATGAAGAGTGACCTTGCAGAGGTTCACAAAATCACGAGGGGCACAAATAAGGTGAATAAAAAGAGAATTGAGGGCCAACTTGTTCACGTAGAGGGTGGTACATGCATGGAATGAGCTGCCAGAGGAAGTGGTAGAGGTTGGTACTATAAAAAATTTTAAAAGACATTTGGACATGTACGTGAATGGGTATATGGGGCAACAACAAGCAAATATGAATAGATCCGTTTAGGATATCTGGTCAGCATGAACAAGTTAGACCAAAGGATCTGTTTTCATATTGCATGACCCTATGGGTAAATAATTCACCCCATATCCTTAGATTGTGACACCTGGTTCTCGATGCTTTTCTCTGGCCTCTCAGACCCAGCTTCCCAATCCGCCTTCCACTACCTGGTATGTGCCAGCCAAAAGCTGATAAGCTGGAGAGGAGGTGGTGGCATGGTGGTCATGTCACTGCTGATCTAGACACCCAACCTCATGGTCTGGAAATATAGGTTCAAATCCCACCATGGCAGATGGTGAAATTTGAACTAAAAAAAACCTGGAATTCAAAAGTTAACCTAATAGTGGCCATGTAAACAGTGACAGTTGTAAAAACTCACCAAGTTCAATAATCCCTTAAGGAAGGAAATCTGCAGGCCTTATTTGTTCATTATTTTTTGGGACATGGATGCTGCTGGCTGGCCATTATTTCTTGCCCATCCCTAGTTGCCGTTGAGAAGGTGGTGGTGAGCTGCTGTCTTGAATCGCTGCAGTCCTCCTGCTGTGGGTTGACCCACAATGCCCTTAGGGAGGGAACAGCGATATATCTCCAAGTCAAGATAGCGAGTGGCTTGGAGGAGGACTTGCAGGTGGTGGTGTTCTGTGAATCTGCTGCCCTTCCCCTTCTAGATGGGACTGGTTGGAGGTTTGAAAAGTGCTATCTAGCAATCTTTGGCAAATTTCTGCAGTGCATCTTGAAGGTAGCACACACTGTTGCTACTGAGCAGTGGGGAAGGGAGAGGTGTCTGTGGATATGATGTCAATCAAGTGGGCTGTTTGTCCTGGGTGGTATTAGCCTCTCGAGTGTTGTTGGAGCTGCACCCATCCAAGCAAGTTCTTACGTGTGAGTCCAGATCCACAGTAATGTGCTTAACATTGAACTGCCCTCTAAAATGGCTTAAAGAGCAAACCAGTTGAAGGGTATCCAGGGTTTTGCAACAAATACTAGCATTGACAAAAGAACCCCTTTACCACACAGAACAAAATTCCCAAACTAACCTTTAAATCCAGGCCCTAATAGTGTTCTTCCTCAGGGATTGTCTGTAATCTCAGCAATGGCTACCGATGTTGTTGGGACTACAGAACTAGTGGGCAATTTGGGGGAATTTCCGCTGCAGGCAAGCTATCTGGTAAAATCCGATCCATTGCATTAGTAATTTTAATCTGTCTCTGTATCTGTCACCTCCATGGAGTTGAAAACAGAAGACGTGAAAGTAAAGTGGGACATTCACTCTTCCAGGAATGGTGAGCAGATTCCAAAGATATGGGTTACAGAAGGATTGGAGACAGATGGCTGAGTTATCTGAAATCCAGGAGCATTGCTGCTAAGATCTGCATCCAATATAGAACACATTTCAATCAACCTGACAGGACCAGAAAGGATGCATAAATTAACTAGTCATTTCTAATTTCTCCAGCTTTCTGACTAAGATACAATACAGGTAGTTCTGCTATTACACATGTTTTGTCAACACAAATTGGCTATAACGCGACTGACAAATTAGTGAACGCTGTTTGGATAATGCAAGCTTTCTGCTGTACAGGTATAGTTATTTTCTATGGCAATGCTGTACCGCAATGCTCTACAGTGTGAGATCGCACAGGAATGTGACAATCACATTATACCAGAACTACCTGTATGTTCAATAATTCACTCCCTTGCATCACATCCTTCATCACCAATCACAAGGATATACTATGCCATTTTGCATTCTCATTCCAACAACACAGTCTGTTTTCTCATCTTTGTTACCTTTACAGAATCCACAAATAGCAGTCTAATCTCACATGATTGTGTTTGTAGGAACAGTCTAATGATTCCTTCTTCCCTTCACAGTCCAGTCATTTGCTTTTCATTGAACGTCTACCCATCCCACTCACATCTTGCTTTTACCCGACCTCTCTCCACCAAAATGCGTGCAGAAGCCTTGCATGTTTGCACTTTCCTTTTCAATAACTATCTCTCACTCTCTCCTCTAGCTGTAAAAAATATGGCATGCAACACAAGAGGTGAATACGTTCGCGAGGAACACCCAGGAACAAAGCTCTCGCCCACATGGAACTCAGGTGAATTATTTTCCTTACTCTGTTCCCAGGACCCTTATGCAATGTTTACAACTTCCCATGTTAGACTTTGATGAGATAGCGTCTGTTTTTGTCAAATTAGTAATTGCCTTGTGCCTGGAGCCTATTATTTATTAAATGGCAAAGGTACTCTTTATTCCTGAACTGAAATATCAAGTAAGAAGATGCCAGGTGCTGGCTGGCGCTTGCGAAACATGCCTTGCAACCTTTTCATTCGTAGAACAAGGAAAATCAAAAAAAGATTAGCAGAAACAAAAAAAAAACTTAATATAACCTTCCCTTTCCTGCTGATTTTGCCTGTACATGATACCAGCAAGCAACAGGCGGCTCTGATTAAACATATCTGAAAATTAATTGACATTTCCAGATATCTGATAGCTCTTTATGTCTTATAATCCCTCTGTAGCTTAGAGGAGAAATCTCCGGTTCTTTGAATTATATTGTTGATTCTGATCTTTTAAAAACAAAATTGAAAATGTTGCTGCTACTCTTTGATCTTCTTCCAGTCGACACCCCTGCCAGTCTAAGAGATGAGGCCTTTCCACAGAGGCACCTCCAATTTTCACTGTGGACTAGAATGATGAAAGCGACGAGAGTAATATCTGGCTGGAGAAACCAGACTATAATTAAAGAATCAGTGATTTTTGTCTCCTGCGCAATGTGCCTGGTAGCTCAGGAGAAACATCAAGCTGAAATCAGTGAAGTGTCAATTGCGGGAAAGTTTCATGCATGTTTATCTCTGTCAACTCCAGCAAGCTGTCTCACCCCATTCTCCACTCTCTGCCTCCTTATGTATTTATGGCACGGCACTCACAGGCAGCACAGACCTTTGCTGTTGCCTGAAACTTCGGGCGTTTGTACCACTGCCACCATATTTAAATCCCAGCTCTGCGTCAATTCATGTACTGCCAGCTAGGAATAGCCCTTCACTGTTGCAGCGTGTGAAGAATAGCCCCAGAGATGGCCAGTGGAGTCATATTGGTGCCCTGTTTGCTGACCAGGATCTGGAGGCTACAGTAAATGGGATGCAGCAGGAGATCCTGTTGTCTTTCCTGGTGGATTGGCAAAGGAGGCCACACCACCTGAATCGGCCAACCTGGTCTGGAATTGCCACTAGGGTCAGTGCAGTGTCCAAAATCTGGAGGAAAGCCCAGAGTGCAGGAAGAATTTTAATGACTTCCTGCAAGTGTAAGTGCCACCATCTTTTCTTTGCTACTGCACAGTCACCTATTACCAAGGCTCCATGGTCCATCACTTTCATCAATACATGCAGCATCTTCTATAAACCACCATCCACTCCGCCGACCCCAGTCCTCGACAACTAACCCTTCCTCCCCCTTGCACTTCATATTCATTGGCGATACCTCTTGATCCAAAACTCTGAGGTCAACAGTCTCTACTGTAGGACAGGCTCCCACCACTCTAGCTAGCCCAGGACTGCACCTAGATGCAGTGTGATGGAAAGGATAAAGTCTGAAGGCATATAGCTGGCACAGGTGAAACTTCATCATAAATACAGTTTCCCATTATTAAACATGTTCAGTTTTCATCACCTGCTCCATGAACGATGCTGCAGCTACAGATTAGAAGCATACAGACTAGCTATCCTTAGTGCCATGCAATGTTATGTTTGAATCACAGCTATTCTTTTCATTGTGTTCGTACTAACATGAAACTTTGTTGTGATTAAATGAGGGAGCAGAACTCAGTTCCATCGAAACAGGTTCCGGAAGAAGTCCTGATTGTTTGTTTTGGCCAACAGTGCTGTAGCATGTGGACAGTGCTCTTCCTCCCAATAAACATTCTCGTTTTCCTACTCAGTACAACTCTGTGGATCTTATGGATCTGTATTGTCCAGCACATAGGCCTTTTGCATCCTCAGTTGTCTGGAGCAAAGCATCCAAAGGTAAAGCAGCATCCTCTGTTTGTATTGTACTGTAACAAATCCTCGGGCCTGACCAGCATGGGAACCTGATGTTCAGGAGAGATCGAATGGCCCTTTTTGGCCCCAGTGGAAGAAAGTGTGATTTGCAGAAGTGTTGGGTATCAGGACATGGCATTCTGACTGCCATCTCTAAACTGAATGTAGTACAACTGCCCTTCCCTCATCTGCACATATTCCATGGAAGGTTAGTAATTGTAGGTTTTGTGAAGTTTTGCTGATTGCGAGGGTGCCTTTGGCTGGAAACTCAGCATTGGGAGCTTGATCTATATCTGTTGGAGGTTGCTGCTGGTCGCTGTGTTCTTCGTCTATCTCTGTGACGTGGACATAGAAACAACAGCAGCTTTTGTGGCTGCATGTACTGGGGATGGGTCCAATAAGCCTTTCTGAGCAAAGTCGGAAACAAGGCAGCTTCTCAATAATGTGATCATTAAAGAGCCATTGCACAAAAAAAAATACAAAATTGAAAATGCCTCCTCAACACATTGGACATGGTCGTCTCTGGTAAGTAGGGCAATGGGATCCTCCACATAAACTTTTTAAATTTCTGACCTGAATCAGATATAAGATGCACCAGCCATTTGATGCACATACAGTAATTATGGTAGCAAGAATGAGAATTTTTGCTCTAACGTCAACCCTCACACTTCCCACGAATGGAATCTTTCCATATCTGATGAAAGTGCTGGAATCTTATAGTCCATGGTGTGAAGGGAGTTTGTATAGGCTATAAAATCTTGGAAAGTGATTGCGAATTGTAAAATTAAATTACAGCTCACATAATAATATTTATGCTTCACAGCCATTACTAGGATTAACTTGTAGTTAATGATGTTCAAGATTGCTTGTGGCCAGAACAATGTTCTAGACAGTAAGTTAATGCACAAGGTTTGCATCCAGAATTCTGCAATAAAAGATATGTTTAATCTGTACACTGTCTGGTTAACGTTAACACTCTGGCAGGACATCATCTTGTTCCTAAATAGATCACCTTCCCTCATAGATATAACAAAACAGTTATTTTGCCTACTCTGGGGATTGTGTCAGCCATTTTTCTTTTCCATTGTGTGTTTGTGATTTGGATGAGGATGGAAGTGAACACAGGTCATGTTTGACCAAGTAGGTCACTGGCTCAGTCTGTCGGTCTAACTGATTTCCCCAAAACCTTTCTGGCTTCCCTTCCCTCATCTCTCTACCTCCTGAGTTCCAGGTGTAAAGTTTAGTTACACCAACCATTGTCAGGCACTCTCCCCCAGTCGAAGCTTGGTTGGTGGTAGTGATATTCAATGACCACCCACCCCCTCCCACACCTTCTCACAGAACCCCTTGCCTTTACATCTTCCACTCCCTCCCACCTTTATATAGTGAGTTGTCCCTCACAATGGATTATCCCCTCTGCATCTCAGCTTGCTGCTTCCAATCCTCATAACTAACTTCTGCAAAGCACCTACCAGGGTTCTGGCTTTTGATAACTCCTGATGATCCTCATTGACATTCAGTGAAAAGGTCCCTGCCTCAGTCATGCCCCTACCACCAAAACCTAATATGGTACACAATGTACCAACTCTCAGAGTGCCCAATAAGCTGTCAGCTCTGAGCCTTTAATCTTTGGCAGGATCAACATGAAGAAATATTTGGTATTACAACACAGCCACTGTCTAAATCACAAAGCAGGATAAACCCAACCACTCAAAAGAAGCCAAGGAGCCAAAAGGAGGGGTGATAGGTGTTGTTGTGAAAATGACAACATAAGCATATGGGAAGATGGTCAGGCTGTTTGTCATAACTTACTATTTGCTGAGGCATGAGCTGCTGTTTCCCTACTTTCTTTCTCATGTATTAACAAAAACTATATACATTATTTTCAGAAAGTCACCCAAGAGTTTTTCAGAAGTCAGCGAAATGTCTGACTTAATAGAGAAAACCATCCTCAGATCAAAACAGGTAGAGGCGATTGTTGAGTTGATCACAAACAATGAGAACAGCTGTCATTGGAAAGGAACTAGCCCACTGTACTTGCCCATTTAGACAACATAGGACATAAGAAAAATGCTGAGAACAAGAATGAAAGTGCTTCTAAAGCAAGAGGAATAGTATAGAAGCACAACTCATACAAGTTCCTTTTCCATACAGCACTGTATATGGAAAATTTAGAGAAGTTATTCCATCTGTCTCTTCTTCCTGACAAACAATGTAATTCTGACTTAGTTTGTTGAGTGAACGTGGCTCAAGAAATCTTGAGTAACATGTCATAGGAAAATAACACAGTGTGGAGCTGGAGGAACACAGCAGGCCAGGCAGCATCAGAGGAGAAAAGCTGACGTTTTGGGTCGGGACCCTTCTGAAGATCCGAAACATCAGCTTTCCTACTCCTCTGACGCTGCCTGGCCTGCTGTGTTCCTCCAGCTCCACACCGTGTTATCTCAGACTCCAGCATCGGCAATTCTTACTATCTCTGATGTCATAGGAATATGTTGGCTTTTCTCAAGCATACTGACCCATCAGTCCATGCTCACTAGAGTACTTTGGCTCATTGAACATAAGAAAATCTGGCAAGTCAGTCTTGAGATGCAAACCACTGGCAACATCATGATGATCTCCCCAGATGCCCCTCTGAGAATGACTCAGAAAGAAAATCAGCTGTAACCAGGTGGTAGCAAACAGGTGAAGAAGTGGGAAACTCATGTGTTTAACCATAAGATAGGCATCAGTGATCATCACAGACCAAGTCTGAGGAAGCATAAACCTTTTAGGTTGCACATTCTGCAGAGAAGCATAAAGACAAGCTGGAACACAACATGATTTTAAAGAAAATATTGTCTTTAAAGAAGAAATGGATTCATAGCACACTGATAAAATGATTGATAAGACACAAAAATGTCAGCAAATCACATTTCATTGTTTAAAGAAAGATCATGTTGTATTTGAACTTTCACAGTTGGCAAGCAAGGTGTGATTTTTTTTCTCACTAAGCTGTGAATAGACTGACTGCTGAATTGTTTAAAACCGGAGATCTGGAAAGATGTTGATTGGTCGTTATTTTTGTATTAGTATGTAATTGTATGTAATTGTATGAATACATTGAATCTCCCTGTTTTGTATCTTACAAATAGTTTGCACAGTTTTTGTGAATGACTTGAATTTTTCATGAGGGATAAGACATCTGACAAATAATTTATTTGTTATACACTGTATTTTCTTTATTATGGAGAGATGGAGTAGATTTCCATTTGGTATTTGTGCCGTCTCATCTATCCAAAGAAGGAAACCTTAAATAAAAGCATTAAGCTAGACAGCTTTCCTCCTCACATAAAGAGCTCTAGCAAAAAAAAACACATTATTTTAAGCCTTGCTTCCGGTTTTATGGAAGTTTATATCGGAGGAGTTTATATTGGGTATGCTGAGTGCCCACGTCTGGATGCGGTGGAGTTGCCATGGATCAGAGAAGGACAAACTGTAAAAGCAATTTGACGTTTTGTCTAAACACAAGTAATCATTTGAAATGGATTCCTTCACTGACCTTAATCCATTTTTGGTGGGAGTTTTTCTCAATCAGTGGTATATCTGCACATTCTCCTGTATAATACCAGAGACTAAAGCCAGTAAATTATGAAGGCAGCCTGTATCAACTAGTCTTGTATTCCCCAAAATATGGGACATTAAAGAGAAACCTAATTGAAATTTTTTAAATGTTTAGAAGATTTAAGAAGATAGTTAGAGGAAACAACTTGGGTCCAGGGTCTAGGATGAAACCTTAAAATTAAAGTTGGGCTAATTTGGAGAATGTCAGAAAAGCTCAACTCCCTTATGTTGCTAGTAATTTTGAAAAGCGAAATGGATTCATCTTTCTGAAAGCAAAATACTGCAAATGCTAGAAATCTGAAATAAAACAGAAAATGCTGGCGAAACTCAGTGAATCTGGCAGCATCTGTGGAGAGAGAAACAGAGTTAATGCTTCAAGTCTGATATGACTCTTCTTCAGGGCTGAAGAAAGCTGAACAACTTCCAAAGAAGAATCCTACTGGATTTGAAACGTTAACTCCGTTTCTCTCTCCACCGATGCTGCCAGACTTGGATAGATTCTTTTGTGAGGCACAGGTATGAAGAGGAATAGATCCAAGCCAAGTAGTTGGAGTTAAGATACAGATCAGACATAGGTCAACTAATGGTAAAACGGGTTGAATGCCTATTTGAATACACCCTTAGGTCCACTCACCAAATCATATTCCTCTTTCAAGGGACAGAAAAAAGTTTTGACAAAAGAAATCCAGTAAAAGCAGTTGCTTTTACAAAAATGTTGCTTACCCACTAGACCAAAATGAAATAATTATTTAATCTTTTATAATTGACATGATGTGCTCATCATAGACTTATCAATATCACCAGTGCTCTGTTTTTTCCAGGACAATGCCTGAAGGCTTCATTTCCTGTCTATGCTATTTTTAGGGCGCTAGTTAATGAGTTTACATTAAATTCCTGTCTGTGCTATTTTAATACAGCCATTAACCAGGTTATTTTAAATAAAAGTAAAACTTGCACTCAGAGGAAATTAAACCCACTACAGTTTTACAGTAGAATGCTAAACAATGGCACATCATCAAGAAATACTTCAGAATAGTTAGCCGGAAAGCCTAAATTAAGGTTCAGATCTATAAACATAATTTCCTTCCAATTACTGCCTTATGTTTAAAAGAACTAACATTTCAAATATGAAATCTAAATACGTGACACACACTTAATGCAAAACACATTTTATTTCAATTCACTGTACACCTACTTATTTTACAATTGCCATAAAGTATTCTCTAGCAATAAAATACACAAGAAAATATTGTACCTATCACTATCTGCATATTGACAAGAAAAAGTTCAAAACATTCTTAAGTACTCCATCCAAACATTATTTTGTATGATTTTCATACAAGCAGTATACAACTGGTAGATCTAAATTTTTGTATCTTGCAGGAAAAAGCATCATGAACAAAATTTGTTAATGTCAGTTAGATCATCTAGTCAGCATAATGTTGATTTTTTTTAGGGCTTTTTTCAAAATGATGATGAAAAGCTTAAAAATGTGATGCACTCAGAATAGGTGCAAGATTTGAAACAAAATCCAAATCTAGTAAGACCAGATAGTAAAATGGGAATAAACACAGAGTCCTCAAAAAACTCTGCAGGTTTGACAGCATCTGTGGAGAGAGAAAAAAAACTAAAAGCTTTGAGTCCAATATGTCTCTTTTTCGTAAAATGGGAAGAACTTTTCAAGTTTACTTATTTGTGAAGGTGTATCGGTAAGCAATATTTGCTTTTAGATCTCCAACTGCTGCTTTTTCTGAGGTTCAGAACCAAACATGTCTGTAGCTATCTTCACCACCTCTTCATATTCAATTCACAGAAAGCTGTTGTATGGGGTAAAATTACATTATTCATAAAGTTGCTCTCATTCAGATGGTACACTTAGTTACTCCAGCAGGCAGCTCTATTGTGATCTGATAACATTCCACCCATAAAAGAGAAGCTTTAATAAGAGCTAAAGTTTAAATTTAAACCAGCCTCACTTTGATTTGATGTTCATACAGCTATTCTATAATCCTTTAGTTCATTGTCTTCCCTCGACTGCCATTTTCATCCTAAGAACTCACAATTGAAGAACCTTCAATTGAAGGCTAATAAGATAGCAAGCTCTGTCTGGACAAATTCAAGATGGAGCAACTGGACCAAGATACATTTTTGTGACACATTGATTTGGACATTTAAGTGTCACAGTTACCTATTCTAGCATTTCTCATAAATAACCCTGAGGAAACAAAAGCCCTAGAGTAGGTCTATGCAAGCTCTTTTACTCTGGGCTTCCAAAATGACTATGATTCTAGATATGTTCTAAATTCATTTCGTTGCTTGTATGTGTAATTTACAACATCTTGGCTGAAAGTTTCCTTTACTTATATACATTCTATAGGCGATCAGTCTGTACTTAAATCTGATCAGTTCATCAAGGTCCTACTTCACTTCTTTTTGTTCCTCTTCCTGTTGACTGGAAGGACAAGTATTATTATTTTTAGGTTTTATACATTCAGTGGGACATGGGTCCTGTCAAGAGAGACATTCTTCTTAGTCAAACATACATTGTCCATGTGCTTCAAAATTCCACCCCCTTTCTCTTCTGATGTATTCTTTGCAATTTCCACCCAACCCAACAGTTCTTAATCCTTTTGAATGTCTTTGAAATAGATGCCCACATTTAGGTCTCAACCATATATTACAAGCCCAATGTAGCAACTTTGCTCATCAGCAGTTTCGTCTTCCAGCCATATATAGGAAGCTGATGACCAGGCTGACTGATTTCTTGTCTCCACTGCGCTGATTATTACAAAATGACTTCACTTCTAATGCCAGGCCTACTGGATTTCATTTGGTCAAGTCAGGTAGCATTCACAAGCCTTGATCAACCAAATCTGATTGTGGCTATATCTTTAAACCTCATATTTATCATTGGAGAAATGTAAAGGCAGCTGTGTGATGTGTTAACACTGAAACTAAAGCCTATCACAGTAAGCGTTTTGAAATTGTACAGCAAGCCCTTTTGAAACTGAATCTTTACAGAAGAAAAGTCTATGTACTGGTTGTGCTGTCATGTTATAATACTCTCCACACAACAATATATTCAATGTTATAGAACTCTTACTGTATTGAACCAAAAATGTTGTTATTTCAAACATATGAGTGAACAGTTAACAATATAACATTTACTTTCCACTGCAAGTTTCATTTTCATTACTTTGTAATAAATCTGGATTAGTATAACCTTACCAATTTCTCCTCTATTTAATTAAACTTAACATCTGGTTGTGAAATCTCTGTAGGTGGGCCTATCATTCTAAATCCTTTTGTCCTCCACAATCTCTTTCTCTTTTCCCATTATTACTAGTCACCAGGTGACAATCTCTTGAGACTTATTTTTGTACATAGTTAAAATATGTTATCCAGCAGCATCTTTAACTGTATAATTCTGCCTAGAGTTTTTCCTCTGACCAACACTTGGGCAATATATCTTGAACTTACCTTCAGTACTCTGTGATGAATGGGTTCCAATGTCAAAAATATCCTTTCTTTTAAATTATCTGAGTCAAAGCCAATATAGAGAGTCAGCATTGCAATACTCTCACTTTTGTAGCTCCCAAATGACCCATTTCCAATATTGAAAACATCCAGATATTTCCTTTCCACCCACTGTCCCCGTATTTGTTATGTAAGACAGTCATCCTTCACTTTATAGCTGATACAAACACCAAAGTAGTTAGGTATCTTAGTAGATTGCTGGCAATATTGAAAAATCGATTGTTGAGTTATCCGTCCAGCAGGGCATAATGCTGTATAAATCTGCTGGCCTGTGCAAAACCTTGCCCTTTTGAGATCAACAATATCTGGCTATTTCTGCATCATGTCTCCTTCCTTATTAGCATCATAATTCCGATCGTTTCCTGGAGTTCACATAAGAGAAGCTACTATCAGCACTGCATCAACCACGTTAGTCAATTAGATTTATAATGTGCCTTCTCATTTATTGGTTGAAGAAATGCCTAGTATTCTATTTTCATGACTTCTTTCTATATGAAACATCTGACTTCTTGTTTACTCCATCCCTGGATTTTCCCATTGCAGGAAATAATTTCTCTGTATCTGCCTTACCAAATTACTCCACCACTTTGATCACCTCAATTAGATCACTCCTCAATCATTAACATTCAAGGGAAGTCAAGCCATGTGAATGGAACTTGCCCTCGTCATTTAATCACTCATTGTAGTAAATATGCTCTGTTTACCTCTGCAAGGACAATACGTCCTTCCAGTGTTGCAATAACACTGTGTTGAAATCTAGGGAGTCTTTGAAGTACACCCACGAAGGCAGATACAATCTGGTCTTGAAAGCTTCATCTGAATGACCATACTGAATTGGAGTGTTACCTTAGCTATGCTGCAGGAAGTTAAAATTAGGAAAGGATAAAGTGGAAGTTCTGACAGAACTTTTGAATGTGAGAAGAGATGAATCTTAGTGTTGAATGCAAATTTCAGGAAAATGCCAGTCAATTACTTCTGCAGTGGCCATAATTGGCTTTGTGCCATTGCTGCCATCTGAAAACACAGCCTGCCCCTGAAAAGGAGGACAGGCAAATGTTAGGGAGCTGGCCTGAGACAAAGTCTCTGCCCCCTCCTATCCCATCTCCAAGGGCTTGAGAAAATCTCATCCCCCTTTTAATTACAAAAGGAGTTATTTCAGCGGCGTTACTACTAGATTGGTGATCCAGAGACAGCTAGTTCAAATCCTACCATGGCATTGCAAGAATTGTTAGTCCTCTCGTAAAAATCTGAAAATAAGAAGTTGGTACCAGTCAAAGTGATGATGAAACTGGTGGATTGCCATTACTTGATCGATTCACTAATCTTTCAAGGAAGACAACTGTCCACCATTCCCTGATTTGATGAATATGCAACTCTTAATCGCCCTCTTTAGTAGTCTGGAAACAAAAAAATGCTGGAAATCACAGCGGGTCAGGCAGCATCCATGGAGAGAGAGCATCAAAGTCTGATGAAGAGTTATCTTGACTCAAAATGTTAACTTGCTCTCTCTCCACGGATGCTTCTTGACCCCTTGTGATTTCCAGCATTTTTTGGTTTTGATTACAGATTCCAGCATCTGCAATAATTTGCTCCTCTTAAGTAGTCTAGTAGCCAACTTAGTTTTGCTGAAACTGCATTTAATAAGGCCTAGCAACACGTTCTCTGAGCATAAAAGGATAGACAATAAATGCCAGTCTTACCCAATGATGCTGTCATCCCAAGGAAAATAATGCACATTTTTTGTTCTGTGATATGGTAGACGCATCTGTTAACGTATAGAACTTAAAATCACGATTAAAACTTTAATCATGCATGACAAATGCACAAAGGATGACAACTGAAGTTATGAATAAAAGACTAAAGTTATCTAAGCTCTAGGGTTCTAATTTGCATTTCCAAGTAAAGCCAGCATGAATTTATTTTTCTTTCAATATTTTAGTCACAACTAAAAGTCTATTGACTGCATCGTTATTAATATCAAATACTTAAAATTTGTTAAATTAATTATGCTAATTTTCTTGCAGTTTTATTCACAAAGTACTTAGCTCTCAGGGCAGGAAAGCTCCTAGCAAAATAACTTCACCACAAAGTGCTCAATAAGTCTTAAAGATGTAAAGTATGTTCAGATTATTAAGGCTTTTAGAATCAGCATATTTCAATGAAAGACGTTTTACATTGATTTGAGTGTCAATGGTGATTAACAATCAAAACTGCTTTGAAAATACTGCAGCACACAGTAATCACCCTGCAACTTAGTGGCAGTGATAGTCAATATAACGTCTGTCAATAATTCCCTCCAAATAATTTGTAATGCCATTGTAAACCAATTTTAACTCTTTTAATTCAATTGACAGATGCATTTTAAAAATGTTTTAACAAAAATCAAATTGTGATGTTTTGTTGTAAATGAAAATTTATCATAATTAACATTGTGAGAGTTCAGATGAATAAATTTATAAGTTTTATTTATCTTTAAGAAAAAGGAAAGATAAAATGTTAACACACATCTCCACAAACTGACAATTTTACACTTTAAGTTATTTTGTTTTCTGCTGATAATGCAATTTCTCAGATTTTGAAATTCGTGCATTTCAATGTAAAGCATTTTATTGATTTGAACATCAATGACTACTGAGCATGTCCAATCCCATATTGAAAATGCTTCACCTATCATCCCTGTTCCTGCTGATCAGCATTGGCTCCTTGTTTCCTAATACTTCCATTTTAATGTTCTTATTGTTGTTGATTAACTCCTTCATAATTAATGTGTGAGCTGCCATCCATATCTTCTAAGATTGTGGGTTCTTTAGAGATTTACATGGTCTAGTGCGTGTGAAGGTAGCTACCTTTTGTTAGTCTTGAAGAGTAATGCATCTCTGAAACTATTTACAGGTTATAAGAATAAGTTATACTTTACTACAAGACAGTAGTCCAAGATCTGTCTTCCACAAGATCCTTCTTTATTCTTCCACCAAGTCCACTTGACATCAAGGTAAATAATGCTTATTGCATAAACTATTGATGCTTTCAAATTCACACAGACCCATATTCAACAATAAGTTTAATCCATCACAGACAAGAAGAAGAAGGGAATTAAATAAATTTTACTATTCTCCTTTTCAGTGCTTGACGGTGCTGACTTTAATTTATTTTATTATATTAGCTCTTTTTCCTCTTGAAATAGAGTGTGTTCGCTCCCAAAAAGTACGTCTGATTGGGAAATCCGGTTTTTAAAAGAGTTGCAACGCCCTCTCTTTAGGGATAAATCAAAATGAACACTTTGCTTATAACCTGGGAGTTAATTTTCAATGTACGCACATGAGCGAACAGGAAGCAGGGCCAGAAAAGAGGGAAAAAAGAAGTTGCAATTATGAATTACTTTAAAACAAAAATTTGTGATAATTCACATGAACTACAGTCCAGCAATTCCATATCCAGTTGAGGCTCAGAAAGGTGAAGAAGGGTCTAGGCCCGAAACGTCAGCATTCCTGCTCCTCTGATGCTGCTTGGCCTGCTGTGTTCATCCAGCTCTACACCTTGTCTGTATCTTGTTTGTGTTGGTTTGACTGGAATGTCTATACAATTGAAGGAGTGAAATTCCAGGAAGAGATATAAATTTTTGTTCCTCGATTCCTTGGTAATGAATGAGCAGAGCATTCCAGAGATGTGGGCTATTTGCATCAAGATATCAGTGGAAGCCATATTGTCAGTCTGGCATTGTGTCCACGGTTAAAGGAGTTTAAGCAAAAAAATTAAAACGTCTGTCTTTCTGATGTTTGGGCACGGCTTTCCTCTCTTGTAACCTCCTTTAGTCCTTCTGAATTCTAGTGGGTATAGGCCCAGTCTAACCAACCTTTCCTCATAGAAAAAATTCCTCCATACCTAGTATCAACCGAACGAACCTTCTCTGGAATGCTTCCAAAGCCAGTCTGTCATTCCTTAGATAAGTGGACCAAAACTGTGCACAGCTGCCCCTTTCCTTGTCAACCTTCTTGTCATTCTTTAAGACCCTTCTTAAGAATGAATTTAGCTTTTAGTCACAATTAATAGTAAGCTGTTAACTCATTCAATACCTATTCACAGACAACACTAGTGTAAGCTCTAAAAATAGGTGTAAAGGCAGGTTAGGAGAGGGGTACAAACAGTGTACAGAGAGATATTGACAGGAAAGTAAGTGGCAAAGTTGGCAAATGGAGTGTAATGTAGGAAAATGTAAAGCTGTTCACTCTGGAAGGGAGAACAAAAAAACAGAATATTATGTAAATAGAGAAGCATGCTACAACACAAAGGATCATGGGGGTACTTGTGCACAAAAAAACAGAAAGCTAGCACACCAGAGGTACAGGTAATCAGGAAGGCTAATAGAATGTTGGCTCTTATTTCAAGGAAGTTGGATTATAAGAATAGGGAAGTCTTACTGCAACTGTACAAGTTGCAGCTGAGACCACATCTGGGGTACTGTGAGCAGTTTTGGTCCCCTCTTTTAAGGAAAAATATCATTTCATTGGAGGCAGTCAGAGAAGGTTCGTAAGATAATCCCTGGTATGGAGAGATTGTCTTATGAACAAAGGTTGGAACTCTACTTACTGTAATTTAGAAGAATGAGAAGTGATCTCATTGAGACATATAGGATTCTTAAGGGGCTTGACAAGGTAAATGCTGAGAGAACGTTACCCCTCATGGGGTAGTCTAGGACCAGAGGGCATAGTCTCAGAAAAGACAGTGACAAGGAGGAATTTCTTCTCTCAGAGGGTTGAGAATCTTTGGAACCCCTTGCCACAGAGAGCTATGGGACAGAGTCCTTGTGTATATTTAAGGATGAGATAGATAGATTCTTGTTCTGTAAGGGAATCAAGGGTCATGGGGAAAAGACAGGAAAGGAGATGTGAGGAATGTCAGATCAACCATGATCCTATTGAATGGCAGAGCAGGCTCAAGTGGCCAAAGAGCTGAAATCTGCTCCTATTTTGTATGGTCTTATGACCTAATCCACATACAAAGTTAAAATTGGACTCGTTAATATTTTTGCCTCAACATTCATATTTTTCTGATTACATATTTGTGGAAGTAGCTGGGATATGTTTCCATGTTAAAGAACTATATAAATGCATACTGTTTGCCATTTTACCTATTTATCAGTTTTTATAACAGATGAACACATTTCATTACATATGAGACAGAGACTTTGAACATTTTTGATATTGGTTATGATGCCAAACTATATTTTGGAAATGTTAATCTTGGCTTGTGATGCCAGCTGCATTCATTGGTGTTTTAAGCCATAAAAACTTCTCAATTTTTCAATTTATGTTCCTATTCAGCTACTAATTAGCTGTACATTGCAGAAACTGCTCAATTTTAATTGCCATAGAAGAGCATCACGGGTGGCATATAATACCTAATCCAAATCTTTGAAGAAACAGGTGAATGACTTTTGTTTTCCAAAATTGAATGTAATATTATGTTATCTTCTATTTTTCTGAAGGTGAAATGTTTCCACAAAGATAATTAGTGAATATTTCTTCATCTTTAAGAGCAATTGTGCTCTTAAACACCATCCATAAAAGTGCAGGTCTTTAAGTGTAATTTCCACTCAGATCCAATATTACTTAACAAATTTACAATTTATTGTAGAGTAATATCCAGCACATTTTAATTTGGTAATATTTGTCCAGTAAGAAAGCTCAGGGCAGTAAACAGTGTGAATGGAAGGTCCTCACTATTTATATAGCAGCACATTAATCATTTAAAATCCAAACAGCTGCAAATATGCATTGTGCTAAGGAAGTCTGTTTTAAGCAAGTATAATAGATCTTCATTTAGAAAAAGGCAAAAAAACAAGTGTTTGTATCAACATTTGGCAAAATGTAACACGGTAGCACTGTTAAAATTGATAAAACATGTTATTTTACATACAGTGATCTTAAGTCACAGATATTTATCATTTCTTATTTTTACTACTGTTTACAAACTAGATGCTAGACAATTTACCAATCATTTCTGCAAAGGCCAATCTTACCATCCTGAATATTCTTACTTAGACAATTTCATTTATTTATTGAATGACAGTCTAATCCTCCATCCTCTACTGTATTTTTTTCATTGACCTTTCACTAATTAGCCAGACACAGAGATGGATGGCCAATTTCAATAGATCCACTGAGCAGTAATTCTCTTGTAGTAAGTACTGCGGTTACTTCTTTAGTTAATTCTCAACTAATAGAAACCTTTGAGTATAAAAGTGGAACCAAAACATATTAATGCTTTTCAGGTCAGTTATGGTTCATGTATTAATGCAAAGCTGCTCCAATTCCACATTAATGCAAATCATGTAGTGTAACTTGTAAATTAAATTGTTCAAATCTTGTGGATATATTTTAGTTAGTTTTGCAAGGTATAATTCAGCAGTGAACCTTGCAATGTAATATTTGCTAGTACGTGCATTACTTCCTTACAGTTATGTGATGAATAATTCTTTCCGGCTAATTCCAAAACAGAATATCAAAAATGCAGATTAGGCACGCGTTTCTTCATCTTATGAACTATAATGACTGCTCTTGTTCAAAATGTAAAGCTACTCAATGGCAATTAATTAAACAAAGAAGCAGGTAAAAAGTGCACCCTAAGGAGAGAGCCACATACTCTTCCTGATTTATATTGAGACAGTCTAAATCCAAATAGAGTGAAGCAAAGTTTAAAAACTTTGTGAACTTGATTTCTAACCTTGCATTCATAGAATTGCTACAGTGTGGAAACAGGCCATTCAGTTCACACTGTTCCTCCAAAGAGCCACCCACCCAGATCCATCCCCCAACTCTTACCCTGTAGCCCAGCATTTCCCAATTCTAATCTACCCATTTGACACCTCTTGACACTACAGGCAATTTAGCATGGCTAACCTACACCTACACATCTTTGGACTGTGGGAGGAAACCAGAGCACCTGGT
The DNA here is from genome assembly GCF_021869965.1 of Rhincodon typus. Classification (NCBI taxonomy): domain Eukaryota; kingdom Metazoa; phylum Chordata; class Chondrichthyes; order Orectolobiformes; family Rhincodontidae; genus Rhincodon; species Rhincodon typus. The sequence continues at coordinate 16,237,559 of NC_063355.1, read as the reverse complement.
AGAAACCCACACAGACATGGGGAGAATGTGCAAACTCCACACAGACAGTTGCCCAAGAGTGGAATTGAACCCAGGTCCCTGGCACTGTGAGGCAGCAGTGCTAACCACTGAGCCACTGTGCTGCCCCAAATTTTGCCAATTTTAGCAGAGATCTAAATATTCCCTGAACTTCGTTAATGCTCAAACTTGATCAGAGTGCAGATCCAAGAGGTGAAAATATATACATGTCCAGAGCTTCTATCTTTTGGACTAAGGGTACTGTGGAGCTTGAGGATAGCTTGGGTCTTGCATCAAGTTGTTTTGTATCTACCTCAAAACTGATACCTCTCCTATAACAACATTGCTAAGTATATGAAATGTGTTAATGGAAAACAAACTAGAACACAAAAACTCAAATTTTTTCTTGCATCCGAAATGCAAAACCTTTTGTCTTAAATTATTGAATATCAAACTTTCTTAGCTCTCAACGTGCTTACTTGTGCAAGTTCCAGATGTGGAGCTGCATCATATAAGGTAATGGTGATCTTTCAACAGCAAATAAATGATGGATATTTAGAAAGATCTCAAAATACACACAAGTACTTTCCCGATTACGGTTTGCAATTTAATTTTCAGCAGTGCAAGGTCTCAGGTTGCCAGTGGACAAGCTTGGTTCAGTGCACTTTTGGCTGCAATGACTTTTTAATTAACACTTTGTTGACAGCTGAACAAACATGCATCTGTAGTCAAAGGAAGTCAAACTAATTACTGGTCAGATTCATTCATAAAGCTTACAAGCGCCACTTCTCTGGGTTTGCCTGCAGGGATGGTTTAACTGGAAGCCAGAGGAAGTCAGAAGTCGAGGGACAGTGCTCCATGTCTGTTTATTTCCTCCTGCATCTGACTACAGCCCTTGTTGTCCATCCTGACCTGTGAACCCACACAGGTCACAAGGTCAGAAAATGCAGCACATTTTGATCACGGTCATGGCTGCTTCCCTTTTATCTATCAATAAGGGGTATTGTCTACACATTCAATTAAGTGCCATTGACTAATTTTGCATTTCAAACCAAAAACTGTCATTAAAGTTCATAAGATGAAGCAACACGTACCTAATCTGCATTTTTGATATTCTCCCCTTTTGGAATTAGGAGGAAAATACTATTCCACACGTAAGTGTGAAAGATTCTAAAAGGTAAAATATTGGATGTACCTGCATATATTGTAAATAAAGAAGTCACTGCTGAATTATACGTTGCAAAGCTCACTAAATGCATACCACCAGTTCCTGTCGTCTCATGCATTAGGTAAGTGGAGGGTTAAAACTGGTTAACCCTCTAATATAGGCAAGAAAACTGTTGTGTGTAATTTACCAATGTCTGTTCATTGTGTTGTAAGCAGTTTGTTAAATTGGCGCTGTCTGCTGTTTTAAATGATTGTTCTTTGAGGGCAGTTCTACCTGTGCTGTTAATTGACTGTACTCATTAACAGGAGGTTGTTTACAAGAACCTCTTAAAGGGGACATGGCTGCAAGAAGTGCTGGAATTGTCTTGAAAAGGTGGTTTGGTAGTGTGAGGAATGACTGAACATGCCAGCAAGCAAGCACCAGAATTTTCTTTTCACACAGAAACACTTGATACAAGTTACAATGAGGAAAGGAGACGTCCTGCATCCACAGGGGGGCAGGAGACACTCCAGATATATGATTAGGAGGCAGTTCGAAAAGTGGCTGCAGAGGTCTCCTATTGGGTTTGACATTGTATGTCATTGTACTGTCCTGTAGCATACTGAGATAATTTATTATGTGAAAGATGCTATGCAAATCCACATTGTTGTTGTTCTCTCCTCTCACCAAATCCCAGCCTTGGTCTCTTTATAACTTCAGATAGCCAAGAATTGGAGCCTTCCCAGTTCGAGGAGAAGGAGAGAGAAGTGAAGGTGACGAGACAACATCAATCTAACACTCACACCAGCTCAGAGACTAACACTGTATGTAGAGGTTAGGATAGAAGAGCAATCTAGACATGGTGAGATTCTGCCATAAGGGTATAGGAGCCAGGATGGGAGGGATCGCTAGTACAGGTGTCAGCTTGACATGGGGTGATGTTGCATGTTAGTTCTGCATCACAGATAACAGATCAAAATTTTGGTGAGTCAGGCTGTAGATGAAGACAGACATGTGCATACAAACCTCTTCACACAGATGATGCCCTGCAGATCTCAAACCCAATCTGTCGTGGGCTACATAGCCCCTGTGAAAAGCTCTATAGGGCTCAATTTAACTCTCAAATTACTTAGCTTTCAATGCACTGTGAATGTACTTGAGTAAAATACCCTGTATTCCCTTCTAAGTTTCAAAATAATCCGTTTGATACCTGTGTAGGTTTGTGCCACAACATCATCTGAGGATATGTCCGTCACCCTGAACATTCTGACTATAAACTATCCTTCACATGCTTGGACAGTCACTTTTGCAAGAACAATCTGTTTTCTTGTGAAAGGTAATATACACATTACCAACTCGATTTCATTAAAGTCCAACGGTACATATTAAAGGCACTTAAATTTTGTAAATCTGTAATACCCAATCTTCAGAGGAACCAGCAAAAATGGGGGTTCGGACAGCAAGTAATGAATAGACATCACACAGAAGAAAACAGACATTCAAAAATAATTGCCAGGTCCATAAACAGATGTGGAAGTGACCCCAGGTTTCTTATTACTTAACTCATACAGAAATAAGCAGTTGAGATCCACAACACAGAAAAGTTTATGGTTTTTGTTGTGCCATATGACCCGTGAAGCTAGTTTCTCAGGCATTTGTTAGGAACCTGATCAGGTCAAAACCACTGTTGATCAACATTTGCAGCAGTTAGACTGCGGCATTGTGTCTTTTGGCAAATGGGGTGCCAGCTGAGTGATCTTGGCAACATGTCAGGATAAACAATGTTCTTATAAGCAACAGGGTGGAGACCCTGAACATTTACACAAAGCTGCGATAGTTATTCGTCAGATTTCAGTCCACATACCTGGTCAAATAGTCTTGTGCTATCAGCAACTCGATCTGTAAGGAGCCAGTTTTGTAATTCACTCAGACTTCATTCTCGTAACTCGCGTAGATAAGACAGTTCCATGTCAGTCATCATTTGCTCCAAATTAGTTTGTAATATGACACAACGATGTTGGCTTACAGACATGGAAGTGCTGAAATTAGTGCCCAGTTGTGATATGTTAAAATTGAGTCCAGGATAACAGATCTTCTACTTACCTTATTACCCTGTTTTCATGCTGTATGGCTTCAGCTGTGTACCCACGAGTCTGAAATAATATCCGCCACTTTTTTAACACTGTAGTTTTCTAAACAATGTAGAAAGCCATACAAACACTGCGGTTCTGTCTCAGTATATGTGCTACAATTTAACGCTCATGCTCACCATGTCATCTTGTGTTAAAACTATCGGGAACGGAGTTTCCACTTTGAATTATCCAGACTTAAATTACACTCAAAATTCTAGCACTTTTCCTAATTGAATATTTCTCTCAAGTTCCTCTAAAACTCGCATATTACTGAATGTGAAATTATTACTCAAACATTGAAATTGTGTTTTTTTTAAATGATTCAATTTAAAGTAATTCCTGGATATATTTACAAATGGATGATCTGGTGTGGTTTTATTAACACTGCTGAAAATTGGTCCATTGCCTCTGAGTGGCTTGAATTCAGAAAACTGAAATGTGCTTTCAAAGGATAATATACATCAATTTACAAATTACATCGGTGTACAGTAGTCAGGCTCATAGCAACTTTAAAAAGTAATATCTAAAAGGTTTAAGAAGAGATTTATTATGCCCTTACGCCTAAAGTTTAATTTTAAGATTCTCTTCAAAGGCTAGATTTGTGGCCCGTAAGATTTAGGAGCAGGCAGAAGTAGGATATTTTGCCTATTTAGTTTGCTCGACTGTTCAATGAGAGCATGGTTGATCTGATAATTTTCACCTCCACTTTTCTAAACTTTTACTGTAATGCTCGATTCCCTGACTGATTTAAAATCTGTCGATCTCAGCCTTTAATATATTGAACCAACCAAACCCAAAAACCCTCAGAGGTAAAGAATATCATTGATTCACCACTTGCAAAGAAGAAATTCCTCATGATCTTTCTCTTAACTTGGTGATCTGGGATTGTGCCCTCTGGTTCTAGACTCTCCCACAAGGAAAGGCAACCTCTGTATTTACCCTGTCCAGTCCCCTAAGAATCCCATATGTTTCAATAAGTTCACCTCTCAGCCTTCTAAATCCCAGTGAGTACATTCCCAACTTAATGCCTTTTCATAAGACATGCAGCAGCAGCAACACATCACCCATCCTGCTGTCACTATCATATTTTATTTATTACTTTATTACTTTAGAATGCCTGCTCTGTACAATTTATTGTAATTATTTTTAACATTTAATTGGAACTTAAGCATTTATACTTAGCAAGCTATTTTTAGAAGAAAAGAGTGAAAAAAAAGAAGTAAGCACAAACTTAGGATCTTGCTTTAGCTTGAAGGACTGGAAATATTTGTTAATCACACTCACAAATTAATTGCTGTCTCTGCTGTCACTTCACGCTGTGGTTCATGATAACACTGCTGCTGGTCTCGCTGTAGGTCGGTCTCTCAATCTGCACCTTTTAACTTCTCCTGCTCATTTTTCATTCTGGAGACTTCTTGCAATAAGTCTTACTTAAAGCAGCTCTTCCACCCTCCACCTCCAATTCCCACTTTGAACCAAATTCCCAGGTATACTCGCTCAGCCCCTATCTCTCCAGCGAAGACTCCCTCCCACTGATCATGATCCTTACTGACTATATGGTTTAAAAATCCCTCTCTTATATGGAACTGTTCAGAGTCACATTTTAGTGACAGTAATCAGCACCACATTCGGAGGAGCGGCCACTTTTATAGCAAGGTGAGCTACCAATGCAATGTTTTTTAAACCACAGTGAAATATTTCAGAATTGATTTGCACTGATGAAATTTGGGCTTGAAATTACTTATTCCTTTGTTCTGATAGGCCAATTTTAGTGAAATCTCCCGCTCTCCCCAGATGTTCCATATTAAGACATGATTGTTTTTGCAACCACAATGGATAATTATAAAATTGTTTAACTACTCTATATCAGTTAAAACAGTTTTCACCACCTGAAGGAATTGTCAAACTGTGATGAAAATGTTTAATTTCAGAGAGTTGCCTTTGTTGTACTGCATGCTCAGCCAACTAATCACTGACAATTTGAATCAAACTACTTGTAATACTTTGTGTTTAACCACATTTTTCGCATTAACAGATTTTGTGTCCAATGTTTTAGGACACCATCAGAGCAGGGTATGAGAGACCCATTAGGTGACAGGAACAGAGGTAGACAGGGCACTGGGAAGCATATGGTTTTTTGAAGCAATGCTGGCTGTTTTAGGGGACACATGTTCAGGGTCAACAGGACTACCCACCTCCATGTGGCAAGTAGCAAATAAGACTCTGAATTTCTTGTTGGCTCTGATATAAGGAGCTTGGTTCAAATCTTCCAGGTAACATTCTGTATCTCACATTGGTGACAGCTCAGGGGCTTGGTTGTCACATAAAAGCCAGTCAATTGAGAGACTCTCCCCTCCAAACCCAAACCAACATTGGTTGCAAAAGAAAACTTTTGAGTGAAGTATAGAATGTTAGTGAGAAGGCAGCTCCATACTGACGCACCCTTCCACCAAACACATTCTGTTGTTCTTCTCAACATGGAAGCCTCCGATTGTCCCTCTCGCTTTGAGAACCCAGCCAGCGCCTCTCATTGGAAACAGAACCTGCCTCTATGATTCAAGGGTGGGTGGGTGCCTCCAGGGAAATCCCAATGAGTGATTATTTCCTTTTGGGGAATTGGTTCAGGACCCTGAAGCAGTCCCATCCTCTGTTCCCCATTGCCAGAGAGGAAATGTAGCCCAAATAGAATCCAGAATGCAAAAGCTTTAATAGATTTAGGTGGTTCTGAAGAACAGTGTCTGAATCTGAAACGTTAACTCTGTTTCGCTCGCCACAGATGCTGCAAGACCTGCTGAGTTTTTCCAGTTATTTCTGTTTTCGTTTCTGATTTCCAGCTTCTGCAGTTCTTTTTTCTGTCAGATGTATTTTACATCCCTACTGATAAAAAAAAAAGCTGAATCTTCCATTGTTGTTTAACAAGTACATTTCCAGTGATGTAACTATCACTGTTAACTCTAAAGGCCTTATGTACTAAAGGCCAATGCATATACAGAACTCGATTTTCTACCTTTGTAATGATGATTCAATTGCCAGTGTGAAGAATCAGCAAAGTGAGCTAAGCAGTGGGCAGATTAAAGTAAAAGCAGATTCTAATTTTCTACCCTTCAATGTGAAAATATATCTCCTTTGGATCAGCTCATCACCCAACATTAAACATAACATCCAAATCCATTCAATGTTTTAAAATGACATTCTTAAGCTATGGCCGTCACTGGCAAGGACAGTATTTGCTCCTGCAGTGCTGCTAGGTCCACAGTTTCTGGATTTTGACCCATTGACAAATGTTTCACTGTCCACCACCTTCTACCCTCAAAGCAATACAGAACAAAGTCTACAGTCCTGCATGATAGGCTCATTCACCAACGTTAATTTAACTGATCAAGTGAGTTGCTCAGATACCCTCTATCGAACTAAATCTAGTGCTTTTAGTGAATTAGTCAAAATAAAACCAAATCCATTGCACTTGAAACCCTGAAATTTCTATGGAAGATCAAATCTTGGGAGACAGATTAATAGAAGATTAATTACAGTAAAAAAAATTGCAAATTCAAAGTTAGATCAAGTTGGTCTATACTTTGGATTGCTTTAATAAATTGTGAGAATCAAGTGCATTTTTTTCCTCTTCATTTTATGTTTTTTAATGATTAATGCCCACCTAATCTGTTATGTTTTTTATTTGTTCATGGAATATAGCAGTTGATGACAAAGCCAGCACTTATTGCCCATTGCCCATCTCTAATTGCCCTTAAGAAGGTGGTATGTATATTAATAATGTGTATATTGCCTATTTGGTGTAGAGAGACACACAATGGCACTGGGGATGGCATGCTGCAATGTTGAGTCTCTGACACTGAAGCAACAATGATACATTTTCAGTGTATGGTTAAATTGTTTGCACTGTCCTTTACCCTCTGGGTGATGGGATGGGGTGGTGTAGCTCTTGGCAATGCCATTGACCTTGCAAAGCTTCTCTCAGAATTTGCTCTTGAAGTTGTCCCCCTGATCAATGTGAATTCAGTTTATCTGTTTTGGTGTAAAATCACAGGCTAACACTCCAGCTGTAGGTGAGGCCTTTTGGGTTATGATGAAAATAGCTTGCGTGAACTTGGTAAAGACATCCAGGAGTATGAGAATGTGCTCAGTTCTGTTATTACTGGGGTCAAGGACTGTAAAATCCATTGCAAGGCCCTGTAGAGGTCTTTAGGTGACTGTGAATCTCATTCTGGTGTGAAGTCACTTCCTTAATTAGGCCAAAGTACACTTCCCACAATTTCAACAGTGATCACCAATATCAGTAGCTATCTTGAGACAGTAAGATTGCTCTAGATTCAGGGTGACCATCTTTTCCAACACTTGGAATCCTAATTGCACGTGAACTGTTCCTAACACTTGACACTTGAGGCTGTCGGGAAGGATGACTTACTTCACCTCTGTCTCCTTATCATGAACCAGCCAATAGAAGACTCCATTTTACTCCCTGATCCTTCTCCAGCACCAGCTCCACGCCTGTTGGGATTCCCTTAGCAGCTGGTGCTGGCTTAGTTTATGTCAGGCATTTCAGTAATGTGCTGTCTAATGATGTCCATGTCAATCAGCCCAAGTTGCCTGAAGTTCTCTTTTGAGAGACGTAGCAGAGGCAAAACCCCACCTGAGCAAAACTGCCTGCTGCTGCTTTGTTTTTTTGCCCTTTTGAATGAATGGCCAACACTGTGGCATCCTTTCCTTCCTGGAGCTAAGCAGGTGCCTCGTCTCTGTCAGTCCTCTTTTGCCAGCAACCTGGGGATTTCTTCTTCAGCCAGCTGCAGAGACATATTAGTGATGTGTTCATTAGAAAGCACTGCTGACTTGAATCTAGCTGACGTTTGCACTGAAGTGCCAGTATCTGAGCTGGTGGAAGTTGCAGGGAGCAGCCTTGCCACATTTGTCTGAGGGGTGTCCATTTTCTTCCTCAAACTTAGAGGAGAAGTTGAAGTCCTGAGGAACTGCGCTTCTCAGGGTGGAGAATAGGCAGGTGCTGCTAGTGCCTGCAGAAGACAAGAGAGGGAATGATTCCTTAAGGGGATGGATGGAGTAAATGCTGACAGGACGTTTCCCCTCATTGGAGAGTCTAGGACCAGAGGGCATAGTCTCAGAATAAAGGGGTGCCAATTTAAAACTGAGATGAGGGTGGTTTCTTCTCTCAGAGGATTGAGAGTCTTTGGGAACTTCTGCCATCGAGTGCTGTGGGGACAGTGTCCTCGTGCATATTTAAGGCTGAGATGGATAGATTCTTGATCAGTAGGGGAGTCCAGGGATTATAGGGAAACACAGGAAAGCAGATGTGACAAATGTCAGATCAGCCATGATCCTAGTGAATGGCAAAACAGGCTCAAAGGGCCAAATGGCCTACTCCTATTCCTCTTTCATATGGTCTTAATTGCATAATCAGAGTAGAAGCTTGGAAATGGTACGAATACAGCACTTGACAATGAATCTTATTGATTGCCAGGGCATAGAGGTCTCAGCATCACCACATCTAGTCCTCTGCCACTAAAATAACCACTCTCTCCTTGTAGGGGGTGAGGAGACAAAAGTTGGGTACCATACCACCACTCTGGCCTCTCTCTGCCCTACTCTGGGCCATTTTCTCTTGGACAAGAGAATGGATTGAATGAGGTTAAAGTGGTTGCAAGTCTGGTGCAGGTAATACACAGGGCAGGAAGGGTAAGTAGTCTGGGGGCTTGGAAGCAATTGAAGGAAGATGCTGCCTGCAACAGTGATAGACTATGGGAATTGATGGGATGCGGATACAGTGACAGAGTCAGAGAGAGACTGTGATGTAGCAGAGACAAAATGGTGCTAATTACCTTTACAGAGCGTGGAAGGTCATTAACACTCTTGCAACATCGCTTGATGTTCCAGCAGACCATGGGCACTGCACTTACCTGCCTGGCAGCTTCAGAACAGGCTGGCAGGATCTGGTGCTGTGGTGTCCTCTGATGACCCTGAGGGAAGAGGATAGCATCCTCTAGGTCCCATGAGGGCTGCCTTTTCTCAGCCATATCCTTTTGAATTGAGCAGCAGATCACGAATGGCATTTCCTGGCTGGCAGCGACTGACCTGGTGCACAGCTGGGTTTTAAATATAGTGCCAACAGCATTAACCAACAGTGACATGTACGTCCACCCTCTGCTGAGCTCAGAATAGAGTGAGCACGGTGTCATAGGGGCATGATGTATACATGATGAAACGAGCAGCAGAGAATTGTGTGAGCAAACTCACTAGCGCCCACGGACAGAAATGCTCCATGACGCTCCCGGAAATTGAAACTTAGTTGACTTTTGATGAAATTCAGTCTGGTAGAATCAGAAAAAGGATGTAGCAAAGAAAGAGGGCCATTCAGCTAGTTGTAGCCATGCCACTTCACTACACTCAGCAAAACATTTAGTGCCACACATTTCTCCACCCCACTGCCTCTTCCCTGCAGCCTGCAAATCTTTCTTCTTCTGATAATGCTCACATTTTCTTTTCAAAGCCGCGATTGAATCTGCTTCCGCCACTCTCCCATACAGTGCAGTCCATGCATGAAAATGTAGAAAAGTATATTGATCGGTTTGTCTGCATTCATAGTGGATAGATCACTAAAATGCAGTTAAGGCATTTGAAATAGAACTGCACACTGTCACTAAAATCATTCACTACTGTACCTCATTCTCTCATTCAATATTTCTTTCGACATTCACATCAATGCAGTAATAAGAAATCTAGCCTTTGTCTAAATATGTAATAGCCCTTCCTTTTAAACAATAGTTCCCTTGCTAGAATCATAGAATCCCCACAGTGTACAGACAGGCCATTTAGCCCAACAAGCCCACACCAACCCTCCAAAGAGCATCTGACCCAGATTCATCCCCATAACCCTGCATTTCCTGTAGCTAATGCATCTAACCTACACGTCCCTGGCAATTTATGCACAATTTAGCATGGCCAATCCACCCAACTTGCACACCCTTGTAGGAGGAAATCAGAGCACCCAGTGGAAACCCGCGCAGACTCAAGGAGAAAGTGCAAACTCCACACAGACAGTCCCCCAAGGTTGGAATCAAACCCAGGTCCCTGGCACTGTGAGGCAGCAGTGCTAAACAGTGAGCCAACGTGCCACATCTGCTGAGCTTCTTTTCTCTAGATTTTACAGAAGGCCTCAACACTTTTTAACAACAATTTGCTAATTCATGCAATTTGCCACAGGAGGACAACATGAAAAATTGACTACGTCCTGACTGCTTTTGAACATCTCACTCTGAAGTGATTTGTTCATTTATATTCTGTTGGAATTATCCAATACAAATGGAGCTTTTAAGACAAGCCTGCAAGGCAATTGTTTTCCCGTTACAATGCATTACATTAGGTAGCCTGTGTACAGTATGCACTTTGGACAGCGTGATTGATAGTGTACATTTATAAGTGGGTGGTAGACAACCTTGGCAATTTAAACTAGTCAGCAGTAATTCTACATGGGCATCTTGCCACATTTATTCTTGGGCTTCTTGTTCTTTCGCCTCTCTATGGGCCTCTCCACTCAGGTGATTTACTGAGCATCTTTCCAGTTTGGTTTCTATCTGTGGCTGGTTCCTCTGTTTGTTCCTGGCAAAAAGCCAGTGAAATGGATTGGATTTTGAGGCAAGCGTCTGTCTTCAGTCTCAGTAAGCTCACAGTACTGTTTGCATTGGGGAATTTTGCACAGTAAAAGATACAGTAGGAAGGTGGGATGATTTACTATTGTCTAAGAATTATTAACTTAAGCCTGTGCCTTTTAAATCACAATGTCTATGTTAATTTTATGTAAATAAGTAGCATACACTACTACAGGCAAACCAAAGCTGAAAATAGAGTCTGTGAACCTACAACCATGACAATTACCATAAATTGTAGCATACAAATCAACCTAGAGTAACAGACAAGAACATTTTTCTGTCCCTAAAAATGATATTTTTGTACACACCTTGGGTATAATTTTAAATCACAATCTTTTTCAGCCATGATGTCTTCTACTCTCATGGGTAGTCAGCCACAATATTTCAGCCTCCATATTATTTTACTGGCAGGCACCTTCCAACTGACTACAAGGCGTTCAAACAGATGATGCAGGCTGTGTTGCAAAGATACATGGGAGTTAAGACATGTCAAGTCTTTGTGTTAGATGCTGATGACATTTCAAATGGTGATCATTCATACTTATGCCATCAGGTCATCTTTTATACTTGGCATATCAGTTGACCCTATTTAGTGATGGATTTTTTGCAAAGCTTTACTCATGCACCAACATCAACAGTGTATCATTCACCAAGCCTCCTAATAGATCAAATTGTAATCGTTCCACTCTTCCAGCACAATGGGCTCATTAGCACAGTCAGGGTAGGTCTTGATGTCTTCAGGAGTATTTCAGAAGGCTCCTGCCCTGAACCACTCTCAGCTGTTTGACCCTCTGCTCTGTTAGAGAACCTGTGAGAGACCTACTTTGAGCTAAAGGACCTGATTGTTATCTCTGAAATTTCTGAAGGATCTATGCTTGACTACAGCCTTGTTCTCACTTACGACCAGTCCCTTCGCCATGTGAAGAGGACAGCTTCTACATGCACACTGGTAAGAGTCAGCTCTATGTCCACATTCTATCTAGATCTCATCCCAATAATTGTGTTACCAGAGCGCTTGTCTCACATCCCGCCTCAGAGGAAATCCTATTTTCCCAGCTTACCATTATGAAGCCAAAAACCATCATCATTAGCTGTGGCTACAAATTCTGTCCCATATTACCTAGTCCATCCTTCTTATTCAAGATATTTTAATATTGTGATTATTATCAATCCCCTCTAGGCATTGCACCTAGCCTTTGCAACTTTTGGGATCTTTGGGACCTTTCTGGAAAAGGTTGTTTAAAGTTTTGGATCTATAATAAACATCTTCTCATCTTCAATGTCAACAATCAGCCTCATACTTAGATTACTCATCTCTTAGGACCTATGGAGCACTTTACAATCCAATATCTGGTTAACTAATAGTCCATAGAAATGAAATCCTGCCTCTATATTATCACAATACTTGATCAATACCAGGACTGAATGAGCAGCAATTTACTCCAATGAAATAATTCAGAGGATAGAATTTTCTATTCTCTTCAGTTTCTGTCACAAACTCCACTCTGTTCTCTTTGACTCCCTCAGGCTTATGCAGACTGTGCATAATTTTGGGTTTTATTTGACCCTGAGATGAGATTCATGGCAGGCAACTGTCTAAGTCCTAAGACTTCCTATTTTCACCTCCATTTTTCTGTTCTTGAAACTCTTCTCCATGTCTTTGTTACCTCTATACTTGATTCTTGGAATCCTGTTGAGTCACTCATCTTCTAACCCTGGCAGATTTAAGGACATTGCCACTGCCAATTATAGACAGCAATTGCAGTTAAGTGCACCTTTAACATAGAGCTGCGGAATGAAAATCACCAAGTGCTTTGCGAAGGTTTAATCAGAAAATGTAAACTAAGCTGCAGGAGAAGGTGAGAAGAGGGGGCTACGAAATTTTTACTCAAAATGATTTGCTTTAAGGAATGTATTAAAGGGAAGGGAAAAAGGGGCAAGAGAGAGAGAGAGAGGTCTGTTTATTTATTTATATATCTAGAAAGACATAGTGAAAAGTGTTTTGTCATTGCAATCCGGTATCATTTTGAATTACAAAAAGAATAAAACAAAATTACATAAGTAGAGTTCATCTTTTGTACAAGGGGTCTTCAAAGACTGCTCCCAGGCTTTTGCACAGTGTCCTGAGCCTCAAGGAGTCCATGCTTCAGGCACCATCATTGCGACCGGCCGAATACAGGCTCCCGGCCTACTGCAGCTAGTAGCCCTTGCTCTAGGCACTGCCATCGCTGCAGCTGATACCACTCCAGCTTTCCCACCATGTCAGAAGATGAAGAAGTAAAGAGAAAGGAGAAAACGATAAAGGAGAGAGAAAGAAAGGAGCAGATGAGCTCAGAAGCCCAAACACTCCCTCCCGTGCTGGCACCACCATCTAGACATGGCGTGCTCATTGTTTATACATTTGCTGTGTTTCAAGGTTTAAAGATGTGAAGAGATTGAGGAGGGATTTTAATCATGGGCACAAGGCATTTAAATAAAAGGGAAGCAACGATGAGATAAATAGAGGGAGGAAGAAGACTGATAATGTTAACTGTGGCATGAATCTAATGTCAACCAGACACTGGAATGAAGAACAGCAAAGCCTCCTCACCAGGGAGGAAGTTACACCTCAGCTGCTGAAACTACACCTATTCCCATGTGATGAATTGCTTGATGAAGCACGGGTGTCCTGATCAGGAAAAGGGGACTAGAGATGAAGATCCTCTCCCTTACTCCATCTACAGTCCAACTGTGGGTTCCCTACCTCACCCCATCCCAGATCCGTGTGGAGTTTGCACATTCTCCCCGTGTCTGCGTGGGTTTCCTCCAGGTGCTCCGGTTTCCTCCCACAGTCCAAAGATGTGCAGGCTAGGTGGATTGGCAATGCTAAATTGCCCATAGTGTCCAGCAATGTTTAGGTTAGGTGTGTTAGGCATGGGAACTGCAGAGTTAGGTGAGTGGGTCTGGGTAGGATGCTCTTCGGAGGGGCGGTGTGAACCTGTTGGGCCGATTGGCCTGTTTCCACACTGTAGGGATTCTATGATCTATGATCTACGATCTCCCTTCCTCCTCAGAATTGTGGCCAGGAAGCTGGTGGCTCTTGATAATTGGCCATGGTGCGGCCTTATTGGAGTGAGGGCAAACAGGCCTAGTCTAAATCTCACTCACCCAGTTAGAATTTCTGACAGATCGGTTTTGGGTGATTATCTGTACACACTGCAGGCCTCAGGCCTGTTGTGAGATAGGGAGGCATGTTTCTTGATAACATGCCTGCATGCCTTATGGCACCACACCATTCAGCCAGGCTTGGATCAGAAACAAGAAAGAATAAACAGGAATCTCAGTCCTCCAAACAGCTGTGCTGGATTTCTAATTCCATGCGGAAAATTTCTCACTGTGTCCATTTCTACAGGATAGAATCACATTGACATTATCATTATAAGTACTTCCAGCTCTAGGTAATTCACTAAATCTTATCAAAGATTGTTTTTGTTCGGAATATTTTAATTCCATTAGAGGATGTGTCTGAAACAGTTTTAAAAGGGAAATGGAAATTCTTTCAATCCTTTCAATCTCCTGTACTTTTTCCATATAAATGATTTGGGAAAGTGTCTCAGTCATGTAAGCTCATCCACTGAATGTGCAACACAACAGCGCGCTAAAGTTATTATTTTCAGCCTGATTTGGGTTATTCACCAATAGACGATTGAATCAAAATGGGACAAGTTCATTAAGTACCAAACAATTACAATAACAACCCACCTCCTACTAGTGGAACTATCATTGTGCTTATTTGAGTGTATACTTTAAGACAGTTCCTTTCGGATTAGTGTTAAAACGCCTCCCTCTATATTCCCACCAGGTATGGGCACACGTGTAATGAAGATGCACATCAAATACGGCCAGGATTTTTGGATATACCCCAGTGCCTGGCTGTTTTACACAACTATGCCCTGGGATTTCCTCCAGGGTCACACCCAGACATGAGACTAGTGCCCATTCAACTGATGTCAAGTACACTCAAATTTCCTGTTGATATTATTAGAAGATACCTGACTTTAACATGGGCACCAATAAGAAGGACCCAAAGAAAGCACCGATCTTGCACCATATGTTTCTTCTATAAGCATGAACACTGAAGATTCAACCCTCCAAGCTAGAATTAAGGCAAATCAGGCACTATGTTTAAGAACTTGAAGTCATGAAAGCTTTCCAACTTTTAATGTGATTTGTACTGAAGTCATAAAAAATCAAAGACAAAGAAAATTACATCAGATCACAATGAAAAGATTTTCTAACATATTCGAAGAAAAAACACAATAAAATGTGGGAAAAGGACTTTGCTTCCTGCTGCTTCCAGAAATCTGGTCCTAATTTGAAGAGAAACTTCAAGCGAGACCAATTATAGTAAACGTTAAGATGAATCCATTAAAGACGAGGGAAGGCCCAGTTTAATGGCTGGAAATGGTTCAAGCAGAGGGATTGATTGGTGGCTTTAATGATTGTGAAGATTTGGGGTAAATGCAAAATTTATGACTGTTTACACCAGGCATTTGATTTACACCTTGCTTACACATCTCAATTGTGTCTGTAATTGGGTGGGAATAAGTAGGGTGTTTAACACCCAGTTGCCTAATCTGAAAGGAACTGTCTCAAAGTAATCATAACAAACATGAAACATTCACTGAAACATAACTAAGCAGTGGAACATCTGTAAATATTTATATTATTTATTTCCAAGGTAAGTCATAACTGCTCAACTCCTTGCATATAAACATCAAAATGTTTAATACATGCAAGTTAGTTTCATCATAAGGCAACCTTATGGAATCTGAATACTTTTCTTAGTATATTCTCAATCTTTTTGCAGAATTAATTAAAAACAGAAAATATTGTTCAGCATGTTGAACTGATTCAGATGATATTACAACAGAAATACGAATCTTGTTATAGCCTCATTGACTAGGAGTGAACCCTACACCTTAATATTCCCATCCCTCACTCGTGGCCAAACAAATAAGATCAGGAACAGGTTACGACTAGAGGCAATCAGTCTTTCACAATCTTTTTCATTTGTTTAAAACATATTGTCCCTTTCATAAAACTGGCCATACACCCAAGATACATCAAAATAGGAGTAGGCCATTCAGTCCATCAAGTTCACTCCAACATTCAATGTGATTGTGCCTAATCCTCTCTCTCAACATAGTACTCCTGCTCTGTCTCCCCTTATCCCTTGAGACCTTTGGCTTCTATAAATCTATTTCTTTCCGAGTTAGATTTAGTGATTTCACTTCCACAGCATTCTGTGGTGAACAATTCCACAGGTTCACCATCCTCTGAATGAAGAAATTACTCTACTTCTCAGTTGAAATAGGTCTCCCAAATGTCCTGAGACTTTGTTCTGGACATCCCAGCCCAAGGAATCAATATTCCTGCATTTAGTCTGCCCAGCCCTGTCAGAGTTTGTATATTTTAATGAGATCCTTTCTTATTCTTCCAAACACCAGTGAATACAGACCCAGTTAACACAATCTCTCCTCATATGATAAACCTGCAGTCCCTTGTCTGCCTTCTGCAGGGGCTGTTCCCTCCCGGATGCCCTGGTCCACATTTCCTTTACTCCCAACATCCCCCCACAGCCCTACAGCACCTTCCCTTGCAACCATCGAAGGTGTAACACCATTTACTTCCTCCTTCCTCAGTATCCAAGGGGCCAAACATACCTTCCAGGTGAAGCAGCACGTTACCTGCACTTCCCAGAACCTAATCTACTGCATTCACTGCTCACAATGTGGTCTCCTCTACATTGGGGAAACAAAGCGTAGACTGGGTGACCGTTTTGCAGAATATCTATGTTCTGCCCGCAAAAAAGACCCTGAGCTTTAACAGCACCCTGTTCCCTGACCAACATCTCTGTCTCAGGCTTGCTGCAGTGTTCCAGCGAAGCTCAGTGCAAACTGGAAGAACAACACCCCATTTTCTGTTTGGAGACACTGCAGCCCTCCAGACTCAATATCGAGTTCAATAATTTTAGGGCCTAAACTCTCCCATGCCCTAATCCCCAATCCCACACACAAATCCTTGTTATCATATAGTCTGCCATTACACACTACCTATGGTCAACCACTAACAGTCTCCATTAACAACTATTCGCCCTCCTAGCCAGATCGTTTTCCACTGCTTTGTCTGTCCAACTGTTCTTCTGTCTCTTTGGGCTCTATCCCCAACTATCGTTTACTCCTTACCCCCATCTTCTGCATAAAAACTGACATTTTTCTAGCTACCTGAGGAAGGGTCACCGGACCTGAAACATTAACTCTGATTTCTCTTCACAGATGCTGCCAGACCTGCTGAGCTTTTCCAGCAATTTCTGTTTTTGTTTCTGATTTACCACATCCGCAGTTCTTTCAGTTTTTATCCCAAGAATCAGTCTGGCGAACTAATAATGATTGAATGAATTACTGTTGAAAGTTCCCATTTTGTGGATAATTATGCCCGTTTGGAAACCTTCAAGGTGGTCCTTTCAGATACAGCACCGATAGGAATGTATTACATACATATTATTTACTAACAAGCTGACAACAAACATCAATACAAGTTTCCAAAGTTTCTGTACAGTTTAATAAAGCTATTTCCAGTTTATGATTAGTTGTCATCTGCTATCGATTTGTTGGAGTTCCTCCCAGACCTCACAGTAGTGGAGATCAGCAGGAATCTTCCAGAATTGTCCTCTGACCCAAACCAGTGCAAAGTGCAGCTTTTTGATGCTATTGCTAAGTATTACAGTTAATCACAGGAAATGGGTTAGACATAGCAGTAAAGTGTATTAATAAAACTACGCCAAGTTACTGTTCTCAAATATGTCAATGAATTTTTTTGAAGTAAAAAGACCTTTTAAAAAATGTTCTGAAATGCTGCTCTCGTTCACAGGAGAGTTTATATCAGAGCTTCCCAAACTATTTTCCAAGTTGACCCCATTTTAAAACTTGAAGGTTCGTGGGCCCCCCGATGGGCAGCACAAACAAAGCCACAGTAAAGCAGCACAGTAATATTCGGCATGTACTTTGTAAATGTTACATATAATAGGTTAACATAATAAGCTGTACAAAGATCTAAGTTTTTAAACTACTTTGCAAATTGTCATTATTTTGTAGGTTTCGGCGACGATGTTCAAATTCAATGGTGACAGATGACTATGTGAAGCCAATTTTCCCTCCCAGCCCAATTGTAATCAGGCCCTCTCTCCTTTCAAACACACGCAAATAGAGTACACATTCAAGTCACCTTCTCAAACACATTCAAAATCATTTCCTCGTCCCCCTGTCTTCCCAATCCCTGTGGCTCACATTCTCCTCACTCAATACCTCCTCTTCCCAATCCCCCTTCCCCACCCAACACACACCAGATGGAACAAAAACAGAAGTTCCTGGAAAAGCTCAGCAGGTCTGGCAGCATCTCTGAAGAAAAAAGTCAGAGTTAACGTTTCGGGTCCGGTGACCCTTCCTCAGAACTGATGGTAGTTGGGAAAAAGTGGGTTTATATGCAGAAAATAGGGAGGGGGTTGGGGTAGGGAGTAAACGATAGGATAGAGCTTGAAGACAGAGAAGAATGGTTGGATAAACAAAGGAGGTGATAATGATCTGGCTTGGAGGGTGAATAGTTGTTAATGGGGACTGTTAGTGTCTAACAACAAGGGGTGTGTAATGGCAGGCTATGTGGTAACAAGGCCTGGTGTGTGGGGTAGGGGTCTAGGACATGGGACAGTTTAGGCCCTAAAATTATTGAACTCGATATTGAGTCCGGAGAACTGCAGGGTCCCCAAGCGGAAAATGAGGTGTTGTTCTTCCAGCTTGCGTTGAGCTTCGCTGGAACACTGCAGCAAGCCAGAGACAGTGATGTTGGCCGGGGAACAGGGTGGTACGTTAAAGTGGCAGGCAACAGGTAGCTCAGGGTCATTTTTGCGAGCAGGATGTAGATGTTCTACGAAGTAGTCATCCAGTCTACACCAAATGGTCTTCTTAACGTCCTCCCTGATGCAATCACTCATTCTTTTTCCAACCTTCATTTTCTCACTTCCTTGGTCAGCAGCATCCTCAGTATTTCTCCCTGTATGTCTAGTTGAGAGTGCCTGCGAAACAGAGTCATAGGCTCTAGGTAACAAAAGCCCGACAGGAACATAAACAGCGTGACATCTGAAGTGACCACGTATCACCGTGGCTCAGTCACGTGACCTCTCACATTCAGTCAGGCACTAAATTATACTTGCCTGCCTCTGTCTACAATGGTATAGTGCATAGTCTTAGGCGACTGTCTGTGTGGAGTTTGCACATTCTCCCTGTGTCTGTGTGGGTTTCCTCCGGGTGCTCCGGTTTCCTCCCACAGTCCAAAGATGTGCAGGTTAGGTGGATTGGCCATGCCAAATTGCCCATAGTGTCTACGGTGGGAAATACAGGGATAGAGTAGAGGGTAGGTTTGGGTGGGAAGGTCTTCGGAGGGTTGGTGTGACTAGATAGGTCGAATGGTCTGCTTCCACACTGTAACTCTAAACGTCTCACACTTGAGCACTTGTTGCTAAAAGTGCTTTCTGAAGTCAAAGTGTATTTTGAGCTCCCCCTTGTTATTTGGTTGCATTGATCCATTGGATTTAGAGCTATCCTACTAGAATCTCTGGAGTGGTTAGCCTCTCCTCCGGAGTGGTTAGCCTCTCCTCCACAGTATTGTTCATGGAATATGTTTGTCACTTATATTTCATTCAATTTTTTAATTTCAAAAACAATTACTTTATTCATAAAATATCTTTATATACATACTTAGTCACTGAAGCAGTTCGGTTCTGTACAGTAGCATATGAAGAAACAAACATTGGAATTTGACTCTATCCAGCAAACAAACCAAAGGTATCCTTTACTTGTACAAAATTGTATTTACATACATTTAAGGCATCAGGGAGGATCCAATGTCTGAGTGGACTCCCATTTAACTTCGGCAGAAAGACTTTAGATGGTGGTCTTTCCCCACTGTGCCCTCTACCTTTGAGGAGGCAAGCTCCAAATCAAAACAAATGTAGCCTCTTTGGCCACATCTGGGTCACAATCCATCATTCCGAAAACTATTTTAATGCAGTGACATGCAAATGAACTTCGGGGAAACTTGAGGGACAAAAAACACATTCATACTAACACAACCTTTGTGGCTGGATTGGTGAACGCGGCCAGAATAAAAACTCTACCTTGATCATATCTGACAAAAAGACACAAAACATTCCCTAAATTTAATGTTTATGCAGCATATCCATTCATCAAAGAGATTCACCATTCAATCTTTCGTGCATTTAAATAATCTGAAGATTCCTCCCATACAAATGGATTCACTATCTTAGCAACAAAAAAGCCTAACTGTCTGGTCTAGAAAGGACAGAACAAAAAAAAACCTATCCAAACTGCCTGTCATGTGTAACTGAATATCCCTTTAGGATTAAGAAGGAAGAATTGTTTGCAGTAGTACAAAATGGCTGGGATTAAATGATGGGCATCACAATAGAGAGCTGAGAATTACTTTGGTTGCAATGTGAAAATATTGTCAGTTCAAAATATTCCCAGTGCATTCTAACATTATATCTTATTCAACTTACAGTGTTGAATTTCAAACATTAATTAAAAATATTGCAATACTTGAGCCTTTTTTAATCAAAATATAGGGTCAGTGATTTTACCAGCTGCGTCAGAGGAACGTGTCCTGTGGGTCATTCCACATGGTGTATTAATTGAATTCAGGAGCATAATTTGTACCTAGCGCAGGTCTTGCAACATACTATCACTTCTCTGTGCAGAGATTGACTGCTGAAGTATTTCAAGCAGATTGGTACATGGATTCTTTGCAGTCTGCTAGAACAGGATATTCCCACAGCCTATGTTGCAGTGATCTCTGTTCCCTTCATGCTATCAAGCACAGATGTTAAAGGTTCTAAGCTTCACTCCTACACATGAGCAAGATCAAGAATGGCCACAGTGAATTTGTCTGCATCCATTTTGGACCAAGGTCAAGACAGCAATTTTACACACAACAGATTACTTATTTTTGTAGGAGAAGCACAGGAATGTTTTTTTTTCCCTTAGTGAGACAAAGAATAGAGATGCTGCTGGATAATTCTGATCACGACATCAAAAGTCAGGGTGACAGCATGCTGAGGTCACAGCAAGAGTCGCTTTTGTCTCTTCACTACACTGAGTCAATCACTCATCCCCATTATATGTCTGAGATTTTTTTCAAGTCCATCAAGTCACACTGTAAAACCACTTATCTCCATAATTTTACTGAGTGAATTTACTCAGTCCATCAATCCAAATGCAATCTAGCATTTTAGCTCGGTGAAGTTAGAGCCACTGCAGCCTATCAGACTGGATCTCAGGCTCAATGTCTTCTTGTGAACAGTCCAGTCACTCATTTCGGCAGTTCCAAAGGCAATTTCCATATTTTCTTACAGAGTCAATCAGAGAGATCCAACATTGATCTCAATTATCCTTAGTTAAGTAAATCATTAAGTCCCATTGTCAATCATTGCATTTTCTTTTTTAAAAATTCAGTCCATCAGACTCAATATTGATCTCAGTGATTTTTCAGTGAATCAGTCTAGTCAGTCACTTAGTTGCAAGGTTCCTGCTTGCGGCAACAATTTTTCATTCGTCCAAAGTAATAAAATCAGTTTCATCATGAATCTTTACACGTTCTGATCAAAGAACCAAGTCGCACTACCTAAAGAGCTGAAAGTTTTTTCTCATGTTCTAGTTAACTTGTTCTGTCATTGAAAATGCACACAAATGGCTAAACTGGTTTGCAATGTTATTACAGTTTCTGAAGCGTTGCTGTGTGCAAAATATAATCATCTATGTCAGAGTGACAGCATTTCAAAGGAGTTCACTTCATGTGACCTGCTGAAGAATTAGGAGCGTTGGAGTGGGGAGTAAGTTACTGAGTAGGGTGCACTTGGCATCAATTTTAGGTCACTACTGTTCTAATTTAGATGAATAGTCAGAAATGCAGTGCAAATTGGTCCAATTTGCAGATGTCATCAAATCACAAGGAACAATAGATTGGATATGGTAGCTGAGAATTTGCAAAATATCAATGTAGGCACAACATTGCTGAATTGGCAATTGAAACGCACAAAGAATATTCCAGAAATATAAGTGACAAACATATTCCATGAACAATACTGTGCTCACCAAGTAGGAAGTTGAAAGGAAATGAAGGCTCAAAATGTGCAGTGAAAGGAAGCCAAGAGCAAACTGTGCAGTGTTAGACAGACCACACCTAGAATATTGTGTCCATGTCTGGCAATGCAGACACAAGTTAGGAATCCTTGTACTAAGCCTAAGTACAGAAAAGAGCTAAGCTATTGAATTGTGGACTTAAAAGTGTGAGTTTTGAAAAAAAAATCTCACCAAGTCTTCAGCTTCCTGCATTGAAAGAAGCATCTAAGAAACAATTGTATAGAACTACATAAAATAGTAAACACAATGGGAAAAGTCAACCATCTTGAACTAAACTGTAAAAAATTGACAAAAATAAACAGATTCAAGTCAGTTAAATAAGAATAAAAATCACAAAGTTCTGTTTATATAGAATGATCAACAAATTGAATGGCATCCTGGATAGAATGGGAGACCTGTAAAGTAACAATTGGTTGCTGTATGGAAGAACTTTAGTATCTTTCTGTATGAATGATACAAAATGGGCAAAGTTCTCTCATAATCTTGCTTTAGGATATTTCTGTAAGACACAATACAACTATTTATAAATAATTAATTTTCTCATTATCTACACTTCATCGAATTTAATTTGGCCATCACTGCAGGTGTAATGTTTGCATGTTTACAATGTAAAGTTATTTTTCACAGAATTTACTTCTAATCCATTGTGTGAAGTATTGGAGGAATTATGGTTTGTCTAAACTCTCAAGATTCTTTTTAACTTTTTTTTTCCATTTGATATCTTGTGTAATGCAAAGCCTAAATGTGTCTCTTCCCATCAGCATCTGTTCTTTAACAAAATAATGGTTCAATTGCCAATAAAAAGCACCAGACTTCAAATCTGGGGTGAAATTAGTCAGGTAGGGCTTGTAGTTACAGCAGGTAATACTAAAACTGTGGTGCACTTTGACAAGATACCGGGTTGAATCCACAACGTGTAATTATTTTATATTAAAATATGTGCATAGTTGGCTTGTAAATAAAAACATTTATTACCATGATGTAGCTGGAGTAATAGCAGACCTCTTTGATCACCACTTTTATTGCTAGCAATGGTCTTAGCTATTGCTTGAAGTTAATAGACCAATTCAAAAAAGGCCGAAAAACATTCACTCTCTAGTTCTGACTTCAGGCATTAGTGGCTTGTCACAGCAACCTTAACAACACGTCTGGTGTAAGTGTAGCTTTGTTAACACTTATTCTTATCAATTAACCAAATACACAATCTGAAATACTCAATTGCGAGGACTTGGCAGCAGAGAACATAGGCCCGAAACGTCAGCCTTCCTGCTCCTATGATGCTGCTTGGCCTGCTGTGTTCATCCAGCTCTACACCTTGTTATCTCAGGAACTGATAGCACTAGGTTTTATTCTAGGAGTTTCAGTCAGATTCTAACTGAAGTGCTAGGTTTTCCCACATGCCATTGTTACACCCAGACATGGTTAACTCAATTAGCCGTGGTTTCAGATGAGATGACCCAAATCAGAAAGCTCTCAGGTGATAAGGAATGAACTGACTGCCCTTCATTATTCACATGTCCCCTCGGTTGGTCGCAACAAAGCGAATTTAAAAGTGGATCTCTTCCCTCATGGATACCTTCCTCCTAGACCCAAATGAACTGATGTTTTCAAGGAGCTAATTTAACTAGGTTTTCTTTAGATAACAATGAATACATATATTAATTACTAAATGCAAGAATGAATAGTAGCACATGTAGGTACAGATTGGAAATAAAAGGTGAGTCTAAAAAGATAAAAGCTAAATAGTGCAGATACACAGATCAGTCTCTGAAATGTATGCAAAAATGGATAGTTCAACATCGTGCTTGTTGCAAAGGACATTACTAGTACTATTGACATTGCTAAGTTGAATAGGTGGTTTCAAGTTTTTAAATTTTGTGCGTTGGTTGACATTTTGTTGTTCTGATTCATTTCAACTGTGACTGAATTCTAGAATTCAGAAAACTTCTGTTGCCCTGTTTTCTTTCTGGCTTGCTATCTTGCTGTCTTTTAGCATTCAGAATGAGACAGTCCCCTTTAGGGTAACACAGGTGTGGCCAGGGGATGGTCTGTTGACTGTGACTTTTTCACAGCACGTTATTACATAAGCACAGGCTCATAGACACATGCGAACCTTAGCCCCACTAGCTCACGCAAAATCATTCAGTCAAACTAGCACACTCCAGTAGAGTTGAAACTGGCTTTTTAGCCTCCTATTCTTGTATATTCTTCAAAAGGGAAAAAAAAACACAAAATATGTCTGCAGTTTGTGAAATAATCTTCAGGGGATGACTTGCTATTGAGTAGGAGGTCATCAACACCTTTATTGTCTCTGTAGTCACAACACATCACAGTTCAGTCGGTTTTGATTTGCCCCTTCCTTGCCTTGTGGTCCAAAGTTCACTCTGTCTCTTTTTGTGTGATATTCCATGACTCTCTCTCCAGGTAGCCACTTAATTTATATCTGCAGCCCATTTTTGATTGCATCAGCCCTCTTTAGAACAAAGAACAAAGAAAATTACAGCACAGGAACAGGCCCTTCAGCCCTCCAAGCCTGCGCCGATCCAGGTCCTCTATCTAAACCTGTCGCCTATTTTCCAAGGATCTGTATCCCTCTGCTCCCTGCCCATTCATGTATCTGTCTAGATACATCTTAAATGACACTATCGTGCCCGCCTCTATCACCTCTGCTGGCAATGCGTTCCAGGCACCCACCACCTTCTGCGTAAAGAACTTTCCACGCATATCTCCCTTAAACTGTTCCCCTCTCACCTTGAAATCGTGACCCCTAGTAACTGAGTCCCCCACTCTGGGAAAAAGCTTCTTGCTATCCACCCTGTCTATACCTCTCATGATTTTGTAGACCTCATTCAGGTCCCCCCTCAACCTCCGTCTTTCTAATGTAAATAATCCTAATCTACTCAACCTCTCTTCATAGCTAGCGCCCTCCATACCAGGCAACATCCTAGTGAACCTCCTCTGCACCCTCTCCAAAGCATCCACATCCTTTTGGTAATGTGGCGACCAGAACTGTACGCAGTATTCCAAATGTGGTCGAACCAAAATCCTATACAACTGTAACATGACCTGCCAACTCTTGTACTCAATACCCCGTCCGATGAATGAAAGCATGCCGTATGCCTTCTTGACCACTCAATTGACCTGCGTTGCCATCTTCAGGGTACAATGGACCTGAACACCCAGATCTCTCTGTGCAAAAGAGAGAAAAAAAACACAATTTTGGTATCTCAGGTAAAAGTGTTCACAGTACTTTGGGACTCTGACCCATGAGAATGGGTCTCTAACTTAATGGTGCCAATTATGTTATCAAACAGGATTCTGTCCTAAAGGCACTCTGATCAATGGGTGAGCTGCAGAAAATGGTGAGAAAGGAGAGAGGAATCCCATCTGGAGACTCTGAGGGTTAGATCCTTGATGCAAATATAATCCAATCCCCAAACCTGGTAGACGACAATAGTTTGGTGCTGTCTTCATCTAAAACAGGCTGTGATGCTAGAAAAGCAGCTAAAGGTTTGGGATTGGGGTGGGGAGTGGGAGGAGACAGGAAGAGATATACTGCCTCTCCTGATCCACAAGCAGGGCTGTAAAAGTAATAACCTTATTTCTCAAAGCTGTCCTCACCGGCCTTGAGTTCCTGTGTTTCGAAGGCCTGGTAGAAATTAAGCTGGTGAAACAGCTCAGATGTGAGGCTGTCAGTTTGATTATAATGTTTAAAGAACAATCCATCTACTGGGAGTGCCCTCCATTCTACTCACCTCCATGAAACAACATGATTCAAGATGTGTTGGAGCCAGCTTTGAAATTTTTAAAACTTTTACAATTGCCCCCAAATCTGTTGATTTCCCATGGTTTTTGTTTGCATTGAATTAAGCTTTAAATAATAACCCAAGCAAAGGGATAACAAGCATTTCATCTTATTATAATCAGCAATGTTGCTGTTGGGGTTCAATGTGTCACGCTAATTGGAGCTGCCAGTATAGTTTGTTGTCCCTCTTTAACACACACAACCACTTGATTGACTGGGATCATCTAATTCAACACAAATGAGGAACTGAATTAGAATGTGTTCTGGTGTGTCTGGTTTATTAGCAGGTCAGACAGTACCTTTCTCAGCTACACCTTTTATATATATATTCTTTTACCTTTATCCTTTCAAACCAATCCCCTTTGATGCAACATATTCAGGTAAAATGGTTTTCCCAGTTCAAATGTAAAAATCAAGTACAGCTTAATGGAGATACAAAGAATACAAGGCACATACATTTTAAAAACAGCCTTTGAATTCAACAGCTTTTGAAAGTTACAGCATGATTTTCAAAGCACTACATGAAAAGGTAGCAGCAGTAAGTGTCCATCTTTCTGAATATGTACATACTGATCTTTCCTATTCTTGCCCAAAAGGGAAAAAGAATCATCAGCATAATGTACAGATTAACTTGTGTGTCTTGGGGGAATAATTCAAGCAGGCTGCTTACTACAATGTTGCATATACTACTGTTGATACGTGAGGGTAAAACTCATAAATAAAGGCCAAAAGCTGTGAATTAAGGATCAGAAAAAAATAACATGCAATTTTCAATTTACAAAAGAAGATCTGCTTTGTTTCAATCTCATGATAAGTCTATATCTGTTCATGCAAGTTCAATAGATATCCTTAAATAACTCCACAAGGCTCCAACATAGCAATTATATTTTTTGTCTGCTGGATACATTTGCAGACGTATCAGACAGATGAAATTACAAAGAGAGCAGAAATCGTTGCTGCGTTGTGATAGAAGCTATTAAAGTTGCATACTGAAATGACAAAGAACATATTCAAGTGTAAATTCCATTGCATCTTAAAATCAAAAGTGCCGATGGCTCAGATTCTTTTGGATAGCTCACATCTTCAAATGTAATAATGAAGCTCTATGATTGAGCCTGGATTCGCTTGATATTCTGGACAATTTGCTTTTAACAACTCAAATAGAACTAATGGCATTTCGGATAGGTTTGCAACAAATACTCTCCCATGTGAAATGTTTCATATTGAATCTGAATTTGTTTTCAATTACACGTCAGTCAGAAGTGTATTCCATCAAAGTTATAGTTCTTCCTTTGGATGATGCCATGAAATCCATGTAGCTGTGACGTTGTTCCCAACCAATTTCCTTATGGATGAATACTGTAATTATGCATAACTTCAGTTACAAATTGTGATGGTTGCATCAGGAAGAAATTTGAGTGTAAGTGGAAATTTAAAAGGATAAGTCACTTCAGTCTTCAGAATGGAGGCTCTGTTGGGGTAGAATCCTTACTGTCATAGCAATATCAATGAAATATTTCAATCCATTGGAAGGCTTGGTGAAGACTGCAAAGGGAAAAAGCAAAAAGTCAGGCAAAGTTAAGCAGAAAAGAAACTCTAGATGGCTGTGTAATCCAGCATTCAATGAAGGGTCTAGGCACGAAACGTCAGCTTTCCTGCCCCTATGATGCTGCTTGGCCTGCTGTGTTCATCCAGCTCTACACCTTGTTATCTCAGATTTTCCAGCATCTGCAGTTCCTACTATCTCTGATTCAATTCCTTATCTGCTGGTTATTCAAGTGGAGATACCTTTTGCCTGAGGTAGTTACAGAGATAGATTAGTTATTCAATGATATTAACAACAAAAATCTGCATTGTAACATGCAATAGAGAGGAGAAGGAGACAGATTTCAGCTCACAGAACATTAATTGTTACTTACTGTGCCAACACAACATAACGCCATAACTCCTTAGTTGTATCTGTGACACCACACCTGGAGTATTGCATCTCGTTTTTGTCCCCAGGAGGGAGGTTGTTATACTGGAGGCAGTTCAGAGTAGTTTCATTAGGTTGATTCCAAAGATGAGGAGTTTGCCTTATGGAGAGACATTCAGCAGTTTAGGCCAATATTCATGAGATTTTAGAAGAATGCAAGGAGATCTAATTGAGGTATATGAGATGCTAAGGGAATTGACAAAGTAGATGTAGAGAGGATGTTTCCTTACATAGGACAATCTAAAATGAGAGGTCATAGTTTTAGGATAAGAGATAGCAGATTTAAAATAGAGACGAGCAGAAGTTACTCCTATCAAAGTGCCATGAATCTGTAGAATTCACTGCCCCAGGATGCAATGGATGCAAGGAGGACATAGACAGATTTTTAATTACTAATGGGTCGCAGGGTTATGGAAAGTGGGCAGGAAAGTGGAAGCGAGGCCGTCAATTAGTGGAGCAGACTTGAGAAGCTGAATTACCTGCTCCTGCTCCTAGTTCTTATGCTTTTATGTTCAAGTTTCCTTATTGTATTTGGTATAGGTTTGCCCCAACACTCTGATTGTGTGGATTATCCATCCCCCACAATCACTGGCAGGTTGGTACAACAATATCTTGGCATGTGCTTGGTGGAATTGGAACATACATGGATAATCAGGCTGTGCTGATCACTAGTTACTTCAAATTGCTTACTTTCTAGCCTTTCATCTTAAAATGGTGAGTTGCAATTTGGTCACTTCTAAAGTAGCAGTGAGCAATGGGATAAAAAAAGTCAGCATTCACAGATTTTCTTTGTGCCGTTGGATCTGCTTCCCAATTCCGAAAAGAAAGACAGTCATTGACCTGAAACCCAAGGTTAACAAGCGGCTTCCAATCTGCTTCAATTAAATTTATTATTTATTTAAGCACAGGGAGAAGACATGCTGAGATTTCCTGGCCTTAATGTGACACAGTTCTAACTAAGCAGGAGTGACCCTGTGTTTTTAAAACAGCATGTACTCTGACTTACTATAAGCAACACAACTGGAGATCCATTAGCCTTTTTTAAAAGATTGGTTTCTTTTTTTCTTCGTGGTTAGTTATAGATTTTCTTGGCACTAGAGATTGGCCTTGTACCATTGTCTAGATTACTGTATGACCAGCACAAATATGAAGTGGTTCCATCTTTTGTGATGTGCTCCATTGTATTTGTGAAGAGTTTGCTATCTTTGTGTGAAATTGCATTAGAGCTAGTCAGCTGATCACTGAGAGTGAAAGTGAATATTGACTCCTTCGGGCTATGCCTCAACGAGGAAGCTGTTCGAAAAGCTTCCACGTCATAAGGGCAGAACTATTAGGCTGAAGGCAGAAATGACAGTGCAATGAAAATCTCTTGTTATTCACATGATCTGTGGAACAAGGGCATAAGAAGAGGATAAAAGTTCCTACAGGAGAGAAAGAGAAGGAACATGACAGTCATTCATGCCATTTGAGAATAGCCTATAATCATGCCATTGTACCTCCAACCACATCACTATTATTTAGTAGAGAACAATTGATCCAGTTTTATTTTGAAAGCTCTAAATCTGAAGACAATACTTCTGATACTTTAATAGAAGCAGATAGTGCAGGAGAAACTCAACAGGAATGGCAGGAGAAACTTTCAGTTAATTTTACAAGTCTAACATGACTCTTTTTCGGAAGAACTGCTGAGTTTCTCCAGGAATTCCTGTTTGTATTTCAGATTTCCAGCATCCATGGTATTTTGCTTTCACTTACGTTACTTTCTTTACTTGGTTGTCCTCTTGCAATCTTGACCAAAGGGTTTCTCTGAAGTCCTAGAATATGAGGGCGCCACCACAATTTGCCTGGAACAGCCAACCCAGCACAAAACATGAAGGAATTTCAAATACTAGTTACATTACTAGCACAAATTGAGATTCTAACCATATTTGCACTGATTTAAATAAACCTTACACAGGAATCTAGGCTCACTGTGATAATGATGGGCTGTGGAAGTAGTCAAGCAATACTAAAGTGGCAATGATTTTCCTTTGACTGATGTCAACAAATTGCATTTGATATTATAAGCCTGACTTTTTTTTTCTTTTTTTCCCCAAATTAGACACAATGGGCTACGTTTTTTCTTCATATTTTAAAGAGCAGGGGATTAAAGTGACTTCACAGTTCCACAGACATTATCCATTTTTTGTAAACATTAATGCCTATTCGTGAAAAACCCAAAAGTGTACCTGAGCCCTCCAAAAATTCTACCTTATCTCTTCAAAGAAGTCTGGTAGGTCAGTATTCTTTTCTCAACTTCATAATGCCCGCAAGTAGCATTTCAGAAAAATTTCTGAAAATTGCTTCCACATAAAGGAAGATGTGTTTTTAATTGTGATGCTGCATGTGTGAACAACACTAAGCTGTTGCCTTTCCATGCACAGAGACTGGCTGTGAGAAAGGAGCGTAATGGGATTTCTCAACAGAGGCCCCATTTTGTCTAAGATGCAGAGCCCTTCACTTCGATCAACATTCAGGCCTTTATCTTGATAGGTTTTCCAATTGTGATGTCAGAATTGTGAATAAAAAGCTGATATAATTTTTGCCAACTCAGATATTGCGCAACATGTCTGGCACTTCATTTGTATCAAAAGACTTGTACTTGTCTGCCATATTCATTTCCTAAGTCAGCATTTCTAGTTTTCTACATCAACAATCTTTACATTTTATGAGAAGTTAATGATTGTTCTGCAGTGTGCGCAGGGCTTTACTTGGAACTGGAGTGAAAACTCTCTCTCTCATTTCAAACAGGAAACTCCCACAATCATTGGTTCAATTCCATGTGAGAGAATTTTATTTGATATTATCACCTAATGCCAGACACCTCATGAAATGAAGGAACAGCTGATGGGTATATTAATTAAGATTTAATTGCATTTGGATTGGTTGTATAAATATGGAGACTAGTAATCAGTAGGAGGTGAGTTTTATGTAGTGTGGTTAACTGAAATACAAGTCTCTCATAAAAGTGCGAACTTGAATTCTGTTTATGTGCAGTTTCTCTTTTGGACTATAAAATGTAAACCCTACAACCTCTAAAACTCTATGTCCTCCAACTCCAACATCCAGTCTTCTTTCTTCTCCTCACAACTGGTGATCATGTTACCAGAAGTTGTTGTGAACAGTCCCAGGGTGAGGTTTCTGATGGCTCCAGATGCCATATCCCAAATCATTAAGCTCCTGATTAAGGAGTGATGAACTGGCTCCACTTCATTCACCTGCTCCCTCTGTTGGTCACAACAATTTAAAGAACATCCCTTGCTTGTGGTTAACTATCTCTCAAATCAATTGGACTTACACCTTAAAAGGAGCCAATTTAGGAAAAGGAAGGGAGTCCATGATCAGAGAAAGTTGAAAAGACCAAAGACTTGGAACATTAATTGTCCACAGATGCTCTTGAGTTTCTCCAGCATTTTCTGTTTCCATTCAGATTCCCAGCATTCACAGTATTTTACTTTTATTCTTATTTTTGCAGGTTGTTTGAAATTCGTTTGTACTGGTTTCCTTTGACAGTGGCTAACTAGCAGGATTCAGAGACAGAAACAATTTTTCCACATCTGAAATAACTGCACAGAGGCTGGCATCCTTTCACCAAGTCACCCTTGATTTACTTGTGCACAGTGCACTGATTGTAGCCAGTCAGCTCGGAGTCAGTCCCCGAACTGAGGAGATTCTAAATCCCCTTTGAATATTGGTCAGCCAGGCCTTTCCTGATTGGCCCAGGTTAACAACCCCAATCAAGGATCTCATAGTCAACAAGACCCAGCTGGTTCCAATCACTACATCCTTCCCCACCTCTGCGAGCCCCCCATCCCCTCCAAGTTCAGGGTTGTAGGCCTGGTCTTTCTCTTGTAGCTTTTCTTGTGACATTTTTGCCCCAGGTCCAGTTCCCCTGGTTCGGACTCTGACACGGGCAGTGCGTACTGGACCATAGTCTCTTGCATCCAGGGCATCTCAGGAGGGTTTCCTGCTCTTCTTTGGGCGGTAAAAGTAACAAGGCTACATCTATTTTGGACTCTGAGGTTTCCTTGACCCTAGACAGAGGGGGAGAGCCTTCCGTTTCTGACAGGCCTTCTGGCCGTTCTGAGGGGCCAAGTATGTTTTGCTCCTGCCCCGTTTGTGAGGTAACGGCTTTCAGGTGTTCCACGTGTTTGTTCAAGACTGTATCACCTACACAAACTTTGTAAGTCATGGGACCTGACCTCGCATCAACCTCACCTCATAACCATATAGGGCCATTTCCATGGTTCTGGCACCAAACTTAGTCCCTAAGTTAAACTGTCCCTCTCGCTTAGAGGCGACATGTGGCTAGCATTGGTAATCCCGCTGCCATTTCACCCTCCCCGACAGGTCTGGGCGTATCAGGTTTAACGTGGTGTGGAGTCTTCTCCCCATCAGCAACTCTGCTGGTACTATCCCAGTTGCTGCATGCAGGGTGGTCCTATAATCAAACAAGAACCGGAACCGTTTGGTTTCAAGTGACGCTGTAGGCTACTTCTTTAAGCCTGCCTTCAACATTTGCACTACTCTTTCCACCATACCATTGGACGATGGATGGTATAGAGCTTTCCTTATGTGCCAAATGCCATTTGACTTCAGGAAATATTTGACTTCCCTGCTGGTAAATGATATCCCATTGTCTGTGACCAATACTTCTGGGAGTCCATATATCGTGAACGATGCTTGCAGCTTCTCAATTGTCATCCCTGAGTTTGCCAAATGAAATTTATGCACATCCAACCATTTTGAATGGGCATCCACAATGACTAGGAACACTGAGCCCATGAAAGGTCCGGCACTGTCGACATACAACTGAGTCCAGGATTTACCTGGCCATTCCCATGAATGTGGGGTTGCCACTAGTGGCAATTTTTTTCCTTGTTGGCAATCCGGGCACTGCCCCACCAACGCAGCTATGTCAGCATCCAACCCTGGCCACCAGGCATAACTTCTTGCCAACATCTTCATCTTGGAAACCCTTGGATGACCCTGGTGGAGTTCTGCCAGTATCTGGCAGCACCTTTACTTGGGACAATCATCCTTACTCCCCACACAGTAATATGCCGTCCTCAACGGTGATCTGGTCTCGCCGGATCCAGAAAGGTTTCAATCCTGGTTGCAACGGCCCTTCTGTTTCCCCCATTACCACCAGCTGTTTTAGTTTTGCTAGGACTGGATCTTTGTGTCCACAGCAGTGACCAGAAGGGCGTCCAGGAAGTTTAAAACCAAAATGGACTCTTTCAGGAAAGGCACCACTGGTGGAGCATTTGCTAGTGGGAGGCAGCTCAAGGCATCCACATTTGCCACTTGGCTTCCTGGACAGTGTTCTAACTTGTATGCACGGAGAATAAGGGCCCAACGCTGAATTCTACACAAAGCTATGGGCGACACTGCCTTGTCTTCCTTCAGTAGCGCCAGTAGAGGTTTGTGATCTGTTGCTATGACAAATTCCCATATCAACCTTGTCAAAAATCCCAATATAGATTCCACTGGTTCTCTAACAGCTGAATAAAAGTGATAGTGTCTCATAATAAGAGAAGGTTTGGGGTCATAATATTTCTTAACCAACTCCATCAACTCTTGAAAGGTTTTAGTGTTTGGTCCCTCTGGGAAAGTGAAGCCCCTTATAACTAAAAATTCTGTGGGTCTGCAAGCAGTCAGAAGGATTACTCATTACTTTTCATCTGCCCCCAATGTCATTTGCCTGGAAAAAATATCACATTTCTTTCCACATACTGGGCCCAGTCTTCGACAGCAGGATCAAACGAGTCAACCCAAATAAAGGCACGATGCCAGAAATGCTTATTCCAACTCCAAGATGACTGTTGCAAGCAAATGTTCTTCAGGCCCATACTGTTTTCTCCTGTCAACACTGAAATAATTGCACAGAGGCTGGAATCCCATCACCAAGTCACACTTGATTTACTTGTGCACAGTACACTGGCTATGGCCAGCCAGCTCAGAGTTAGTCCCTGAATGGAGGAAATTCTAATCTCATGGTCATTTTGGTCAGTTAGGATTTTCCTGATTGGCCCAGGTTCACAAGCCCAATCAAGGATCTTGTAGTCAACAAGATCCAGCTGGTTCCAAGCACTACAGTTTCTTTACCTTCAGTGCAGCGGTGTTAATAGTTGTTCGCAAACTGTGTCCTTCACACTGCACTAGTTGGCACACTAGTGTGGCAGGTTACTAACAGACACAGACCTGAGGTTGCAGCTGGATTTTTTGTCTATCGATAGAAAAGTAAAACACAAGTATATTGGTGGGAGTGTGCCTCCAGATAAGAAATGGATGGGTAGTCAGCATCTTATTATGTCTATTTTTAGGCTTTCTTTTTGAAGTATCCCTGACTCTGTACAGGCATTCCAGTCCATGGGTCTACATAGGTCTCTCCTAGACAGTCACTGAATTCACATCAGCAGCCATCCTTTGACTGTAGTAGCCAAAAAAGCACATATTGCAATTAAAAGTTCAATATCTCAAAGAGTACTTCAGGTTTCTGATCTGTCATCATGGAATAATGTAAAAACATACTTCTTTGAATGTAGGAAATGTTCATTTTATCAGCTGATACAGTGCTGTATACATATAATGATTTAGAAGGTCTTTCTTTATGAAAATGGAACCATGCTATCATTAATTATGATGGCTTTTAATTATTAGATACTAAAACAAATTGGGGGCATATCTAATACAACAGCATTCTCTATGATTCTGAGGTGAAAGGCTGAAAAAGCAAAAAAAAATATTCATGTTGGTATTCATTCGTGGGACATAGATATTACTGGCTAGACCAACATTTACTACCCATCCCTCATTGCCCTTCAGACTGCGTTGGTGAACTGCTTTCTT
Organism: Rhincodon typus; assembly: GCF_021869965.1. Taxonomy (NCBI): domain Eukaryota; kingdom Metazoa; phylum Chordata; class Chondrichthyes; order Orectolobiformes; family Rhincodontidae; genus Rhincodon; species Rhincodon typus. The sequence goes on along the minus strand of NC_063355.1, from coordinate 16,202,687 downwards.
CAAACAATGCAATCCTTGGGACCTACACCCACAATGCTGTTAGGGAGGGAATTCCAGGATTTTGTCCAAGCAATGATAAAGAAGTGAAGGAACGGCAAGATAGTTCCAAGTCAGGATGGTGTGTGACTTGAGGAGTCTTTTCAGATGGTCATGTTCCCATGTACCAATTGCCCTTCTAGATGACTAAGGTCATGGGCTTGGAATGTGCTACCGAGGGAGTCTAGGTGAATTGCTGCAGTACATCTTGTGGACAGTATGCACTGCAGCCATTGCGTGTCAGTGATGGAGACAGTGAATGAGAAAGATGGTGGATAGGGTACCAATTAATTCGGTTGCTTCGTCCTGGATAGTGTCAAGCTTCTTCAATATTGCAGGAGTTCAGTTCAGTTCCTGAAAATATACCCCGAAAAGCTGATAATGGAAGAATCAGTGATCATTGCATTACTGAATGTCAAGGGGAGATGATTAGATTCTATCTTGATTGAAGTCTGGCATATAAACGGCAGTATCATTTGCATGACATATCAGCCATAGTCCAGATCTTGCCACATGTGAACAATTACAGCTTCAGTATTTGAGCAGTTATTAATGGTGCTGTTTATTGTTCTGCACATTATACAATTATCAGCGCACATTTTAATCTCCAGATCTCCACATCTGACATTATGATAGAGGAAAGATCATTGATGAAGTAGCTGAAATGATTGGGCTTAGATCATTACTCTGAGGAATTTCCTGCAAGTGAAGAACTGGGACTGACATGATTGACCTCTAATGACCCAACCATCTTCCTTTGTGCTAGGTTTAATTCCAAACAGTACAGAGCTCTCCTCCCCGAGTTCCTGTTTTACCAGATTTCTTCATGCCATATTAGGTCAAACGTTGCCTTGATGTCAAATATAGTCACTCTCACCTCAGAATTCAAATCTGTTGTTCACAATTTGGCCAATGCTGTAATGACGACAGGATCTGAGTGGCTCTGGCAGATTCCAAACTGAGTATCAGTGAGCAGGTTATTTGTAAGCAATTTCTCATCCATAACTTTGCTGACAACCAAGAGAGATGACAGGATAATAATTGGCTGTGTGGGATTTGTCCTGCTTTTTGGGTACAGATCTTCCTGGGCAATTTTCCATACAGATGAGTAGAGGCCAGTGTTGTAGCTGTAGTAGAATGGTTAGCTGGGGCCAAGTTGATACTGCAACACTCATCATCAGTGCTATTGCTAGAATATTGTCAAGGCCTATAACCTTTGCAGTATCTAGTACCTTCAGCCATTGCTTGCTATCACAGGGATTGAATCAGATTAGTTGAAGATTGGCATTTGTGATGCTAGGGACCTCAGGAGCAAGCTGAGATTGATCATCTTCTCCTGGTTGAAGATGGATGTAAGTTATTCAACTTTGTCTTTTTCACCAATGGCCTCCCTCATTGTTCAGGATGGGATATTTGCGGAACTTCCTCCTGTTAGTTGGTTCATGTTAGGCTTCAGTAACCTATTGACCTAAACTTTTTGAACAGCAACATTTACCAACATCTCACCAATTAAGAAATACTCAAGCACATCAGTTCCTCCCACCAAAATGGATAACTTCATATTTTTTCCACATTGTATTCCATCTGCCATGTTTTTCCCCACTCATTAAACCTGTCAAAATCCTCCTGAAGCCACTTTACATCCTCCTCAATATACATTGCATCATCCACAAATATGGAAATGATACATTTGATCCCCACATCCAGAGCCATTAATAGAGGCATGGGGCCCTGGCAGAATCCTTGCAGACTCCCACTAGTTTTAGTCTGGCAACATAAGAATGACCAGTTTATTTCAGTTCTCTGTTTTCTGCCTTCTAGCCATTCCTTAATCTATGCCAGTACATTCCCACGTATGCTATGTGCTTTAATTTTGCTAATCTACCTCCTGTGGAGTACTCCATCAAAAGCCTTCGGAAAATCCAAGCACAATACAGTTATTGATTCCCCTTTATTATTGTAAGCAAATTTGTTCATAAAATCTTCAAAAGACTCCATCAAGTTTGTCAAACACAATTTCTCATTCACAAATCCATGATGACTATTCCCAAACAGATCACTATTATCCAAGTGTCCATTGATCACAAGAGCAGTACCAGGCTTACTAAAAATGAGGTGTCAAACTGGCCAAGCTACAACATAGGATTACTTACATGCCAAACAGCATACACAGCGTGCAGTAGACAGGACTAAGCAATCCACAAACAATGAATCAGATCTAAGCTCTGCAATCCTGCCTCATCCAGTCATTCAGGTGCAGCAAGCTATCAGGAAGGCTGAATGGTGTGTGTTAGCCATTATTGCAAGAGGGGTCGAGTACAGAAATAGTGGAGTCTTACTTCAATTGCATAGGACTGCCCCTGGAATACTAAGGAAGGTAATTATTGCCATAGAGCAAGTGCAACAATGGTTCACCAGGGTGGTGAGATTGACCTAGGATGAGAGATGGGCAAACTGAACCTGCATTCTCTAAAATTTTGAAGAATAAAAGATGATGCCACTGAAACCTATAAAATACGTAAAGGAATAGACAGAGTAGACGCAGTATGATGTTCCCCCTTGTTGGGGAATCTAGAATTTAAAAGGAAGTTGTTGCAACTTAAGACTGAGATGAGGTTTTTTTTAATTCAGAGAGCTGTGGCAGCTGAATCTTTGAATATGTTTAAAACAGAGATTGATGGATTTCTGATTAGTAATAGTGTAACGGGTGATAAGAATAGTGTGGGTAAAAGGCATTGAAGTACAATCTGCCATGTGCGTATAAACAGCATAGCAGATTAAATGGGCTGAATGGCCTATTCCTTTTCCTATGTTCCTAAGCCTTCCTGCACTCTTCATTGAATCAGTGTTGGTCCCTCAGCTTGATGGTCATGTTAGAATGGGGGAGAAGCCAGGTCAGAAGTTTCAGTGTGTGGTTGAATACAATTTTGTGGCTGCTGAGGGTCCACAATATCTCATCAATATCCAGTGGGTATCCTTAATGTTACTTTATCTCCTCGAGACTGTTGATCGTTATTCCTAACCAACAATAACATGGATAGACATTTCTACAACTGGTAGATTGATGAGGGTGAGATCTGATAAGTTACTTCCTCTTGTTGTTTCACTCATTGCCAGTCATGGATTCAGTCCAGCAGTTATATCCATTAGGACTCAGCCAAATTGGTCAGTAGCGTGTAACCAAGCCACTCTTGAAGATGGACATTTAGGTTTCCCACCCAGAATACATTCTGTGCCTTTGCCATCCTCAATGTTTTTGCCAATTGTTGGTCAACATGGAGAGTCCTGACTCGTCTGTATGGGCTGTTTAGTGGAGGCTGATAGTGAAGTGGGATGGATGGGAATCAACAGGAGGTTTCCTTGCCTATGTTTCATGCAATGCCATGATATTTCATGGGATCCGGAGTAACATTTAGGACTCCAAGGAAAGTTCCTTCCGAACTGTATACCAGTGTGCTGGCATCTCTTCTGGGTCTGCCCTGCCAGTGGGACAAGATATACAGGGATGGTGATGGTGGTGTCTGGCGCATTGTCTGTAAGATATGCTTACGTGAGTATAATCTTGTCAGACACTTTCTTGATTAGCCCGTGGGGCAACTCTTCCAATTTGGCACAACCAGAAATCACAGTGAAATAACTCCACAGAGGCCGGTATCTCGTCACCAAGTCCCCCTTTATTTACACATGGAGAGTACGATCCAGCTCCCTCAGAGCCTGCTGTCAGAGTGAATAGGATGTCTGGCACTTCATTTCTTATCCATCAGCCAGGGCTCCCTCATTGGACCAGATTAATAGCCCCAGTGAGGGAACTCACAATCGATGAAGTCCACATGGCTGACCTCGCTACAATCACTACATCAGGTGTTAGGAAGGATGTCTTTGCAGGGTCATTGACCATTGGTTCATTTTTTTTTAGACCAAGTGGTGGGTTCGTTAAAATCAAGTGGAGGCCATTTTGGAGAGTGTTTAAGCGTCAACCACATTGCTGTTGGTCTGGAGTCGTAAGTATGAGGCACATTCACCTGTAGGCTAAACCAGGTTAAAAGGACAGATTTTGCTCCCTGAAGTCGGAATATTACAAAAATTCACAATCCTTTGTCACCAAGAGACTAGCTTTTAATTCTAGATGAATTAAATTTAGTTTCCACCACCGGCCATAATGGAATTCAATCCAATGTACATAGAGCATTAATCTGGGCCTCTGAATTACTAGCCCAGTGACATTTCCACTACACCACAACCTGCCCTTGTACAAATATGAAATATGAGATTTGAAATGACATTTTTTAAATGTTTCATATTCTGAAATTGCAACAGAAGGGAAACCAGAGTTCGAAGAATAGAGTGCATCAGTGAATTCAAACTAAGTGTAGCAGTTATACTACAAATAGTGCTGATTTTTAAGGGGATCAACACTGATTCAATCCAGGTTTAGAAATGGCAATGGCAGCAATTATTGCTTTGGTAGTGATCTAATATTTCTCTAATATTAGGTAGAGGCATGTTTTCAAAAAATATTCTTGACCTGATAAGGTTTGAGTCTCCTCCTTACCATTGGCAATGCTATCGTCTAACTCCACAAGCAGGGGATGTGTCCAACTCTGTTTTAATCCATAAAACCACATAATGCACCGTCTCTTCTGGAAGGATGCAGGAACCAGATTTGTAAACCATTTACCATTCTTTCTAAAAAGAAATTATACCTTTTACTGCTCTTAACAGCGTTGCCAACTTACAGTTAAGAAGGAGCTATCGGAATATAAAATCAGTGTAAATTCTGGCTTCACTCCATGCAGTTGGAAGGCCATCAATTCAAAGCAGTAATACACGTGAGCCCAGTGCAGACCACTGAGACGCATAAACTGTAAGATCTTGGAAGATGGATTCACTATTCGAGCCAACTTTCTCAAAATGGTTATATGAGGGTAAAATTTAAATGATGTTATTACTGGTATAATGGACAAGCCAAACACTGATAACATTCCACACAATGCATTGTGGTTAACAGCTTCAGCTATCCTACAAAATTTAGGAGAGAATTACTGCCATTGAGGGCTGAGAAAAAATAACCAGGAAAATGATGAAAAGACTGAAAACTATGGCAAACAGAGGGGCTGAATGAAAGGAGGAACCAGAATAGAAAGGAGTGGAGAAATGTTGGCGGAGGTAAGTTGTCATATCAAACATTATAACCTGAAGTGCAAATGTAGATGTCTCCATATTTCTTTAGCTGTCTCATATTAAACAGTGGTCACAGTAGTTAGCTGATAAAAACTAAATAGAATCTTGATTGGTAAATATTAGGAATAGAGTAGCTATAAATGCTGAGCTCTTTGGAAAGTCCAACCTTATGTACAGAGACTCAGAAAACAGATGTGTTTTTCATTATGCTGTACTGCAGATGCTGCAGAACATACAAACCCACAAACCCATCAACATCTGTGGTGACGTCCTCTGTGGAGACACAAGGATAAGAGTTCTGAACACAGCTTGCACACCATGTCAAGCTTTTCCTGGCAGATCCTTAAAATTTCATTCTGTTTGAGCAACGGGAGCTTGAAATGCATGGGGCTGACTTTAACTCAGAGCAGGATTTTAACAGCCTCCTAGATATGCCAGGCCCTATTTTCCTTTTAGAAACACAGAGAAGCTCAGACAGTCTGGCAGTATCTGTTGAGGGAGAAATAGAGTTAATGTTTTGAGTCCAACATAACTCTGCTTCAGAATGGAAGAAGTTAAATTGGATTTGAAACCATAACTTTGTTACAGCAGTCATACTGGACCTCAAACATTAAGTCTGTTTCTCACCGCACAGATGCTGCTAGACTTGTCGAGTTTCTCCAGCATTTTCTGTGTTTATTTGAAATTTCCAGCATCTGAAGTATTTTGCTTCTGTTTGAAACTAATTAATTTTGCATTGATTTAAATAGCAGCATGTACATGATGCTGACCATTTATGCATACTTCCATCGCTCCCTGTCAGGTAGCCTTTTACGCAAGTGACTAATTCTACTTTGAAGGACTAACAGCATGGTAGTTGCAAATGTGAATACTACTTTCAAGCCAAGCATTTTTGTGGCTTGGATGTCCATATCTAATGCTAAAACCATGACCGCTGTAAATGTCCACAACATCAGCCATGAAAACATTTCCGGTGGTTCTCGACAGCTTGGGTAAAAATAATCATCAACGTTCAAGTCTTCTGTCTCTGTGCAGGAAACATTGTCAACAACAGGTACTGGAAATGAACGAGGGTGATGAGATATGAAGCAAAGATTAGTGACAGACACAGTACCATGCTCAAGCCTGTCACTTGATATTAAACAAACCTTGCTTTTCTCCTCGCTCCATCTATTTCACAGATCTCATTTGTTCACTTGCAGTTTGCCAAGTTGAAGAGGGGTTCAGTTAAGCTCCGTCGAAAATAAAGCAGGAAACTTCTCATATTTCTGTGAGAAGGTTTTTTAACATGCACTGTAGATTAAAAGGAAATTGGACAAAGAAAAATGAAAAATAAACTAATAGAAAAGAAAAGAAGAATATTTATATTCAATTTGTTTAAGCAGTCCTGGAGAATTTTTAAAAAAACTGGATAACCTAATATATTGCACTGAAGAATGTTATACAGAGAGCTATACTGCAGAAACTTTCTGCCTTGTACTCGTTGGGACAAAAGCAAGAATTCCAAGTTTTAAATTATCACAACCATTTCGACTAGAGATTAAAAGGGGCACTGGTTGGTTTGAAACTCAACTAATTAGCCAAGGCATTACCATCATCACTTTGACTACAATTCAAGTTGGATGTCTGTGATTCTCCTAATAATAGAAATTGTTTGTAAAATAAATTGTTGGAACTATCCCAAACAATGATAAATTAATGTTTTGGATGTGATCTTTTCACCAGAAATAGAATTGAACCTTCTTCTGGCAGATGAGGTCCATTTATTAGACTAAATTATTAAACCAAACAAACCTCTCTTCATTGACCATTTCATTTTTGATGGCAGGTCATGTGCAACATATTAACTTGTCTTTCTCTTCACTGCTGTTTGACCTGTTGGAAGCTTCAAGCATTTTCGCTTTCTTCAAGATTTCTCAAATGTCTTTTTTCTCCATAATTGAAACCATTTATTCACATTTCTGAATCTTGAAAATGACAAATTTTCCTCTAGCCATGACATGCTGATCTTCAAGAAACTAATGTACAAGCTCTGCATGATCACTCAGGTACAATTTTGTTTCTCTGCCCTCCGAACGACCACACTTTTTAGATGATAGCTGGATGTTGGCTTTGGCCCAAAACATTCATCCTGTTCAGGTCAACATGACTTTCCAGCTCAAAAATGCACTCATCTATAATGTACAGATACTCCTGTCACACTCTGGGTCCATGTTAAACATAGAGGAGCCTATCTATGATAATTAGTATACAGCTTTGACTTGCATTTGAACTTAGCTGAACCCAGACAACATTTGATTATAATTATTACTTCAGTAACAGAATGATTTACACATGCTATGCGATTTTTTTTTGTTATCTCAAAATCCATAATCTGCAATTTGAGATATTTGATGATCTTTGCAAGCACTGAATAACATGTAACCTTTGGCACTGGGAATTAACAGTCACCATAACAGAATAACAACCTCCCTGGGATTGACAGAGGAAGGTGAAGATCAATGCAACTTCCTGCAGCTTGATATTTTATAGATTAGCTACATTTTCCACTTTTTTAATTCCTGCAATGCTTGTTTAATTGCTGCAAGTTCCTGTGCTAATATTTTTATCTGGAAGTAATAAAAGATGTCATTGTTCATGACAAACATAAAACGTATGTTGAGCAGACTACAATCTGCACAGCCAAACTATGATGTAGCATGAAAATTGGATATCAGTTGTGATAATTATAGATTTCTTGGAGCAGTTAGTCTCTGCATGAGAGTTTTGAAGCACTTGCAGTGTGACCTGCTGCTAAATAGAAGAAATGTAGACAATATAAATAAAGGGTAAAATTAGACAGAGTACAAAGTAAAGGTTCCAAGTCTAAAATGAGTACAGGAACAGAAGGACCTGAGTATCTCTATTCACTCATCATTGAAAATATCAACAATTGGTTGACAGAACGGTTAACCAAACACTCAAGATCCTACTTTTAATTAAGCAGGGCACAGGGTACCAAAGCAAAGAAGTTATGTTAAACTTGGATCTGCATCAATTGGACTATCCAATCCAATCCTGGGTGTCACATTTTATGATGTATGTAAAGGCATCGGAATTAGTGCAGGAAGGTTTCACAAAAATGTTTTCTGGGTTGAAGACATTCAGCTACATTGATAAGTTGGAGAAGTTGGCACTATCTACCTTGAAAAAGAAAATACAGAAAGATTGAGAACCAGAAGACACAGATTGAAGGCAATTGGCAAAAAAAGTAATGACGATATGAGGAAAAAATATTTCCGCACAGCAAATGGTTATGATCTGGAGTGCACTACTTGAGACTGTGGTGGTTGAAGGTTCATTTGAAGCATTCAAGAGAGAATTGGATTGTTATCTGAAAAGGAGGAATGTGTTGAAAAGGCCAGGGTGTGGCACTAGGTCAATTGCTTCTACCAAGAGCCAGCACAGACATAACCTCCCTCTGTGCTGTAACTACTGTGTCACTCTGTGATATGAACCATTTCAGTGACTTTGCATTTAGCTCTGCTTTGTATTTTCTGCTCCAGTTTTTGACCCATCTTTTATGAATATGTCGTATGTTGCAGGAACAGATTGGCCAGTTTCCTCCTCCCTTCCAACACAGCCCCCATCTTTCCCGAGGAATAGGCACCTTCTAGTAACTTCCATGGGTTGTCAGACCTGTTGATGAAGAATACTACAGCTTAAAGCAATATTGCTCTCATCCCAGTATTCATGCAGCCACCTTCCAACAAGGTTCATGGACCAAAACAGAGTTGGGGATTCTTGCTATTCTCTCTTGCCTTCCTAGCAAATAGTACAATGTTAACAACAACTGTAGCTAACTCAGCACAGTCAGATTGAAGGAATCGTACATTGGAGCCACTTTTCAAGTCAATTATTCCAAATCACTCCTTTTGGTAACACTTTTCTAAATGAGAACACTCTCATTATACACACTTTATCTTTACAAATCATGCAGGTTTTAACTTGCTACTTACCAGTTACCATTAATCTATTACTGAGTACAGCTAATAATTCTAATAAAATTCACTGCTTGGCATTACTGCCTGTTGGTTCTTAAGTGTTTAAGTAGTCTGTGGTTAAAAATTATATCATGCTAATTTCAAAGCAGATCTATAGAAAGAGAAGGATGCTAATTGCTTCCATCACATTTTTAAAAAGCAAAGCGCATCTTGCAAACATTCCCATGAAGGGTGATATTTCTTTGTTGCTGTCCATTAGGCTTTAAAAAGGTAATAATGCAGGAGTAATAAAATCAAAAGGGGCAGCAGCAGTTACACTCAGCAGATGGGTAAAACGTTTACATTCCTCCTGCAACAGCCTCACTTTATTGAGAAAGGAACATGCCGAACAAACCGAAACACATCAAAACTGCTCATGTGCAGCCTTTCAGAGATCAGAGTTTCTCCCATCTTTTGATTTTTGTTCATTTGGCTTGCCATGACAACTGCAAGTGACAACTCCAATGTTAGCACTGCTGGTGGTGAAATATGACCCGCATTCTTTGGAGGTTAGACTCAAAGAGATTTACTGCTTTCTGTAGTTTGGTGTTAAATGATTAAAATGTAAAAGGCTCATTTCCTTGTAACAAGTCCTCCAACAGGAAAAACTTGACTCCGAACTCAAATCATTCCCAGCAAGTGATTTCCCTTTGGTAACTAATTGATCCAAACCACGCAGCATACTGTGGGACTCAATTAGTGACCTGTACAACACGTAGTAATAACTTTTTAGGGACCAGAGCAAACATGATTATATAATTGGCAAACATGTCATTGGGGACAGTTTAGGTATAGGGATACCTGCTGTTAAAGATGACGCCATCAGCCTAATTTTACCTTTTACGACAGGGCTATTAACACATTCTGAGGTTTTTGTGAGGTGACTAGGAGTCATTAACAGGGATTAATGATGTAAAGTGCAGGACAGAGAGAGTAAAAGGTCACCTTAGTTCACTGGAGCTCTAAAAGGAGCAAGGAAACTGAGTTCTTATGCCATCTTTGTCATTTCTTGCAATAAAATGCATAACCAAACTTTCTATTCTGCATGTTAGGTGGAATTGAGTGCACTAACTGATATTAAAACTAAGTGCCTTTATGGCTGAAGAAATTTAACAAAGAAAGGGACTTGCACCAAGTTACATCTTTAACAACTTTCCCCAAAATATATTCAAACACAAAATGGACTACATTTTGGGAGTGCACTTATTGATATATATATACATACACATACGTGTATATATCTTATCGATCACAATGACCATTTTGGGCACAGCAAGATCCCACAAAATGACAAAACCCAGTTTTTAATTTGTTGTTGAATGGGAAGAACGTTTGCCAAGACACTAGGATAATTCCCTGCTGACCTGGTAAATAGCGCCTTGGTCTCTGTTTTACAACCAACTAAATTTAATAGCATCTTTAGCAATGCAGTGTGTCCCACAGTCAATTTCAAGGAAGCTGGAAGTGCTTTCTTAAATATAAATGAAAACAAAACAGTTGGTTTTCTTTCAACTATTTATAGCTGCATGGCCTTTGTTTAGTTTTATAATCATTACTAGTGTTACATCCTCGAACTGACATAAAATCAGGACTAGTTATGGCAGACACACTGAAAGAAACAAAAATATAACAAAAACAACGACAGAGAATTTTTGACAACAAAGTGTAGAGCTGGATGAACACAGCAGGCCAAGCAGCATAATAGGAGCAGGAAGGCTTCATCCAGCTCTGCACCTTGTTGTCTCGGATTCTCCAGCATCTGCAGTTCCTACTATCTCTGACAGAGAATTTTTATCGTGGGTTTGTTTCTGATAGAATTAGTACTGTGGAAACCTGGAATCTCTAAATGACATGAAAGGGCAGAAGCATTTTGTGTGGTTGTAGTCATGGTCTACCTTTCGAAAGAATCATACTTTAATAAAATCCATATAACTCTTCAGGGTAGGGATTTTCCAGACACAGGGCGAGTTATGGTATTGGGATGATATTTGGGTCCTGAACCTGCACTGACAGCTGGCAGGACTGAACTGTTATCTTCCCAAAAACACCAGAGGAGCTGATGCTGCTTGGCCTGCTGTGTTCGTCCAGCTCGACACCTTGTTATCTCAGATTCTCCAGCATCGGCAGTTCCTACTATCACTGTAGACTGCTAACCCATTTGCCAGCATTTGGCCGATATCCCTTGAAACGCTTTCTATTCATGTACCCATCCAGATGCCTTCTAAATATTGTAATTGTACCCACCTCCACCACTTCCTCTGGCAGCTCATTCCTTACACACGTCATGTTTGGATGAAAAAGTTACCCCTCAGGTCCTTTTTAAATTTTTCCCCTCTCAGCTTATACCTATGTCCTCTAGTTTTGGATTCCCCCACCCTAGGAAAAAGATCTTGGCTATTTACCCTATCCACGCCCCTCAATCTGGAGTACTGCAAGCAGCTTTGGTCCACTTATTAAGGAAAGGTACCATTTCATCGGAGGCAGTTCACAGAAGGTTCACTAGGATGGTCCCTGGTCTGGAGGGATTGTCTTATGAGCAAAGACTCAACAGCTTGGGACTCTACTCACTAGAGTTGAGAAGAATGAGAGGTGAACACATTGAAACATATAGAACTTTTTACGGGCTTGACAGGGTAAATGCTGAGAGGATGCTTCCTCTCATGGGAGAATTTAGGACCGGAGGGCATAGTCTCAGAATAAAGAGGTGCCAATTTAAAACTGAGATGAAGTGGATTTTTTTTTTCTGTCTGATGGTTGTAAGTGTTTGGAACTCCTTGCCACAGAGAGCTGTGGGGTGAGAGTCCTTGGGCATATTTAAGGCTGAAATAGATAGTTTCTTGATCATTAGTGGAAATGAGGGGCTATGGGGATAGGGCAGGAAAATGGATATGAGGAATGTTGGATCAGCCATGATCCTATTGAATGGTGGAGCAGTTCAGGAGGCCAAATGGTCTACTTCTGTTTCTCTTTCCTATGGTTTTATTTATGATCTGTACCAGTATGTGGTGCCTTGTTAGGATTGTTTGAAGTAGTTCACTGATACCAATCTTTTTTTTTGCTTTGTCTTAGTCCTATCTATGATTAGTGGTAGAGGATACATCACCATACGTTCCAAGATAACAAAAAGGTTGATTGTTTGATACCGATAAGTACAATTCATTTGATCAGGCATAATTCCCAGGACCCAGGGAGCTGGTGCAGATACACCTGCTTTCTTCACAAAAGCTAGAGTACACCTCTTTGCTGCATGTATTAGTCAGTGGAGACATCAGCATAATGGGTGGAACAAATGAAACATGAAATCAAGTCTTTCAGAACCATGACCTTATATCACTGAAGCCTATTCTATAAGTCACATATGAATGTATCATTCATGTAAATATGAATTAAGAGCAGGAGAAGGTGTCTCAGCCACCATTCAATTAATTCATGGCTAATTGGATTCCTCCACATTCCAGCTAATCTCTAGTAACATTTCACCCATTCGTTTCTATAATCTATCTACCTATGCTGAAAAAAAAAATTCCAAGACTTTACGTCCACTGTCTTTCGAGGAAGAAAATCCCATAGACCCACAATGAGCAACACTTATTTTTCAACTGGTGACCCCTAATTCTAGTTTCACCCACAAGAGGAAACTACTGTTCCCAGTTAAAACTACTGTTCCCAGTTAAAACTACTGTTCCCAGTTAAAACTGCTGTTCCCA